>NC_086241.1:40255000-40623750 GCF_036321145.2 Pelmatolapia mariae
CCACAGACTTCCATCGATTGAGCCCCGAATCCCTGCAGCTGCTCCGCTTCAGTAAAACTAGCTGTACCAAAACAGTTTACACTGAAATCACAAATCCCTGAGAAAACACTGAGGGCCTCAAGTCCCAGAGTATTTAGTGGTTTTTGCTTTTCTGGATTAAAGGAAACATCAGGTGAAATCAGGTGGGACTCGTTACAGCGCCACAGGAATGTATCTGTGCCCATCAATCTGCTACATGTCTGTCTATCCAATAGACTAGAAATAAATGCCCTGATCAGCAGGTCATACAAAGCCTAGCTCACAATTTTCCCATGAACTCACAGCAGCTGCAACGTATTTAATTTTGAGAGAGACGCTTTTAAACGCACAACACATGAGAAGGGCAGAGCTCTCAGAACAGTTTCATGTAAGAAGCAGTGGAAAAAAGCTCATTTTAACGATGGAACTTTAACTCTTTTTAACATTTAATGGTTCTTCTAAGTGTTTGCTGACCTTTGCCCCCCGTTATCTTTTTGCTTAACGGAGCACAGAGGTTGCTAATATATTTTGACACCTTTTCAGTCCTTTGCGAACAAAACAACTGCAACTTCTACATCCGTCTCCTCTTTCCAGTCCCTGGACGGCGGTGAAGGTGACAGGAGTGCGTCTGCTTCAGTGTCGGGAGCGTTTGGTGGGCGGGGCAGAGCCGTGCTCCAATAGGCCAAGTCTGCTAAGCTCAGCATGGAAGAACCGCTGCAGTCGATGTCCGGCCTTTGCCTCATTAGTGTGACGAGGATTATACTGAAGACAGTTGGAGAACATCAGCTCCACATCTGAGATATACTCGCCTGCAGACACCAAAGGGAGAGAAATGAGAGTCACATACATGTTCACATTCTGCACAGAAGCACGCATGTTCTGACCGCAGTGATCTACACGTGGCTCACCTGCAGTCTGGTATTCACAGTTGTTGACTTTCTCTCTGATGGTGTTCAGCGCAATCGGCTTCTTAATGATGTCATAGTAATCTGGAACCTGTATAGACATGTCACGGGTAAAGAAATATGCTACAGGCTGCATTTCTGGTCAGACACAATCACATCAAATATACACTCGACCCGGGCCTTAAGTTAATTACTACTGTGGAAAATGTCTAAATGGCAACTGCTCCATTTCCCAGCATGACAATGATCCCAAACGTACTGTCAAAGCATACCTGCATAGAAACATGATAGTGAAATCATCCTGACTGAAACAAACAGCACACAACATCTAAGGATGAGTGTTGGAACGTTCTAGCATGGAGAACGATTCCTAAAGACTAGTTTCTTTAAGTAGTCCTCACAGTCATAGCAGGAACACACAGGTGATTAGAAACTCTGTTTTTGCTTTGTATACTATATTTCTGTTATGTTTGCAATCTCAAAACTTCCGTTTTTATCAAAAATTTTAGAGAAAGCTGTCTTTCTCCAAATACAGGCTTACTTAGTTGCAAATAATATTACTGACAAATACCAGTCTGGCTTTAAGCCACACCATAGCACTGAAACGGCCCTGCTAAGAGTCTATAATGATCTTCTTGTATTTGCTGACTCTGGGCGCCCTGCCGTTTTAGTTTTATTGGATCTGTCTTCAGCCTTTGACATGGTTGATCATAATATACTCTTGAGGAGGCTAGAGCATGTTGTAGGCATCAAGGGTTCTGCCCTTAACTGGTTTAATTCTTACCTCACAGATAGATCCTTCTCTGTTGTGATGGGAGGATACTCTTCCTCTGATGCCCCTCTCTGTTGTGGTGTGCCCCAGGGGTCTGTATTGGGCCCTTTATTATTCTCTTTGTATATGCTACCCTTGGGCTCCATATTTGAAAAATACAATATTTCTTATCACTTTTACGCTGATGACATTCAAATCTATTGTCAACTGACTGATGATTTGTCAGCATCATTGAACTCCCTGTACGATTGCCTGAGAGAGGTTAAAGATTGGCTGTCAGATAATTCTCTCATTTTAAATGAGAAAAAAACTGAAGTTATGGTGTTCGACAGCCATATTCATCGAGACCAGCTTGTTGCCCTGCTGGGGCCCCTAGCTAACTCTCTCTCTGATTCTATGCGTAACCTGGGTGTCTATTTGGATAGCTACTTTAAGCTCGATAAGCAAGTATCATCTGTAGTTAAATCTGGTTTTTTTCAACTGCGCCAGATTTCTAAAGCTAAGCATTATATACCACACAGGGACCTGGAAAAACATATCCACGCTTTTGTGACCTCCAGATTAGATTATTGTAATTCTCTCTACTGTGGTCTCCAAGCCTTCTCTCTTCGAAGGCTGCAACTCGTTCAGAATGCTGCGGCTCGCCTTCTACTGGAACTAGAAAATTTGACCCTATTACTCCGGCTCTTGTTGATCTACACTGGTTACCAATCAAATATCGCATTGAGTTTAAAATTTTGCTACTCACTTTTAAAATCCTGAATAACATTGCGCCCAGCTACCTCACTGACCTCCTCGATCTGTACACTCCTTGTCGTGCATTAAGATCATCAGGTCAGTTACTCCTGGCCCAACCTAAGTTTAGACTGAAGACCAGAGGCGATCGTGCCTTTGCTTCAGCTGCACCCAACCTTTGGAATAGCCTCCCTGCTTCTATTCGAGCCTTGGACTCTATCCAATCCTTTAAATCAAGATTGAAAGCATATCTATTTGACTTGGCTTTCCCGACCAGTTAATACCCTTTTACATTTTTCAAATTTTAAACTTTTAAATCTTTTATTAAATTTATTATTTTATTATTAATTTTACTGCTGTTTGTGTCTTCTTAGCAGATTTTGTATTTATCTAACTCTTCTGGTCTGTTAGTGCCTCTATCCTGTCTGTGTTAGTGCCCGATTTGTACTAGAGATGGCACGATACCACTTTTTTATGTCCGATACCGATATCATAAATTTGGATATCTGCCGATACCGATATGAATCCGATATAGTGTGTTTTTTAATCAATAAAACTGTTTTTTAATATCTTGCTGCATTTTGTATAAGTTTATACTCAAGTTTAAATAAACAACAACACTAAAGCTATTCTGTTATACCTGTATGTAAAAAATACACTGCACCCAAAATATTTCATAGTTCAGAAACACTGATCAATCTAATAAACTTAAACCTACTCTATCCTCCCTATTCTGGTATTTTAAAGAGTACTTAGCAGAAATATTAAGCAAACTAACAAATAGGGTTGCAAACTCCCAGCAAAAAAAAAAATAGGGAACCACCCCCCACCCTCCACCTCATGATGCTTAATCGATGTAATCAACTTTTAAATCGCGTCTTAAAACCCACTTTTATTCCTTGGCTTTTAACCTCAGTGAGACTTAGTTTCTCTTTTAATTGAAGTAGTTATTTAATTAATGATTTCACTCTTCTTTTATTTCGTTTTTACTTATATCCAATGTAATTTTATTTTACAGTTCTAATGTACAGCACTTTGTGTCAGCTGTGGTTGTTTTAAAGTGCTTTATAAATAAAGTTGATTTGATTTGATTTGATGCAGTGTAAAAAAAAATGCACAGAATTAAATTATTTTTCAAGAATAATTAAATAGATTCAATATCTTTCTTCAACAGAATTGCAAACTGCACAGATGGTATCTTCCCAAAGGAAAAAGTACTATAGCTTACTAGGGTATATTAGACTTAACAGTTACTATATACAGTAATGGACTTCTATACATTTTACATCAGATTAAAACTTTGGGTGTAAGATTCAGATAATTATTTATTAAAAGCTAGACATTTTAAATGAGAATAAGAAAGATAAGTATGTCTTTGTGCCCCCTTTTCCCTGTTCATGCCCTATTGGCCCCCCTGGCTAAACTTTGCTAGATCCGCCCCTGCACAGTTACCAGCCGTCAGCTACGTAGAAAAGGATCCTGGTGTAGAAAGTAATATTAAATAAATTCTAACAACAGCTTATCAAGCTTAAACGTGCTGCTGTTGTTCAGCCGCTGGTTTCCTCTTTCTGGTGCAAAGTGGGCCAAAAACAAACAAGAGAGACGGACTCGTGACAGAAAAGCCGATCAGCTGATCATTAAGCAGTTTCATGAAGTAGCGGCAGGAGAGGGAGTGAGAGAGAGAGGCAGTCGCTAAATATATCGGTTGTTAAGCTTAACGTGGGAATGCTTTACAAACATTCAGAGATGAACTTACACACTTGCTTTACTTCTCTCTGGGATAACTTCCTCGGAGATGAAATGCTGGTTTGCTAGCGAGGCTACAAATACACACAGCCGCTCTATCACGTGATGCACACTGCTCCGACGTGCTACGGTTATGAGCAGAGTTACGCCATGTCGCAAGTTTTGTGAGGTGTTTTTTGATATTTAATGGATCGGATTACATTTTTTATTTCTCGCCGATATCCGATCCAGTAATTTAGGTCAGTATCGGACAGATACCGATACGTAATATCGGATCGGGCCATTTCTAATTTGTACCCTGTTATTGACTTATGTTGACTCTCCATATTACTGTGAAGCACTTTGGTGTGCCTTTGGGTTTTTAAATGTGCTATATAAATAAAACTGTATTGTATTGTATTTATTTAATTGCTGCATCCATTTCCCTCACAAAACAAAGGAACAAAGGATGCACAGTGCTGTGGTCCACAACATCTGAATATGTAACACATCTTCAGTGTTAAACCTCCATCCTGAACCATAGTTCATATTCCTAAACCTGACTCGTCTGCTTTTCCTACCAAGTTGTTTTTGAGGTAAGTATCTAACTGTTACTAAAGTGACTAAATTTAATTATGATGTATACGGACTGAGAAACATTTCTGCTTCATTTTCATCAACTTGTTGTTGGTCTAAACATAAAACTAAAAGACAGCTACATGGGTGCAGTACCTGGGTTCTGGACACGAGCTTCATGAAGGGCCAGCTGTCTTCATGTCTGACAAGCTCCACTGTCAGCTGTTCACAGGCGGACAGCTCGTGTACTCCTTGGTTCCTCCCAGAGGAACGACGGTTAGAGGACGATGAGGAGGCTCCTGGAGAGTGTGACGAGGGAAGGACAGGCAGGATGGGTCTGGACAGTTTACGAGGAGCGGCGGTTTCTACGAGGAGCAGAGGGAGAGACTGATGTGTGCTCAGATCAGAGCAGCAAATGCACCAATACTGCTGGCTAAGAATCAGGATGGTGCCACTGTGGTCCATGCTCCTGTACTCCACAGAAACCTGCCTGGACCACAGTGTTCACCTGTCTGTTAGAGTTATTAACTGGCTGGTTACTGATTGGTGCACACATTGTTGAGTAGATGTTTATATGTTAGTTGTTAAAGTTCACCCTCAGCAGGTGTTTACTGTTTGGTTGCTTACCTGTTAATGACCTCTTGCGAGACTCGCTCTGAGCCGGTGAAGTTTTGGTGTTGCGTTTGCTTATGTGACTGTTTGGCTCCACGTTCTCATGGCTCACATGAGCACCAGTCCGACTCCTGGAGCGGGTTGGAATTTTCCCATCGGAGGCTGGAGGGGTTATGGGCTTTTTCCCTGAGGATCTGTGATTAGACAGAGTCAGTAAAGTGGGACTGGAAACACGGCAAACTCATCTGGATTAACACAAAATGAAGTTTCACAGTTAGCATAAGCTCTGTAGCCAGGCTGACAAACAGTCAGAGCTCTGTTGAGCCAACCATCCCTTTAACGTCAACTAGTAATGACTTCATGAACTTCACAAATAAAATTTTAACCATTAGAGAAAAAAATTACCAATAATCATCCCACAGATGTAATTATCTACAGCTACTTTTAGTACCATTGATATTCATTTAGACTCTTTCTCCAATTGATCTTTCTGAGTTAACTTCAATAATTACTTCCTCCAAACCATCAATGTGTCTTTTAGACCCCATTCCTACAAAACTGCTCAAAGAAGTCCTGCCATTAATTAATGCTTCAATCTTAAATATGATCAATCTATCTCTAATAATCAGCTATGTACCATTTACATTATACATGCTTCTCTTAGGCAGTATCATCATAAGGCATAGCATACATTTTCACCCAGCTCTATCTGTCCATGAAGCCAGATAACACACACCAATGAGTTAAACTGCAGGAATGTCTTAAAGACATAAAGACCTGGATGGCCGCTAACTTTCTGCTTCATGCTGCTTATATTAAATGCTGCTTCTGCATTTAATTTAATTTATTAGTCATTCTTAATCTCTGGCTCTCTTCCACAGCACGTCTTTATCCTGTCTTCCTTTCTCACCCCAACCAATCACAGCAGATGGCCCCACCCCTCCCTGAGCCTGGTTCTGCCGGAGGTTTCTTCCAGTTAAAAGAGAGTTTTTCCTTCCCACTGTCACCAAACTGCTTGCTCATAGGGGGTCATATGAAGTTGGTATTTTCTCTATATTATTGTAGGGTCTTTACTTTATAATATAAAGTGTCTTGAGGCAACTATAAATAAAATGGAATTAAGGTAAGGTTAGGGAATATTGTAAAACTGCCATCAGGACTACATGACCTAAGAGGTCAATCTATGGTAGACACTCACTTGGAGGCTGATGCGTTTTTCCCTGACGTGGTGATGCTGTTCTTGGGTGTGGCCTGTTGGCTCTTGCCCTTGGGGAGTGGAGTCTGCCTCTTCTTAGGGCTGCAGAGATTCAAAAGAAAAGCTCCAGAACGATTCATTCCTGAAGAACGAGGTCCTTTATTGATTTATTTTTAACACTTACTTCACGACAACGACTACTTCTTCCTCCTCTTCCTCCTCTGACTCTTCTTCAGATTCCTCCTCCTCCTCCTCTTCAGACTCTTCCTCCTCCTCTTCCTCATCATCATAGTCTCTTTCCTCCTCCTCGTCAATAGACGAGCGCTGACGGGATGGGAGGCGGTTGGATCTCTGTTTGGGTCGACAGTCTGGACAAAACCATTCACCTTCTGGAACAGACTGCGTGAAAAAACACTGGTTGGTTCCCTCAAACATGTCAAACACGTGCTCAGCCTGAAGCTGCCTCACAATCAGAAGTTTTCCATTAGTGGACGCACACAGCTCATTCTTTTCAAAGAGTTTAAAGGGCAGATGTAATTGCTCCAGCATATTCAGGCCTACACATGGGGGTTCCTCCCAGTATGACATGCTCCTCCCACAACACCTGGGGGCAGCCTTAGCCATCTCCTTTCGACGTAGAGGAGTAGCAGCTGCACTTGGAGCCCCTCCCAAACAACTGAACTCACCCTACCACTAAGGCAGAGCCCATCCACCCTTCAGAGAAAGCTAATTTCCGCTGCTTGTATCCGCGATCTCGTTCCAATAGTGTTAATAACTGGATGAGGCTTAGATGAACAGATTTATAGGATGCTCAACAACGATGCAGGACACAATAATTTAGTGGCATTGGGCATCAATTAGACTGAAGGACTAGTAAATCTGGTACTGACTAGTAACAATAGCGACGATCACTCAGCCTGTCACGCACATCCCTGGTAACAGTGGAGCAGGAACAAACATTTACCTGCTGACTGCCCAACCTGCAGGTTTTGCAATCACAGAGAGCACGTTTTTTCTAATTCCAAATACTTGCTGGTTCATGGCTCACACACTTCATACATTTTATATGTGAAACTAGAAATCTGTACACAGGAGGAGGAAGGATCTCTGAATTTAGCACATTTATGCAAAATAGTAGATGAAAGAAAACGGCAGCACTGTAAACATGCAGTGTTAGTGCACCTACAAACAAAGCTGTGCCTCACAGTGCCGGTGTAGTGTGTTTACCTTCATGCGTGGCCTCAGACAGTGGGTGTGGTGTCCTCTGTCACAGCTGTCACATAGCACCATGTTGTCTGCATCTCCTTTGCACCTACAGATGCGACAGCGGGCGTTGAGAATGGAGCGAGACCACAGGATACTTCGCTCCAGACTGGACAGGTGAACAAACACCTGAAAACAAACCACCACATAAACTTGTTAAGAAGTTAATTCAACCATAAACATCAGGACGGCGCAGAACTCACCACAACATAAACCTGAATACATTCCTAAAACTATATATTTGTTAAAATCTCTGAAGTTTTTATCTTCAAAAAAAGTTTTGTGGAAAAAAACAAAACAAAACAAAAACACCGAGGTGGTTAAAAAGCTCCAAGTTTCTCAAAATTTCATTTCTCAGTCAAAAATACAAACACACAAGAAGAAAAAAAGAAACAAAGAGTAGGACAAGAAAAGAACTTGCATGAGCTCAGGGGGGTGCTAGTGAGCCGTGGGATAGCTCATAAGAATTACTTCAAAAAAAATCTTTGAATACGCTCAAACACACAAATTTATAACCTGCTAATTAATATGGATAGATTTTTTGAGAGTTTTTCGACAGTTGTGAAGCCTAAACCTAAGAGGAATGATGCGAGCGATGTAGGCCTGGAAGCCTCTTCGGACTCACCCGGTGCCCTCACCACTGCATTTACAAAGTGGAGATGGATACCAGGTGTTATGCAATATGAAGAAAAGCTTTACCGATCCTAAAGAGGCCCTCGACTACACAGAAGCATGTTTCCCATCCACCTTAACATGTGAGACATCATCATCTCCCAATATAACATTGACTTCAGACTCCATGTTTTTTTCCAGTTATATTCCACTCAAATATAAATATGGAGCGTTTATTACCATCAACGAGCTGTCAGTTAGAAGGTTGGAGTTACTGGGTTAACAGAGGTTAGCAGTTACAGTACAGGGAAGTATATTCTACTGTTCTTTTGTTTTTATTCTACTTTACTTTTTTGGCTGTTGTTTCACTGTGACGACTTCCTCTAGTTTTTTCTGCTTGTTTACCTTCGACGAGGTACCAATTATAGCTCAGAGAAATTCATTATTAATCTTTGACGACTATCTAACATTACTCAGTCTACTGGCAGACCTAAAGGAGAGCTGTCAGTTTTAGCACTCGATGCTGAGAAGGCATTTGACCAGATCAAACGGCTCTGTTGGTTTGAATTATTGGACAGATTCAAACTGGGTAAAAACTTTATTTTAATGGTGAAACTGCTTTAAGTCAATCCTCATGCTCGTGTTCTTACCAACCAGATTCTGTCACCGTCACTTACATACAGGGAGACCTGCTCTCTCCATTGATTTATAGCTGCTTGCTGAAAGCATACGTGAAGGTCCAACTATTTTTGGTTATAACACTGATACAACTACTAATAAACTTCACTGTACAAAGTGAAGTTTATTATATATCACCCAGCCAGAAAGACTATTCCCACCATATTAGACAAATTAAGTTATTTGGGTCTTTCTCTGGATAAATGTGAATAAAAGTGAACTAATGTGAGTAACTCATCTTGGCTACAAAACCTCCCATTCGGTACAGCTTATGAGAAGTTCACTTATTTGGGTATTCAGCTTACAAACTGCTATTCCTCTCTATTAAAGTCTAACTTCTCTCCCTTAATATCTGAGCTCCAGTTGAGTATACAGTAATGAAACGCGCTCCCTCTATAATGCTATTAAGATGATAATTTTGCCTAAGTAGTTATATTTATTTCAAAATCTCCCTTTATTTCTTCCTAAATCACATTTAAAAAATTGAGTTCACTCATCTTTACTTGTGTGAAATTCATGGTTTTTAAAATGGTTTTTCGCGTTTTGTAATCTTTTTTATTGTTACCTTGGTTTCACTGGGTCTTTTTCTGTGTGTTATGAACAAATCTTCTTTTTTTGGTACTGGTTTAATTTTATTGTATTTATCCGCAACACCTTAAAGGCCGGTCCATGAAAATATTGTTGGACATAAACTGGTCCGTGGTGCAAAAAAGGTTGGGCAGTGCTGCTCTACATGGTTGTAACTGGAGCAGGAAGCTCGTCAGCCTACATATGACAGCAATGTGGTGAAACATAGCACCATACGTATTCTTAAGCAGATTAAACTACACTTTAATTTGAAGTCTTTATCCTATCATATCTATTCTACACAACACATTTAGACTTTGGAAACAGGTAGGACAATCACTAATCAACACTGGGAGAGTGTCTTTGCCTCTTTCAAGCTACCAGGGAGAAACTTTTCCAGATACCTGCAGATAAGAGACTCTGTCAGGAAATGCGTACAGGGCTGTGAGAGTCTTAACAATTAATGTCTTGAAAAAGTCTGCAACTTTCACCTCGTAGGAAGAAATTACTTTCTTGCATCTATCAGAGCCTAATGTCAGTGAGCCCTGTGAACTCGTCCTTTAACTAAATGGGAAGAGGGATTAGGTATTACAATCACTGATATTCACTGGGAAAAGGGTTTGGAGAATATCCATAAATGCTCTTATGATGCAAGACAGTGCTCGACTCAGTCCAAAGCTCTACATCCACACTTTTAAAGAGGAAGGTTAAATAAAATAAAGCCTGAGGTCTCTCCTGTGAGAAATGCTCTCCAGCTGAAGAAACCTTTTTGTCCCCAGGGGCCGACATCTTTGATTCAATGTGTCAAATTCTTCGTGTGCAGCTGAACTCTGATCCACAAACAACTATTCTGGGCATTTTTAATGATGCTGTGGGGATAGACAGTGCAAAGCCATGTTTTATATCCTACTGTATTATTTTGGCAAAGAAGCTTATTCTCACTCATTGGAAGGAAAGAGACGCACCTCCCTTAAAGCTCTGGCTTAATGATGTTGCAAATACATTACATCTGGATTGAACACAACATACTCTTAGTGACAGACTCTCCTCTTTCAGTAGAGTTTGGGTACCCAGCTCTACATACAGCAGGTAGTTTTTTGGCTTCTCATTAAGACAGACTAGCTGGACAGCTGGGACTGTGTGTGTGGGAGGCTGTTGTATCACATTGTGTTGCGTTGTGTAAAAAAAACAATTACTGATTCTGTAAATTCCACTCTGTCATACAAACATGTGAACAGCTCAATAAACATATCTGGGGGGGAAGAAGAACTTGCATGATCATAAACAGATTTTCATTAAGATAAAATAAATGCAGTGAACATGACTGAGACGGGATATATGATAATCTGACCTGAGACAGGCTGGAGCAGGACTGCAGAGATTCCCTCCATCGCTCCAACACCGTTTTACTGACTCTACCACAGTCACTGCCATCTGACACAGAGAGACACACACACACACACACACACACACACACACACACACACACACACAGGTAAGACCACAGTGATTTTTAATTTTTAAAATAGTAACCCGGCTCTACTGAGAAACGTAGAATATCAACCAGATGATAATATTATTAGAAGACAGTCATACCATCACTGGCTTGGTCCTCATCTTTCTTCTTTTTGTTCTTCATCTTATGGTCCTTCTTTGAGTCTTCATCAGCTGCAGATGTGAATGAGGCAGTTGTTATGCAGTAAACATAAGCGGAAAGGTTTAGTACATATAAACATGTAGCTCTAATAGTTTTGGTGCCACCAACATTTTGTTCTTTCCTGCTCTTCTTTCAGGCAGTCACCTCCGCTCTCTGACACCATTTACATGCGATCATGATAAATCCAGGCCTGGAAAGAAACTCACCGAGCGGAGCTTTGAGGAAGCGTCTCTCGATGCCTTGCTCAATGTTGGTAAGAGCCTGAGCCAGGATTCGTACAGAGTTGCTGACCACCTGAGGAGTTCCACTGCCGCTGGACCCATACGCTGCAGAGCTGTCAGACTTCACCTCCTGAAGCCTGAAGAATAAGCAGCTGTTTACACCGCACACAGGAACGTTCAGCTTTGAACACACGAAGACTGAAACCCTGATTTGGACGGCACTGGATCATCACGGCCAAACTACGCACCTGTCTCTGGCTCTCAGGTGGGCAGAGTCCACCTCCATGGCCTCCACTCTTCCGTTCATCCCCGTGTTCTCTCTGCCATCAGAAGCGAGCAGCTCATAATTTCCAGCTTCTAACGCCGAGCGCCATACCTGTCTATCCATCACCTGAACATCAAAAGAGCGAGAGAGATGAGTCAGCTGTGGCTTAGGATACCCATCCTTTGCCATCGTCAGCAGGAACTCTCACCTTCAGAGTTCCCAGAGTTCCCTGGTGGATCCGGTCCTCAATATCCAGCAGAAGCTCTCTGAGTCTCACCTCCATCACAGACTCAGCTGCAGCAGTGCATTCTGGGAGTGCCTGGGATGACTCTTGATCCTCTGGGTAAAGAAAAGGTGTGAGTGATTACTACCTGCATCTGAATAATATTTGTAGTCCTAATGTCCACCCATTTATTTAGTCTCAGGCTCTCTTACCTGTGTGTTCATATTTGTTTCTGTCACAGCTCTTCAGCAGGTGCTGCAGCCTCTCTCTCTCCTGCAGCAGCGCCTCCTTCAGGCTGCTCTCTCGGTGACCTCGAGGATTCAGAGCCTCGATTAGCTGATCAACCTCCTCCAGTGAACTGTAGAAGGACCACTGGTTGGACTGATTGATTGGTGGGCTGCAGATGTGGAGGGGGGCGCGATTTGAGGCGGCACTTTTTAGTCACGTCACCATCAGAAAGCTGTGTTATGTGTGTGAAACTAACTGGTTCACTCCCAGTATAAAATGTTACCTACCCTGTACTAGCTGCTTTATCCTTGGCCGTTTCCTCTCCTTTCTCCACCTTGGTGGTGCTTGTGTCCTGGTCAGGTTTTGGGCTGGGTTGCAGCATGTCCTCTGTCAGGCCGAAGTAGTCCGCCTCCACAA
Source organism: Pelmatolapia mariae (assembly GCF_036321145.2). Taxonomy (NCBI): domain Eukaryota; kingdom Metazoa; phylum Chordata; class Actinopteri; order Cichliformes; family Cichlidae; genus Pelmatolapia; species Pelmatolapia mariae. The sequence continues at coordinate 40,267,670 of NC_086241.1, forward strand.
AAAGGGCGGAGGCTGAAGGGAACAGCCAGTATCGGCGATACAGCCGATCTCTACCCAAAGGCAACAGGCAGGTGCAGGCTGCAGCCTTCTGGATGCGTTCCTGCAGCTCTCTGACCTGCAGTGACGACAGAGCTGGATCAAACTGAATTCTTCTGCTTTTTAGGCTTTTGTGATTCTCACTAAGAAAGTTGGCTGAAGAAGACCTCATGAAAAACAAAAACTGCTTTATGAATACAGACATGTACACACACACACACACACACACACACACACACACACACACACACACACACACACACATGTCTGGTTTGCTATCCTCGTGGGGACATCCCATTGACATAATGCTTTCCCTAGCCCCTTACCCTAACCCTAACCATTAAAAATGAATGCCTAACCCTAACCCTTACCCTAAACCTAACCATAACCTAATTGTAACCCTGACAGTAAAACCGCATTTTGAGTGTGAAAATTGCTTTCAACCCCGAGGGGACCTGGATTTTGGTCCCCACGGTGCAGAAAGTCCCCACCAGGATAGTAAAAGTCAGATTTTGGTCCCCACCAGGATAGTACGAACCCGTACACACACACACACACACACACACACACACACACACACACACACACACACACACACAGAGTCTGGGTTGGCTGCTGCCTCTGAACATGTCATGCATCATTAGTCCCGTGTGCTGCTCAGTACCATTCGGTATTTATTATTTACTGTTACTGATGCTTGTGTGGTTGTTGCCATGGTTTCCCTGCTGTGTTGTTTTCTTTTTGCTTGTTGAAGCAGATTTTCAGTCTTCTCCTCTATTTTTCTTTCCTCTCCTTCTGTTAACTCTCTTCTCTTTCCTGTGCCCTGGTTGCGTTCGTTCTGATTATAATAACTTAAAATAAAAAAAAGAATAAAGACTGAATAAACTAAGACAATCAAGTGGAACGGTAAATGATCCACTTATAATTCTGATTGCTACAGGGGGAAAAAAAAACCTGTTTTAAAAGCAGTTTCAAACGCCTGGACTTTAGCAGAAGGCTTTAATTAAAAGCCCATTCAGATCAGACGACAACAAGAACTAGGATGTTCAAACAACAGTGAAGTGTTGGTGACTGATACAGCTGCTGTATGACGGTGCTGTGTGTACATGCTCTCTCTTTGTATCGATGACAGTTTGAACAGCATAACTGTTCCTGACTCCGTCTGTTTCTGACCTTCTCCTGCTCTCTCTCCAGCTCCTCTGCCGTCAGGCGAGGTTTCAGGTCAGACACCGTCTGCTGCTGTTGTTCTTTCTGGTTTCCTTTGGCTGGAAGACAGAACAAACACATCTGACTTCAGACATTCACAAACTTTATCATTCTTCCTGCTTCTTCTTCTTGTCTTTTTCACCTTTCATGGTCTTGCTGCTCTGCTCCTCTTCATTTTCAGTGTGATGTTCTGTACACGTGTCACTGCAGAACAAATACAAGAACGTTCTGATATCTGTCAGAGACTCAATGAAAACCAGTAGGAAGGTAAATAAAATCAAAGATTTTCCAATGTTGACCTGTGAAAGCCAGCTGTTTATCTTAAATCTGAACGTTTCAGGGAGAATAAAATGACTTTGCACTTCCCAGTTACTGAACGAGGCAGTTCACTAAACTTATGAATGTCTGCAGTTCCCTGCGTACCCATTGGTCTGAAGTCGTCCCTTGAGCTCCTGTTCCTTCATCTTCTCCTTCTCCTCTTTCGCCCTCATCCTCTGCTCCTGCTCTCTCATCTTCTCCTCCTTACGGAGACGAACCCTGGAAGTACACAGCAGGTTAAACCGGTCATGTTCAAGGCTTTGACTTTATTCATCTTCTCAGTGATTTTTATATACGGTCATGTGTCCCTGCATGTCTGTATTGTGAGCACACTATATAGGAGTACCTTTGTACATCCTTCTCATTACATACGGGTTCTTTTAACTATTGTACATGATGTATAATGTTTTTGAAGGCTTAAAGTGGTTCTGTTATTTTTTTGCCACAGTTACAGCATTACCACAGTTTTTTTGACAATGTAACAAATTACATTAACTAATGTACTGCATTGCTTTTAATGTGCTCCCAATCTGCTGATCTCCTTTTTGGCGGCTCCATAATGTGCTTACATCTCTGTGCAAGCTCGTGATGAACCTCAGAATCACACAAAAAAAATGAACTGTGTCTTTTCAACAGCTCGAATCACACAGTGAGGCAGTCACATCATTTCAGAGAAATGGGACCTCGTTTATCTTTGGTCTCATGATGTGAACAGTGATACGGCCCTTAACGTGAGCTCTATTTGGACACACCGCCTTTGCTCAACTCATGGCTTCAGTGTCAGATGTCCTCAATAGGCCACATGAAAGGATGAGGCAAGGTCACACAGTGGTTTGACCCCAAACCTCTAGTGGTAATGGCACACTCTTTTTTTCACACCTTGGCTCATGTGATGAGGCAGATGATCAATTGGTCAACGACCCTCTTGAGGGGGTTTTAATGCCTGGGACTCTCCACTGTTTGAGAGAGGTGAAACGTTTTCATGACCAAAAACAAAAAAAATTTGACAGGGTTTCACAGGGGGGTGGTTATTTGTCCTCATCTGTAGGACAGACAATGAAGGAACTGGGTCCCTTAAACACTATGCAGTACAGAAGCCTGAACCAGTCTATTAACCAGTTCTGATGACTGAACATTGATTTCAATATTGACAAATCTACACTGCCCGATAGATAACCTTCACTCTTCAGCCAAGTTGTGTATATTTGTTGGTAAACTGTTCCCGCCCGTGTGTATATACCTATGTGCAGCCTCCTCCCTCTCCCTACGGTGCTGCTCAGCTCTAATCTCCCTCAGTTCGTGCCTCGCCGCTCGCTGCTCCTCCACACAGTCTTCAATCAAGTCTCTGCTGGACGCCAACGTCAGCACCTTCCCCACCAAAGCCTGCAGGATCCTCAGCTTTTCCCCTGTAGACAGCAATGCTGACTGATGAAACGTGCACACAGCACTATCACTGTATCATTATCTGATCTGTTACATATTCGCTGACTCTTGAACACAAAGCAGATGGTATCTGACCTGGGGTGAGGTCATACACTGCCGTGGACGATAGCTTCTTCAGCAGCGCTGGATCTGCCAGTCGCAGCTCCACACAAGGGTCGTCCATTACGGTGAACCCGCCTTGCTTCTGGTAGCGGAACTTTGCATTCCCGTGGTTACAGTCAGCACCAGACGCCAAAATGTGCAGGCGCAGGATTTCAGACAGCGTGCAGCTGTCTAGGTCGAGCTGCTTCAGACTGCAGCCCTGATGCAGCTGAGGCCAAGCTGCAGCCAATGAGGCGATAGCACTCAGAGCCGAACACGTGGGGTCAGAATCGTCATCCAGAGCGTCTGTCAGATCTGAAGGCACACGCATAGTAAGAACAAAAGACACATGACACACAGACTGTGCACACATGCAATAACGCAACACACGACACACACATTTATTATTACATAAAAGTGCACAGAGACGGCAGGCATGGTCTCCATGTGTCTCTAAGGTCAGGCAATGTATTAAAATTGGTCATGTCAAGGTGGAGCACAGCACCCTCTTGTGGTCAGCTACAACATAACTGAAGGTTGTAACAGGTGTATTCAACTAAACTTTAAAGAGGTCCCGTTGGAGAAAGTTCTTAAAGCAAAGGTCACCATTTCAATATCAATAATCAAATTCTGGTTTATTATTAACATTGAAACAGGTTTTAATCAGGTTGGTAAAGCTGCTGCTTAGTGTGGACTGCAGCACGTGACAGGTAAAAGTAACAGCTCAGCTATTAGCAGTATCATTAGCATTTTACTGATTTCATTGATCTGACAGTCGGGCAGTTTTTTATATTTATGATATTAATACGCACACACACACACACACACACACACACACACACACACACACACACGCACACACGCACACACGGGCGCGCACACAAGCACACGCACACAAGCATGCACGCACACACACATTACCCGACTGTCAAATCAAATGAAATCAGTACAGTTCAAAACTCTGACAGAAATAAAATGCATAGAACTGAACATGACCGCTGAAAAGTCTCACCATTCAAAAAGGTGAAAAGTGTGCATGTTCCTCAAGTGCAAAATTTAATAAAAAGGGAGGAAAAGTTTAAATTTCCCCTCTTCTGTTTCACATCCTGACTGAACCAACCAACTTTACAGACAATAAAACTCAACACAGCTTAACAGTTGTGAAGTTTTTGGGGGCTCACATTCTTCCCCTCTTAAGTATGGAGAGAATTTTGCTGTGACGCAAATGTTTACGATGCGATCGGCATGTGTAACACATTTTCAAATGTAAAACTATTTCCATACATATGCCCAAACCTGAAGAAATATCGATCATTTACACACAATTTATTAAGTTCAGCTTCATGAATCTGATCATTTTCTCTTTCAAAAACCTGTCTGTGTGTACAAGTGTCCACTTTATTTACAATAAACAAACAAACACAGGTACACAGTGGAAGGCCCGGTGTCCCCATGTTACACTGGGACTTGAACACAGCTCATAGAGAAAATGGGACAGCTTGTGGGTGTAAGGTTTTTCTTGTGTTTGTCAGTTTCCTGTAGTGTACTGCTGACAAAGACAGCAAGTGTGTCTGACCTTCAACCTGGTCTGTGGCTACCTCTTCCTGCTCCTCATCTAGAGCCTGAAAGATGGCTGTCAGGAAGAAAAACAGCAGCTCACACAGAGGACCCTCAGGATCAGAACCCACCAGAGCCTCCTCCAGAACCTCTGTAGGGAGACAACAGTCAAACATCGCAGTCAGAAAACTGTCAGAAACTGGAAAACTGTACTACTGAACAATAAAGGTCCTTCATCTCTGTATGTTAGAACTAACTCAATGTTTCACTTTGATATAGGTATTTAAAATCAAAGTTACCTAAAAGTAACTGAAGTCCCTTCTACCAATGACTGAGTAACAAAACTGTAGAAGTTTTAAATAAGTTAAAGAAAAGAATTTGTCTGTTTTGCAAAAAGTCTAATGGACTTTAAAAGAAAAGAAAATGAAAGAACAGGCAGCAGATTATAATTAGAACCTCCTTTATCTACATATCACTTTAGCCACAAAACAGCCCAGCATCACACGTAAGCAGTCTGGGAGCAGAGTACAGACAAGGACACACTGGAAATGTTGTTAAACAGAAAAGTAACACAGATTTCAGAAACATTAGTTTTAGTTGGGATGGTTATTGTATTTTGAACATAGAAACAATAACATTTCACTGAAACTGAAAACTACCAGAATCAAAAAGATTAGCCCACTGATGGCGACGAGCATCCTTGTTGCTGGATAACAGATGCAGTCATTCGCTGCAGTTTATCTCCTGAGCAGCCCAGCATGTTCTTTTTCTGCTAATCTCAGATTCGACAGCGTGGACCTTTGTTTTCACACCACAGGATTTCAAAGGAGGCATTTCTTTACCAGAAGCGATGTATGTACTGTCATCTCTGAAGACAAAGCAATGACCCAGACCCAGTTTTGCCGCTGACAGCTTAAGGTATATCCATTTCCTGCTTTGTGAGCGACTCTTTTAAATCCAGCCTGTTTAGTATGTTTTTGATATGCTGCTTTCCAAATAACAGGTCAAACCCCTGTCAGAGTTTTTATACTTGGGGGTTATCCTCCAATTTACCCAAAGTTTAAGCTTTGAGCATTACCAAGTTAAAACACAATAAAAAGGACAGTTTTTCAGGAATCTTGTATTTTTTTTAAATGGTGTGCAAATAGAAATAATTTATTCTTTATAAAGAAATCTAGTATGTTTAGAAATGCTATGTAGAAAATTCATGGCTCTGTTAAAGCATTTGTGAACCTTTCACTGGAGGACGGGGTTAATAACTCTGCTATCAACTGTAAGAGTATGTAGAAGTATTCTCACCCAGAGAGACCCCATCAGGGAACTCATCCTTCAGGTCAAAGGCCTCACCAAAGGCCTGCAGGAACTCCAGAACCATCAAAGCATCTCCAAAGAGCTCTGCTGGAAGCCGGGTTTTCACTGGAATTGGCCTTGGCAGCTCCTGGTGGGAGAAACAAAAGAAACGCATTCAGTAAAATTATAAATCACGTCAGCAGTAATGACACACGGTTATGTCAATCAGAGGTCATTAAAATCAATCAGTGTGTAACTTTGCCAAAACAATGTGGGACTCTGGTCTTCTCTGGTCCCCTCCCCAATCAGACCAGGAGTCACATGTTTAGTCACATGTTCTCCTTAAATTGCTGTCTGTCTAGGTGGTGTCCAAAAAACCATGTGGGCTTTATAGATAGAGCATTATGGCCCCGCCCCTCCCTGAGCCTGGTTCTGGTTTCTTCCTGTTAAAAGGGAGGTTTTCCTTCCCACTGTCACCATGTGCTTGTTCATAAGGGGTCATATGATTGTTGGGTTTTCTCTGTATGTATTATTGTAGGCTCTACCTTACAATGTAAAGCTCCTTGAGGTGACTGTTGTTATGATTTGGCGCTGTATAAATAAAACTGAACTGACTCATCAGTGTTTACAAAATGAAACAACTGAAACTACAACATAACTGCATGACACCAAAACTTGATTAATGCTTCTGCAGCAGCGACTCATAGAAGATGACATCTGATGCTGCATCTTGAACCCTGGTTTATAATCTGTTGCAAACATGGACACCATACTGACTTCAGTGACAAGTCACCACAGACAGGAGGGCACAGACTACAACAGAGGCAGCGGACAAACAAGCCACACCGTCCTCTTCTGATTTACATTAGACCAAGCTCCTTCTAAAAGCATGTCTCACTGCTCCTCAGACAACAACAGGCACTATTGAGTCACTCTCTCATGTAAAGATAACAGTGCATGGATAAATGCAGGGATATTTTGTCAGTGAGGAACAGTGTAACACAAAACAATGAGGAAGTGAAAGTTTTCACATCCCGAGTATTCAGACACAGCATTGCATTTGCTAATGTTTCTTTTTTTAAATGTGAAAACTGTGTTGTATACTGTGTAAATGACTTCCACTCGCTCTCTTTCCCCTGTACCGACACTAAAGTTTCAGTCAACATGCTTGTCCAAATGTGCTCATGGCAGAGGCGGTGCATTCATTGACCTTCAGGTCTTCACACTCCATGTCCTCTCTGGGTTTGCTCCAAAGCTTCAGCTGCTCTGCGTATTTCTTCTTCTCCTCCTTTAACTTCTCTCGTTCCTGTGAATCAGAAAACATGTCTCAACACTATTCCTGTAATTTTTTCTGATGTGCAGCTTTAATCATCAGATGTGCAGCTACATCTGATGATTAAAGACACTTACCCGGTCTTTCTCCAGCTTCCTGCGCTCCTTCTCCTCCCTCCTCCTCTGCTTCTCCTCTTCAAACCTGCGTCTCTGTTCCTCCCTTAGCCTTTCCTTATCCTCCCTCTCCCTCCGCTTGGCTTCTTGCACCTCCTCCTTTTCTTTCTTCAGTCGCGCCTTGTCTTGAGCTGCAGCCACCATCTCCTCCCTCTGCTGTAGCAACTTCAGTTTCTCCTCTGCAGCTTTCAGTAGAGACGAACTCGCCTGAAAACACAACGTTTACATGCTTTATTTGTACACAAATGTAACATTTCAGGTTTACCTAATGACAGAGTAAACTGCAGACACCACTGACACTCATTCCTGTTATACAGTTTAAAGGGTGCACACATATACTCTGTGTCTAAGGATGACGTTTATGTAACCTGGACCAAATAAACCAGATCATCTTGTGGACACAGAAACTTTAACACAAACATGGAAACTAACATGGGTGAGTGGTTTCCTCAAAGATCAGTTTTGCAGCAACAATTAATAACAAGACTTATGAAGAGTTTGGAGTTTTTAATGGAAAACATAACAAGATAGAGTCGGCATGCGTTTGTACCCTGCTAACAGCAGTGTCTCAGGCTAATGTCACCAGCTCACATTTATAAACATAACGTTTAAGTAGAAGTTGTCGTGAAACTGTGACATTTCAAAGATAGCATGCAGGGCGTGCCTGTCCAGCTGATTAGACACTTAAAAACACTGTGGACTAATCTAATCAGATTTCATTGATGTACAGCATCAGTGTAATAATCCACACATCAGCTACTTCTAATGCCTGTCAAAAAGCTGCCACTAGATAGCAGCAGGCCCCTCTGCCTCTCATTGGTGTGACTAAATGCAGACATGTGTCAACCCTCATTCTTCCCAACGCCCTGCAGGAGCAAACTCAGCTCTACACCTGGAAGGCGTTTGGCAACCACAAGTCTACAGGAAAACACCGTGGAAGCTCTGAGCACAGAAAAACAAAGCTTTCTGTTGAATTTACGCTCCCAGTTTAAAGTGGGGTTAAAGCTGTCACTACAGCTGGTGATCAAAGTCTGACTGGTTAGGGCTCCATGTTTTAGTAATTAAGTAATCGGATAAGAAATACTTTTGTCTCACTGTTTCATTTTAGAAACTGCAGAGTTTTAAAGTTGAACTGAATGAAACAAAAAAATAAATAAAACTAAAAAAAACCTTTGATTGTATGTATGTACCTAGAAATAAATTTTATATATATTTTTTTTTTTTCCCGTCCCGTTTGGATCTTTAGCCATCAGAATTGTTGTCTTAAGGCCAAGAGAGATGCCAAGCGGATTTACTTTACCAAGTGGATCATCATGGCCTTGCCATATTGGTCCATTTGATTGACCTTTATTATAATTATGTATTTATTTTATTTTCGGTTGTTACAGTCGGGACAGACATGACTGGGGGATAGGACAGGGAGAAAGAATGAAAGAAAGAGGGGGAGAAAGAAAAATAGAGGGGAGAAGAGATGGTGAGAAAGGGGAGAAGAAAGAAAGAAAAAACAAACAAAACACCTGGATCACCTGTATGGAGAAAAAAAACAGAAGAGAAAACAAACAAACAAAAAAGAGCAACATAATAAATACAGCACCATCACAATAAACTAGCTAGCAGTAGATAACAGTAGATACTAAATATTAAATGTTATTGTGCAGCACGCAAGATAGACAGCGCACAATGTGCTTTGAGGTAGCAGCCAAGAAAGGTGTAGTTTGTGTCTGTGAACACCCGTGTGTACACCTGTGTGGATAAGCATGCTTGTATTCCAAAGGTTTCTCCATGTAACGATCTGCTAGGGAGTGTGGGGAGCCATAGCCCCGTCCCCCAGGGCATGAAGCAGGTATGGAGGAGATCCAGGCCCCAGACATCCAGAGGCCCCAGAGTACGAGGACCCAAGGAGGACCACCAAAGGGGGGGAACCGTGCCACCCTCCTGGGAAGAGCTGAGTAGAGCCCCAAACGAGAGGTCACCCAGCAGCCACAGAGCAGAGGCCAGAGGGGGTTGCAGTGGCGTGCCCGCGGGCTCTGCCGGCAGCCAGCTGCGCCAGAGAGGACCGAGCTTCAGGCCCAGAGGCCAGAGGACACCCCACTCCCCGGAAGGGGCCCAGCCGGGCCACAGGCGCCAGGCCCCGCCAATCGGGCCGGTACATACATGAGTGCCCAGCCCCAGTCGACAAGAACCACCAGCACACCAACGTCTGAGGGCATCAGCCACCGGTAGGGAGTGTGGTGAGGGGAGATAGGCCTCCGTACTTTGGAGGGCCTGAGATGTTCCCAGAGAGGTGGAGTCTAAGACCCAACCTGACATATAGACACAGACGAACAGGCGCACGCAGACTCAAACGTGTATTCCCACCCCCACATACACAACCAAATACTCGGCACTTACCCAACGTGTAGACAGACACAAATAGACACTGCACAGACAATCACACTCCCCAAACATACTCTATATCCCAGGTCCAGATACCCCCGCCCCCAGAGGGGCAAGCCGCACCTAGACCCAGGAGGTGTAACCCTTCTCTCTGGGGTGGAGGCAAGCGGACCGCCTCCTTATCTGCAGTAGTAGGGAGGCCCCGCATCACAGACCCCAATCTGACGGCCAGCACCTCCTCCCAGCCCCCCAGCCCTGACGGCCAACAGAACCGGGGTGAGTGAAGACCCCAAACCCTCCCTCTGCCCGCTCATATGTAGTGTTGCTGTGTGCTGTTCTAAAGTGCATTTAAAACACAGGAGGGCATGGTGCATCCTGCCAGAGAGCAGCACGGCTCCTCCCGAAAACCCTCAGTGTCTATATGCATTAAAATTGAGGGTAGGGCACCAGCGCCAGAGGTGGGTTGGAATACACCGACCATCCTCTGGATGCTGTAAAACGTGCCCACCCCCAAGGCCCTATATGTATGTGTTATGTGAGAGTGTGAGTAATGTGGATGTCTAGGTTGCAGAATAAAATTGAGGCACAGGTGGCCAGAAGGGGAGTGCCTCCCCTGCACCCTGGTGACATATCTGCACCCCAAGCCCTGCGTGTGTGGGTGGGTGTGGTAGAGCGGGAAGAGGGAGGTAGCTGAGGATGGGGAGGGAAGCTCCCCCGCTGACCCCAGTAGGCACCCCCAACTCTGGAACCCACCAGGGCAAGGGGGCCCACCAGGGCAATTTATATATTTTTAAAAGAAAACATTTTCTTAAATGCAAAAATAAATGAATAAATAAATACATAAATAAATAAATACATAACCTCCTGTACAGACAAAGGTCAAATTCAAATAAAAGAACAGCAGCCAGGTTTCTGTGCTGCTGAAAGCAGACGTTATGATGGTGTACACATCAAGTAATAATTCAGTGTCCAGCCTGACGAGGCTTCAGGTCAGTCGCTCAGGGTTTAATGGGCCAAGTACATTTTTATTGGATTGTGAAAAGATATTAATTTATATTTTTAAATTATAGTGAATCTCAATTAATACAATATTTTATATTATTTTACTTTTAATCTGAAAAATGTTACTAAAACCTTGAAATACATATGACCCCCTTTAGTCTCACCCCCGTTTCCTGTTTCTCGTTAACGGCTCCATGTTAAACTGTGCTGGCGTCATCATCACTGCTGCTGTTGTAATATCAGCGTTTTGCTTTAAAACCCGTGTGGGCCTGATGCTGTCAGACTTTTTATTCACACTTATGGAAACAGGCTCCATCTTGACAAACTGACCAGATATTTAAAGATTATGTCACTACATTCTCTGCTAAAAAAAAAAATATTAAAAGTGTATTTGGTGAAGCACAAACAGGCTATTTCAAAACATCAAGTATAGTTTGGGTGACTTTTACACGGTCGGTACAACATCTGCCCCAATTTGTCGATCAATGTCAAACTCCACTGTCCCCTCACTGGTCACCAGCACAGAGCTGCTTCATCCTCTGGGGTCGCATCCAAATCACTCGACCAATTTAAGATGACATATCACTGAGGAGCAGTCTCCATTTCAACTTGTACTGAAGATGTGGACTTTAAACTATATATCAGTTTTTAAAATTGTGTTAATGGGCCACGTAAAATCAGAGTTATGATAGAAAAGATATGTGAAGCTTTTTCCTGAATACTATCATCATGTTTAGAGCGGGAAGGACAGGCTCACAGGCACACTCTGCTCGCACTGAACCCGTTTACTATTGGTGGGAAAATGCACCACGTCAAACACAAGAAGAATGGTATGACCACATGTGATATTTGGTTGTTTAGGAAGAGGAGAAAGTTTTAGGAGCGAGTGAGCTTTAGCGAGATTTGAGACGAGAGATTAGTGCCACAGTGTGTTTGGAGTGTAGTCGTTTGTTTTGTGTCAGAACAATGAAGACAATACCAAATGTCACAGTCGCTGCCAAAAAGCCACCAGAGGCCGTTTGCAGTGTAAACGCAGGGGAGTGATACACCTGCTGGCAGGCCTGTGATTGGCTCCTCTGTCTTGTGTTGGACAGAAACTATTTTTTGGAGTGGCACAAATAAATTCTGTGACAGCGAACTGTTCTGTAATTTTATTTTTAGTAGTTTGAAATTGTTGTACAAAAAAAGACACTGGCTGCATTTTTAGGTAAATAGTTGCATATAACTTTGCTGCTTCCAAAATCTGTGGATGTTTTTAAAATTGAGAATTTCTCTTAGCATTTCATGATGATTTTTGCATTTTCTTGTGATTTAAGATCAACTGTATTAATGTCAAAATGAAAAAATGACTGTAAATTCAGAAATCAACCAGTCTTGGACTTGGATGTGCCGACTGTCATTCCTGCTGCTTCACACTCGGCTGCAAACTGCTCCAGTGTAAGCTGGAGGTCATAACTTGATGAGGCCAACGTAGTGAACTTTGAACCGGTGAACTTCTGCCGCCGCACCGTCCAGAGCATCCTGACCAACTGTATAACAGTCTGGTACGGGAGCTGCTCTACCTCGGACCAGAAGGCGTTTGCAGTGAAAACCACCCAGCGCATTGCCGGAGCACCACTTCCTGCCATAAATGACATCTAAAGGAGGCGGTGTCTGAAAAGGGCTGGGAAAATCATCAAAGACCCCAGTCACCCAGCACATGGACTCTTCACCCTCCTGCCCTCTGGGAGGCGCTACAGGAGCCTCTGGACTAAGACCACCAGGTACAGGAACAGCTTCTTCCCCACAGCTGTCAGACTCCTGAACTCTGCGTCCTGACATCTGACCCACCTTAAACTCATGGACTGAACATAAACACACCCACAACCACCTACACACACACATAATGGACAAAACAAACAAATGGACAACTGTACCCTCATACACACAATAACAATATGGACTGAACCACCACTCACAACCACTAGCACTTTATATAACCACTGTAGAAATTAGCCACATATCTCACTGATCTAAACTGCACTACTGTAATGCTGTACAGACAATCATTCTGTACAATCTGATAATTATAGTTCTACAACTGTTTAATAAAACTCACAATTGTATATCTAAAATCTGTATAGTTTTCATATTTATAACCATACGTATAACCTGTCCATAGCCTGTACACATTTATAGTTATAGCATATTCATATCATACCTTCATACTGTGTACATTGTAACATACCTATAATATATCCATACTCTGCAATATATCTATATTACTGCTAAAGCACTTTCTGGATGGATGCAAACTGCATTTTGTTGCCTTGTACTTGTGACATGTGCAATGACAATAAAGTTGAATTCTATTCTATGCAAGAAAACAAAGCGGAAATCCTGAAGCTACTAAAGTGGAGATCCACCAACACCTGGTTAGACACCTGCTGATGGAAACTATGAACAGAACTAGGGCTGTGCGATATGACCAAAATCTCATATCCCGATACAAGACATTTATCGTCCTGACAACGATATAAATCACAAAAATGTAACATTTTCTGTAAATTCTGTGAATCTCGGGCAGCTCGACTTGCGTGAAGTGTTTCCAGCTGGGCGTCGTGTACCTGAGTCGAGTGTTTTAACCGATGCATGAAACGATACATTTTTAGACACAAGTTGTAACGGCCGCCATTTTCTTTCAAAGTTTGAGTCTAAGGTTTATTGCCGTAAACAGTTTATTTTACGACACCACGAAACAAACAATAGACGTTTTTTATATTGTCATGCGATATATATCGTTATATTGAACAGCCCTAAACAGAACCTGTGACAAGCAGCTGGAAGTCCACTGGGAACAAGTCCAGCATACAGCAGACATTCAGACCAAGTTCTCCCTGCATTTGTATGGGACCATTCCTCCTGAATCTGAGGGCTGACCAACACGTGGACTCACCTTTCTGCCACAGATTTTCTTGAAGAGCCGGAGTAACTGAGACATATAACCTCAGCTCTGGGATACAAATACAAAATCTTTCATTGACCTTCAACCGAGGATGTGTGGTCCTCCTGTGGACAGGGGGGCCTGCCTGTGGACGGGGGGCCTGCCGGAGAGGGGACCCGGGTAGCTTCTTTGACCGGGCCCCAGGGGCTAAGGGCCAGCCATCAGACTCTGAAGCCCGGCTTCAGGGTAGGACCCCGTTAATCCTTTGTCACCCCCCATTAACCCTACTGTATGCCAATGCATGATAACTCATATGTACCTGTCCAGGTGAGTCACGCCTTCCACATTTAGAGGAGGGGCTGAAGGAGAATATGGGGGGCTCATCAGGAAAGAAGTGAGAGAAGGTCTGTTTAGACAGCTGGTACTTTGCCATCGAGGAGGGCTGAAACACAGCGAGAGACAACAGCAAGGTTGTGATTAGGGTGCTGAAGGTGCAGGTGCATCAGATGCTGACTTTAGCAGTAACATTCTCACCTTTAGTGTGACGATTCCACTCTGAGGCTCGCAGTGCTGCTTGAAGAGTAGCTTCAGTCTCTCTCTGGACAGAGCGCTTTTCTTGCGACTTAATACAAAATAAATCAATTAGTTTAACAATGAGAAACTACTTTCTCATCACTTCAACTCAGCCCACATCAGTGTTTTATTAATGTGTCATGCTTCACCTTTAGAACATGTATAGTCAAGATATGGAACAAAACACTTGATACAATTCCAGCACTGAACAGTGAACAGACAAGGAAGTCCTCTCACAACACATCTTTAAATGGCAGCAATATCACATCGATTTAGGATTAAGTGTCTGACACAGAGTTTGTATGTTCTCCCTGTTCTGGTATCCTCCCACAGCCCAAAGACCTGCAAGTTAGGTTCAAATCACCAATTACCCCATCTACTGATGTAAGGACGATAAAGTAGTTGAAGCCAATAGAATAAAGAGCTGTACAAATGTTAATTACAAATATTCTGTCATTAAAGTCATTTCAGAGAGAAGACTACAAAAAGCTGAACATGAGTGAATGAATGTTCATCAGACGGGTGTTACAGATATCAGGTGATATCCAACAGCAGCACACGTCCTCAGTTTACTATGGCTACCTTTTGCACCACACTGGCTTCTTCCATATGAACCTGAGCACAGCTGCTGCCCCTGAAGTATTACACAGTAATACTGTTACTGTACTAGTAGTTACTGTAAGAAATTTGTGTTTCACAAAGTATTATGTACCACGACGTTTACCCCGTTGAACGGAGCTATTTGCAGATTGTTATTTTATTGCATTATGAGAATACTTTCCATGGTCCCCGAGTTTTACCTGGGAGCTTCTCACCTGATCTGATTGGCTTTGACGGTGAATGGCTCGCTGTGTTTGTTCTTCATCATCCTCACTGTGTATTTAAACACTGATGGACTCAAAGACTTCTTCCTGCTAACACACACACACACACACACACACACACACACACACACACACACACACACACACTTTAGATCACACTTCAGTAACTTGAGATCGTAACATTGGCATGACCTTTCACCTACTGACCCATTGACTTGTACTGTGGAACTCTGGAAGGCGCTGTGCTCGTCATCACTATCACTGATGACAATCGTGTCATCGTCAGCCATCTTGCCGTGGCCGTTAACGTCTGGTGCTCGACTAACACTGGAGTCAGGCAGGTGTACCTGCAGGATCTCACACACATATCTGAAAAGCAAACACAGAAAATGACCTCACTCCACCTGCTTGCACCTTTGCTCTTTAACATAGAAAGATGGAGGCTAACAATCTGTAAGTACACAAACATGGATATATTTCTAATGTGTACCTGGCTCCGTTACATCCACTGACGTCCACCACCTCCCCAGGAAAGAACCGGTCTTTGACAAAAGTATAGACGTCCTCACAGAGCTCTGTCAGCCTGCAGCATTGGCTCAAAGCAGCAAGGTGGAGCAGAGGCACCACCAAAGACTGAGGGAAGCTCTCCAGACTCTGCCTTGCCCGCCGCTCACTCTCCACTGCCTCAAGATAAGTGAGTCCCGCTCGCCCCGTCAGAGCACAGCTCCACACCAAGCTGTTACACAGAATGGTCCTCTCAAAGAACTCACTGAGGAAGAGGAGGGTCACAATCAGATATTAATGCGCACACAGCCTCTTTATATTCAAGTCCAGTTTCTAGAAACTCCAAGTATGCTTACATACACACATCAAGTATCTCTCATCTCGTTCACTGTCCTGTATGACATTCAGAACTTATCCAAAGACCAGAACCCTGCAGACAGTTCTCTGTAAGGCAGGATTGACAAATATGACCCCCATCATATGCTGGTCGAAATTATTTTAAAGTTTTTCCCCACACAGTCATTTTATTTATTTGGCTGTCAACTGCTGTTCAGTCAGTTACTGATCCCAGTACCAACTCCACCAATGGACTCCAGCCGGTGATGGCTGTCCTCGTTTTGTTCTGTAGGCTTGGTAGGTTCACTGCAAAGGAGCACGAATGGATCAGTTCTTCACCTGATTCAGGTCCAGGTTAGAGTGGCATTTCAAGTCACACCAAATCTACAGTTCAAAACAAGGAGTAACACCATCAGCTGCAGACTAAGACAGTCCAGTGCAGAGCAATCAGGACCAACATCCAGGACCACTGAAGCAACCTGAGCCCTGTACTACAAAGCGAGTTCAACATACACAGGGATCTCTCTTCCAGTTCTTTGGATTCACTTCGTTAACACGTGCCATCAGAATACGCAGCTACATGAAGGTGGTGATCAACTGACTAAGCTATCCCAGGGTTTCTCTGCTCGTTCATGTGAAAGGGGTGGAAGGAAACATCTAACCAGTCACTTTTATGGATAAGTACACTGGCGGTAGAATGACTGATTTTACAGAGAACAATAAAACTATACTATGAGAAAAACAAGGGATGAAACACATAATATGGACTGAAACAACACAGCTGCTGCAGAAGAGTGAGAGTGATGGTAAGAGTATGTGTGAGAGGAAAAGTACTGCACAGTAGTTTAGAATGAAAGGTGACTGGAAAAGAACCTTCCATAGTGTTCAAACCTAAACTGGTGACTGTGTAGGTTAACAGTTTCACGATGAGCCTCGCTCCCTTGTTATTTAATCACAAATGAAGGGAGGAAGTATTCAATAGAATCCGTTTGTCTGCCTGTTTTTATAGCAGTCTAGCCTCCACAGTTTGAGATAGTTTTAAATTTCGTGTGACGTTAAAAACCAATAACAGTTCAAGCTAATTTCATGTTGGTGAAGATTGTATCCATATGAAGGTCAAAGTCACACCAAGTGTGAAAAGCATGTAGAGTTCTGTGAAACCACAGAGAGACAAAAGAATGGAGACTGAGTCTAACAGCTCAGGATCCAACGCACACCACCTCGTCTAACATGGTGGAGGCATCATTATAGGATGGCTGTGTACTGCTGCCAGTGGAACTGGGCCATTAGTGTTTGCTGATGGGGAGTAGATGAACTCTAAAGTGTAATGCTCTCTGCTTAGAGTCATCTAAATGCTGCAAAACAGATCGGATTGCATCTGCAGTGCAAATGATAATGACTACACCAGATATACATGAGGACAGCATTATTAGACCCAAAGTGTTAATGAGCTGTTAAACAGATTATTAAACAGATTTTAACACAGCTCTGCCAAACATTCAGTTCAGCACTTTGTTGAAGCAAGTGAGTAATGTTCACTTTGTCCTTCTGCAGGCAGTTCTTCACCAGGAGGGAAGGGGATTGTTGTATCGTAATTTTTTAGGGTCGTCGTCATTTTGGAAGACAAAGCGTCAACACAGACCCGCTTTGGCTGTCTTTCAAAATCTTCTCCCATCATTCTTTCTTCTTGATTCCTCCCACCTTGAGAAGATTCCCAGCTCTGATCTCTCCACAGTATAATACTCCCACCACCGTGTTTCACTGTGGAGGCTGGGTTCTATGGGTTGTATGCATCTCTCTTCAGTCTACAAACATAAACAGGTCTTCTCCAAAAAGCTCTAGTTTCACATCATCTGACGAAAGGAAGCACTTCCAGTAACATAATCTTTCTGGAACCTCAACCTGAAATTTTTATGTTATGTTGGAATCGGAAGATCCCTATTTTAATTTGACTTTAAAAGCACTGAGCATTACATTAATTGCTAAACATTTATACATTTTTCAGAGTACTAATAAGATTGACCCTGGTGGTTTTCTGAAATAATTTGTGTGCAAATTAAAAAAAAAAAGAAAAAGCTTTCTATAGAACTTCTAAACATGCTGGTTTTCTATGTTATGGCCAAGTCAGTCATCTGATCTCAGCCTAGCAGAGCATACTTCTCCATTATTAAATACAAAACTGAATGCAGAATAACCCACAAGCAGCAACTGAAGGTGGCTGCAGTAAAGGTCCAGCACACCAATGCAAAGGAGGAAACTGGTTGTAGACTTCAGGCAGGCACTGAATATTACATGAATTTACTTATGTAGAGCCAAAACACAACAACAGTCGCCTCAAGACACTTTAGATTTTAAGTTAAAGAATCCACAACAACTGCAAGTGTGCACTTCAAAATGATATCGATTGATTTACAAAAGGCTGTGGTGGTGTACAGAAATAAATAAATACATAAAAAGTAGGGGTGCAACGATACACAAAATTCACGGTTCGGTTCGGTACTTTGGTGTCACGGTTCGATATTTTTTCGATACAAAAAAAATGTGCTTTTTTAATTTGTCATTTATTAAAATTATAAATATATATTTTAACTCAAAAGTACAGTTTTTAAATTTAATGTTGCTGAAACAACAAAGTAATAAAAAAATAAATATCTGATGGCGAAATCCCTCATCTTTGGAAAAGAGAGTTTATTACAGAGGAATGGCTCTTTCCAAAATAAAAGCTATACTATACGCTTCTTCTGGGGTATACTCTCAGCAGCATATTAAACATATCAGGTCCCCATAAGGCAGACCTTCCCAAAGTGTGGGGCCCGCCCCCTAGGGGGGGCGCAGAGCCATTGCAGGGGGGGCGCGGCATGAAAGAGGGGGGGAAACAAAACGCTTGGACACTGCTAGCACGGGGCGGCCACAGAAACGCAAAGCAGGAGATGAAGCATTGCTGAATATGTTTCCAAACCAACTTCATTCTAAGCCAAAGACTAGAAAATATGGTGAAGCATATCTTCCCTTTGGTTTCACCTGCACAAGTGCTGAGGTAGGTCTCCCCTGCAGAATTGGTTTTCCCTGCGTCGGGAGCACGCGCTGGGTTCTTCAAATCACGGACAAACAGTATCCCACAGCTGTTTATGTTTTTAAACCCATTTTGCACAGAGAGGCATTTTTTGTATTGATAGCAATGTTGAATATTATTACACATGAAAAAACAACTACACGTAAAATAATCACACCGTGACGCCTCTGCCTTTCTAAATGGAGGGACAGTAACTGCGTGTGTATATGTAAGCGTGTAAAACCTGCAGACAGTCAGATTAACAGTATTTTGTCTCTATCTGCCATTCTGCAATTCATCTCATGTAAACAATAACGTGGCGCACAGTGTGACGTGAAAAAAGGCACACACCTTTGACGTTGCGTGGTGAACTCTGTATTCCTCGTCCACGCTTAAACGCAAAAAAGGAGTTTTAAAAAATCTCCGTTTTCGGTGATTCAAAACGCCGTTTACGTGTGGATGAAACAGCTGCGCTTTCAAAAATACCCGTGTAGGTGTGGACGTAGCGTGAAAGAGTTAGTTTATTTTATTACTACCTGTAATTTATTGCAGATTACTTGTATTTGCTTAATTTTTTACTAAATGTTTGAGGTGTGAAATAAACCGCAATGGAGCAAAATATGGGTGTGTGTGGTTGGAGGATGTGCGTGCGTGCGCGCGCGGGGGGGGGGGGGGGCGCGAACATTTTTCTTGTAAACAAAGGGGGGCCCGGCAAAAAAAAAGTTTGGGAACCACTGCCATAAGGAGAATCATGTGCTAACGGCTGTCTAGATGACACGGGTAAAGTTTGTAGCATGCGTGCTTGTTGTTTTTGTCTGCTTCCACTTGTCTTTGCACTAGGATGATGTCGGAGTAAATGTGCAGTCATATTCATTGTGTTCCCACTAGTGCTGTCAGCGTTAATCTGAAATGACATTAACGCCACAACACGGCAAATCTCAGTTAACGAGCTACCGCGGATCGCCCCGTGCGTGGGGCTGGACGGCGTCAACACGTTAACGAGCAAACTGCGCTAACGCAGTAGTTCCCACCCATGTAATTGAGCATTGCGTGGCACATCCGACATACTGTTTTACTCTTGTCCATGATGCGCTTACCTTCAGGGTCATACTTCACATGAAGACCAAGATAGTTCCAAAGGCCAGATCTGAGTGAGGGTGGGGGAGGTTCAATTTGCCATGTTGCAACTAGCTTAACTTCTGTCTCGCTAGCTTGCGCTGCCCTCAGTGGATCTGCGCTCGACAGTGCAGCCTAGGCGGAGTAGTCGAACGCAGATCCACTGAGCTCTCAACACAGACAGCATCGTCAGAAGAAAAGTTGATAAAATAAATTTAAAATTTTGTATTGTTCATACACATGCGTACTAGGGCTGCACGATTAATCGTTAGAAAATCGCGATCTCGATTCATACTTATGTGCGATCTCATTTCCAAATGACAACGATTTCAAAAAAAAAAAAAAAAAAAAAAAAAAAAAAAGACGACGACGATTGTACCGCATTTTGATCCGGGACGTAATCTGCATGAAAACAAGCGCTCACTCTTCCTGCTCAACAAATGACAAGGGCGGAGCCTTATACCACGTGATACAGAAGCTGTGCTGTGATGCTCAAATTGGCAGGGAAAAACAACGGAGAACACGTCAGGGATGACGAGAAAGTGACAGGAGAAAATCCGTCCCGGTCAACCACCCAAACATCAATAACGGGAACCTTATACAGCGCTTCCCTATACACGTCGAACTCCCGCAGGCACAAAGAAATTACGGAGGCTATTACTTATCACCTGACCAAAGATATATCAACACTGTGCAAAACGAGGGATTTAGGAAAATGATCAACACCCTAGACAAACGCTACACAGTGCCGTCCCGCAACTATTTTTCTATTGTTGCACTACCTGCTCTATACACGCAGTGTCGAGCAACGGTGGAGACGGAATTTCAAGCAGTACAACATTTTGCGGCAACAACAAAATGTGAGGCATTTATTGTTTTTATGTGTATTTATTGTTTTTATGTTCAGTTTCAACTGTTACGAAGTTGATGTGCAGTTAATAAGTGCAATAAATATATATAATATATGGAAAAATATAATATATATATAAATATAAACTATATATATATAAAATATATATATAAATAAAGAAAATCGTGAGAGAATCGTGATCTCAATTCTAAGCAAAAAAATCGTGATTCTCATTTTATGCAAAATCGTGCAGCCCTAATGCGTACCGAACCGAAAGCACTGTATCGAACGGTTCAATATCGATATGAGTATTGTTGCACCCCTAATAAAAAGTGTCTTTGTCCCAAACATTAGGGAACCATATGTTTCCAAAGTGCTATACCTCAGGAAGTACTGAAGCATCTTCGAAGCACAGAAAGCTCCAGGGTTAACAGTAAAGTTAACTGGATAATTCAACCTTCTGCTTTGTAGTACAGGCTTGTACAGTACAGACTAACTGTTATGAAGCAGACAAACATCCAAAATAAGACTGAGGGTGGTATCCCTTACTAAAGCCAACGCAACGTTGACTCAGACAAATTAAAAATATATATTAAAATCCAAAATTGCAAAATGTAGCAGGAGAGACTGGCCAAGTAAGTTTCTTTAGTAAACTCTGTTTCTTTCTAGTTTGTAAATCTAACACATTTTAATAATCTACTTAGTTAGTTCCTCCTACGCCGGGCAGCGCATCGCTACTTGATCTACTTGATTAAAACTAATCAAATGATCTGATTAGCTCCCAGAAAGGGAGAACAGTTCCCAACAAACTAAATCTGATCTAAAACTGAGTGAACATTTGTACCGAGAGCGTAATAAACACAAATGATACAGGTTACGGGTGTGCCATCAGTTGCATACGTGGACAGGTATATTTGCTCCTTCTTTAGTGTAATTTTACATTCTTTGTATGTTCTTGTTGTACTTGAACTTAATTTTCCCGATCGTCTCTCTAGGCTACAACATAACCCCCCCCCCCCAAAAAAAAAACGCACATTTGGAAGCCCAAGCCTGCCTTTATCAATTATGCAACATCTGTTAACTGCCTTGTAGTCACTTTTGGGTTTCAGTGCGAAGACGTCCACAGAATGTGAACCTCTTTTTGAATCATACTTGGCTTTTTAACTTTTAACTAGAGGCAGTTAAAATATTAGGAACTGTTCAATACGTGGGAACAAGGGATACAAATATGCAGGCGCTAATCTTAGAAAACAAAGCAGCAGATCCATCAATCATAATAATTATATGCACAAGTAATTTTCAGTTTTGTCAATATCATAACAAAGGCTCCTCTAAGACCTGTACAGTATGCCGATATGAACAATGCTCAGAAATACAAGTGTACATGTAAATGTAGTCAGTGATTACACCATGTTAACTTCATCAAATGAAAAATGAGTACAATCTGCACATATTTCAACTCTCTGCCAAAACAAGTAAGCATGTCTCTATATAAAAAAAAGAGAAATAAAGTGAAAAGTTTGTCTTACTTGAATGTAAATTTGAGGTGTGCCACCTTTTGTTTTACACCGTTTTTTATTGCTAAAGCTGTCAGAAAAAACAGAAGTTGTGACGTATCGTGTCATATTTGCCACTATGTTACAGTGGAGCAGATGTATAAATTTACATATAATGTTTAAGTACACTCACCTAAAAAGTACCACTTTATACTGAAGCTGTCAGCTGAAGACGTCCACGGTCCATTTGGCCCGAGTTTCTTCAGACTGACGTCGAGTTTAGCGGAACTGTAACTTCAGTTTGGAGTAAAAGCAAAGAACTTCTTTGATTTTTTTCCCCTCGGGAAAATGACCGAGTAAGTTTGCAAACTTCATGTGTGCTCTTAAAAAGCACTCTTAGCTGGACCTCAGCAGGTGGGTGCAACAGACCTACACTATGAACGGATACCGAGCCTCACCACATCAAGCTAACTGCTAAAACTAGCTGAGCTAACCGCCGGCTCACTGACAGCTTCGGTGTTAGCTTACCCAGCTAACCCACTTTAGCTTCAGTTGGCTAACTGACTTGGATAACATTACACCTGCCAAATCCCACCTTCAAACCAGACTACCTGCTTTAACCTACGTTTTAATGGCGCGGGAGAAGGGGGAATGCATCCCCCCGCGCAAGCCCATAAAAGTTTGTGTTTTGTTTTTCCAGGACAAAGTTGTTTTTTGTTCATCTTGTTTGGAAGTTTGCCAAGCACCAACTGTCAATGAGACATCGTTCAAACTTCAGTTCAAGTGACTCTTTAAAGGACCCTCCAGGTGAGACAAGTGGCTGTAAGGTACTTACTCGTAGGTCCTGAAGATTTCGTGCGTGATTTTACAGAGAAACACCTCCTCGTCTGGTCGTAGGTCCGCCGGAGGTTTGTGTCGGATGAAGGGTTTTCTGTGGAGAAGCGGCATCTTTCAGCTCCGCTTCCACCGGCCGCACTTAGAAAATAAGAAGAAGGAAACTGGATCACAATATCCGAATATCAGACCTAAACTCTGACCAAACACTTCAAAGTAAAGTAAACCCGGAACCCGGACTGTGAACGCGGCGGAGATTAACCGAGTGGTAGGAGACAAGAGGAGGTGAGCGGGTCTTTTGTTAGACGCGCTGATAATCTGACCACATGGAAGTGTACTCCTCACCGTGTAAATCGACACACTCAACTCTTAAAGAGTAAAATTAAAATCACAAAGCCCACATCCACTCGCTCCTAGTGGAGAACAGCTAAAAACACGTTTCTGGTGGTCTTTACCGAGTTGTGTAACAAAGAAGCGATAATACGCCGTCCAATCTGAGGAAGAAGTCCCGGGCTGAAAAGCCGCTCACTGGCGGCTTGTTGACCAAGTTTTCGTGTACTTCACGGACCTACAAAGAGCTGGGAAATATTACGGTTTCGCTTAATCTGCATTCTTCACGAAATTAAAAGTACTAACACCACCGTTTAAAATTAGTCTGTTACAAATAGAAATACTGCATCTGAAATGTTATTAAAGTAAAACGTAAACATGTAAGTGTTATTATGAAATCAGGAAAATCAGAAAAAAGAACAAATGATAGACACTGAATGAATTATTGCCAAGTAGTTCCAAATCGCTCTCCCTGACCCATCACACCGTCTCTACTCCACAGTTGTGATTCAGCAGAGCTCCTTCTCCCTCAGACTGATTCTGCTTGGTTCTTTATAAGAACCTTTATAAGACGTCCTCACAGAGCTCTGTCAGCCTGCAGCATTGGCTCAAAGCAGCAAGGTGGAGCAGAGGCACCACCAAAGACTGAGGGAAGCTCTCCAGACTCTGCCTTGCCCGCCGCTCACTCTCCACTGCCTCAAGATAAGTGAGGATTAGTGCTGGGCGATATGGAAAAAATATTTATCACGATATGAATTATTTTATATCACGATAACGATATATATCACGATATACCACCTGACCTGTGGTCATCTGGAAAGTATGCAGTCTGTAAACAGCGAGTGGAGAGGGTGCAGTCTTTGTTTTGAGTTACCGTAAAGCATGTCACAAATCCTGGTGCATGTAAAGCAGTACCATGTCGCAAAACCACAAGACGGAGTTTCTTTGCGAAAAATATCATTTTTTTATACTTTATTTTCTCTTGCATAAATTTAAGAATATGTATAGTGAGAAGACAACACTAATATATTTGCCACAGGCTATTTAACCCTTTAAGCCCTACCATAGAACCAAGTCTGCCAGAGTTTATCTTTACATTTTACATGCTGTAGTGCAATTTGTGGGAGCATTTCAAGTTGCTATACATCAATACAACCATTATAGCCCAAAGTTTAATAATATGTATGCATTAAGTCCATAGTAACGACATAAATTGCAAAAAAGTGCAATAAACTACAAAAAAATTGAAAATCGTTTTTTTTTTTTTTTTACATATATTTCTAGTTAGAGAAATTTAAGAGGCTTATCCCTCAAAACTGTAAATACAAAAAAGTTGCACAAAATAGTTTCCAACCATGAGAAATTTATTTTGAGTGTCGTCATAGTTTTATGTTTGAGATACACTAATTTTTATATACTACAGGAAAAATTAAAATAAATATTATAATGCAAATTTGCAAAAAAACCAACATGGGCATCAAAATAAACTATTTCCAAGAGTGTAATTTGACTTCTAAGCATCCCAGAAACGATACAGAAAAGCATAAAGTCATACATGACTTTTAAAAACACCAACATAGGCTTTGAAGGTAAAAAACTAAATTTTCCGCGAAATGACGTCACTTCCGGTTTCGGACGGGTAATGGCAGACATGCGATAGTTTGCGCTGCCTTATACATAGGAAGTGCTATGAACAGCTGATCGGATCGGCAAAGCGTGTTTATGGAATATTATGTTTTTGTTGCTGCAAGTCTGGAATATTATGTTTTTGTTGCTGGAAGTTTGGAATATTATGTTTTTGTTGCTGGAAGTGGTTTTTATGCAATTTTTGCAAAGCTATATGTGGAAGGAAACTGTGACCTAGGGCAAGCTAATGGAATAAGATGTAAGTACAACTCCTATGGTTTCATATGCAAAAAAAATTATTGCGCCACTTTACGTGTTTCCAGTTCTACAGGGATTTAAAAATAGTTAGGCAAAACGGAGTGTGCCTGCTCCGACCGGTTGTAAAGGGTTAATGATCTTTTTTATGTAATAATTTATAAAATTAGGGTTAGAAACGATAGAAACGATAGAAGACAAATGGCACGATAGACACTTTTCTATCGTCCACACGATATATATCGTCATATCGCCCAGCACTAGTGAGGATATTGGATAGATATTGAATCTATAAATTCAATATCTCTATAAAGCTGTATAATAACTATACATTCAGATGATCACAAAAATATTTTTGTACTATACCTTTGTGCAGCTGCATTTCTTAGATTTATAGTGTACATGTAATTTAGTGCACTTTGCATCATTTACACAATGCTAGTCTTACTTTTACCGCTTTTAACTAACTTCATTTTTACATTTCTTTGTTTTTTATCATTCCTATAAATCTCATCGTATAAGGTTCTTACCAGGTGCCTGTGGCACTTTTATTTTAACTGTGTTATTTATTTGTTGTTCATTGTAGACTTTACTATTTTTACTCTTTATCACGCTGCTGTAACAGCAGTGGGCTCAATAAAGTATCTGTGTATCTAGTTTTTTGGTCTACTGATTCTATTGCTGTTACTGGTTCAAAGGGGGCTGTGATTTACTAATGTGTCAGGGACAACAACTTATTATTATTTTTACCTACGTTTTTCTTATTTGTTATTATTTGCCGTATAGAAAAGTATTAATTACAAAGAGCCCAGTGACACAGACACAAAATGTGTTTTTTTTTCAAACAAATGTCTTTTATCCAAGCCTTTACATTTATTAAATGTACAGTTTAACAAAGAAAAACATACTTAAAATGGGGAAAAAGAATTTTTTTTTTAAAATAGCACATTGTTAAGATGTCCTTGACAGTGTCTCACCATATTTTCGATGTATATAAATCATCGTGGCTGCATAGTAACATAAGTGTTGGGAGATAAACACAGTGCATAGAAACATAAAAAACGTATAAAAATGGCAGCCTGTGCGGCTGAGCAGCTGAAATTCTACCAAGAATATTTACTTCAGAATTATAGCAATGAACTATGATTAAAACAATAAAGCAAATACTCATAAAAACAAAAACTGGAACTAAACTAAACTCCAGAACATGCAACAGCAAATAAGAGAAAACCGCTTACTAAAACATTAAAAGACTTTGTTTCTGAATTGGTTTGCTTCACCCAAATGCACCATCCAGAGTCTTGCTGGGAGGGTTTTCCTGTCTTCCTCAAAGGCTGTTGGTCCGCTGACCTGCCATGTTCTAACTGCCAACCAACCAGGCTTTATGAAAAGCCCCCCCCCCCTCCCCGCCTCCTTTCCGCAGCTACACAGAGCCGCAGATTGGAGACTCGCGTCATCATGGTTAATTCCTCGCATTAGTTCCCGGAAGTCGGCAAAATGCGCTAGCCGCGCCCATATCAGCGCATAAGTTTGACATGCACGTGTAAAAGGTTAGATGTTTTTGAAGAATGACACTGTATGTTATCAGCACACTTAGATCATATGAATTTGTGAATGAAAACATAGTAGTGGATTATCCACAGAAAATTAGTAGTCTTTTAAACAGAAGACAGGTTAGGTCAGGAAACATATTATTAACCAGGAATACCAACAATATTAAATCAGAAAAAAGGGCTTCAAAACTTAGTTTTACTGGGCTGACCAAGTGAAATACTAGCTAAGTAAGACATTATGTAGCTGTCTGATCTGTTATACACTGGTATGTATGACCTAGTATGATAAAATGATAACTGCACAACAATCAGGGGGAAAACTGTATTTGTGACATACAGCTATAAATAAAGATTAAAAGAGCAAATGTAGGAAGTTTTGTAAACAGTGCTTTGGTTTTGTGGTCCTGATGATTATTAGCACCTGTTTGATCTTACAGTTTTAAACAACTGTACCACACTAATCTTACAATACACTATTACAATATTAGTATATATTGATTACACAGTTTCATAGTAACTGATGACACTTGTCAAACATCATCAACCACGCCTCACGTCCTGATGCACTTACCTATCCCAAGCTTGCACAGGTGCGGGCAGCACTTTCTGTCTTTTCTCTCTTCTAACTCTGTCAGCACAAGAACCACAGGAGGATTCAGGCTGGAAAGTCTGCACTGAGACAGCACCCTGAAACTCATCTCCCTGAATGCTTCTGCTACTGCTGCCCATTTACCTGTTTTTGTTGTTGTTGTTCACTTTCTTGCGTGTGTGTCATGGCCTTTCTGCTCGCTGGGTGTATGGTCCTTTACACTATATATGAATTAGTTCAATTCAAAATTTAGTTTATTTGAATTCATATCAGTTCAGTTTTATTTATATAGTGCCAGATCACAAAAACAATCAGGATTCAACTTTACTGTCATTTCACATATATAAATACAGGGTAAGAAATACAGTTTGCATCTAATCAGAAGTGCAAGAGCGGTAAGTGCAATAAGAGCAGATTATATACAGATAAGTTAAGTAGAGACCAAATATAAAGATGAACTGCAGACAAATGTACAGATGTAATGTTGTATATATATGTATATGTATATACAGATGATCTCTATAGCATACAGATGTTCTATATTGCTGTTCAGAGCTCTACAGCAGTGGAAGCGTAGAGCTCTGACAGACTATAATAGTATGAACAGTGTGGGCACTATAACAGAGACTATGTTATGTCAGTGTCCTAAACTATAGCAGTAATGAATGACAGTCATGATCATGGTCACTGGAAGGGATGGGGGGAGGAGGAGTGTAGAAGGGTTAAGTGAGTGTGGATGGAAAGGTTCAGCAGAGGACTGAGTTCAGTACGGTGACAGCTGTGGGGAAGAAGCTGTTCCTAAACCTGCTGGTTTTATTGGTTTCTTATTGGTTTCACTCTGGGACTTGCCGCCACCTCTAAGCAGCAACATATCAAAGACATTATATTCTGCAAATGAATTGTATGCATGTCAAATGTTTGTGCATGTGCGAGGTATTTCCCATCTTTGTTGTGAACACTCTTGGGGTCGTTAGTCAAAAAAAGTAATATATTACACATATTACACAGAAGACTTTTCTTAAAAGTAATTCGTTACTCTACTTGTTACTTGATAAAATAGCTGAAACACACTGTCTTGTAATTACCTACCTCATTTTACCTTTCGTCATTTAAAAATAGAATAAAAGTAATATCCATATCAATGCTGTAGACAATATCTTCCTTCTCCGGCACACAAACTGAAATCCACTGATTGTAGCACAAGTGCAAATGAACCAGTCGATCAAGAGGGATCGATATGCATGCAGACTAACAATTCAACTAAAGGTTGAACTACTGGGTACTACTCAAATCCCATTTGTACCTCAAGGCGCTTTATATTGTAAGGTAAAGACCCTACAATAATACAGAGAAAACCTTAACAATCATTTGACCACCTATGAGGATGTGTTTTGGCAACAGTGGGAAGAAAAAGCTCCCTTTTAACAGGAAGAAACCTCTGGCAGAACCAGGCTCTGGGTGGGGAGGCCATTGCTGCGACTGGTTTGGGGTGAGTGGACAGGACAGAGACATACAGTGAAAGAGAGCCAGAGATGAATAAAAACTAATGATCAAATCCAGAGGTGTCATCGGACCTCCCACAGACACTGACGGAGGAGGGGCCAAAGGGCTGGAGTCCAGGTGAGACGGAGGTTGCTTTGGAGATGAGGAATTGGTGTTGGCTGTCTGCGGTGCAGTACCACTTCCTGTTTCCGTTACAACACACAGTGGTGTTTTCATATAGTTTATCTGTGTACTCAATTTAATACAAACTTAACGGTAACGTCTTATTTCATAGTCTAATCTTCACTGTATCTTTAGGTATAGGCTAGTCCACATAGGGCCCACATGAGTTTTATATGGAAAACACACTGTGGGTTACCCAGAGAGTGAAGGTTAAACAGCAAACCCAGTGGAAGAATATAGAGGGGTGGAGAGATGTACAGGAAACCAGTGCTTATTCACCAGTTTCAGATCCAGGAAACTCGACCGAGGAGCGGGAGAGGGTGAGGGACTCAACTGAGAGCTACAACACCTGAAGACTTGCTTCAGGGCTGTCCAGAGCCTCCCAGCACCACTGTAGAGGTGTGAGGAGGTTACTCTGACCTGCTGTCCTGTTCTATGTAGCTGTGTCATCTTCCCCCACAGGAGCAGCGACATTGTGGGTTCCACCATGTGGATCGAATTTGATGAAACCTCCGATTTATATCATAAATCTAGGATATATCAGGCCAAGGTGTTGTTGCCGCTGCTGTGCCTTCTGACTCCTTTCTGTTCTCCACAGCATTCGTAATCTGTTTAGTATGGCTGGCTGGCACAAGGGGTAGAGTGGGTCGTTTACCAATCAGAAAGTTGGTGGTTCACTTTGAGATTACCAGTTTCTCTCTATATCTTGGGTGCAAATCTCGTATCAGAAAAGTCATTCTGCTCTACTTGATGCATGCTCAATCATCCAGGTAAGCAAATCCCCAAAAGTTGATTCTGTTCATCTGTTCAAAACGCTACGTCCAGATGAACAGAATCAACTTTTGGGGATTCTGCTCTACTCTTACTGCAATTGTCAGATCAGTGACACATGTCCCCACAACACTAGCCTTTCTTACTGTTTTTATACACACAGCTAATTTTTCTACACGTGCTTCAGTGCTAAAGAAATTTGGGTTCTGTTGATGACATTTCATCTTTCACTTTCCTGAATACTGTCCAGCACTGAATTAGCTTTTACTTCAGACTCAAATATGTACAAAAGAGCAATAATAAGTGAAGCTTAACTAAGTGAGAGTAATACTGTATGCCAGTTGCATAGACTGCAGTAATGTGTGCATCCATCAACCACTTTATTAGGTACACTTACACCGCATTTTGCCTTCAGAGCTGCTGTAGTTTGTCTTTGCAGAATTTCAGCTTGTTGCTGGAATCATTCCTTAGAGATTTTGTTCCATATTGACACAACAGCATCACACTGTTTGTCAGATTTGTTGTCTGCTCGTCCCAATGGTGCTCTACTGGACTGTGGAGGTCACTGGAGTACAGCATTTTTCCTTCTTTTCTTGTTCAATTGTGAACTGTAGCCTCAGTTTTCTGGAGCTGGCTAAAGGAGTGACACCTGTTGTGGTCTTCTGCTGTTGTAGCCCATGTGTTGTGCATTTATAGATGTTCTTCTCTCTTTTGTAACTAGTGGTTGATTGAGTTAGTGTTGCCTTCCTGTCAGCCTCTGACCTCGGACATCAACAAGGTATTTTCACTCAGAGAACTGCCACTCTCTGCATCTCTCTTCTTTAAGCCAGTGTCTGTAAACCCTAAAGATGGTTGTGTGGGAAAATTCTGGTAGATTACAGTTTTTCTCAATATGGCACAATTCTCACAGAAAAGTGATGCTTATCACTTTAATGAATGTCCTCAAAACAGTTATGCCTTTTTTCATAACACAAACTGACCTGTGCAAAAGACCCCATTTACTTTGACAATGTGTTACTGGCGTTGTGCCCTCATACATAGATTGAAGTCATTTGATAGTAAAAACTAATTAAATGATTGACAGTATTCAGGAAAGCAATAGATCTAAAATTCTGACTGACAAAAGTACAAACTGTTTTGATGAGTTATGAGATCCAAGTGATAAGTGCATAAACACAATAACAAATATATTTAGTAATGAAGTTAGTTAGCTTAGCTTATGAGACATCTGCTTATATCTTACTGCTTAATTAACCATGGCAATTCATTTTGAGGCTCCTCCACTTGCTGAGTTCCACTTAAAAAAAAGAAACAGAAAAATCACACAAGGAAAAGATGTTTTTGAGTATTTTATTTATATTTATTCATAGTATTCCGGTGCAGCTCAGAAGGTGACAATAATACAAATGTCATAAAACCCACAGATGTCGAGAAGGAGTGAAAAGCGACAGACGGCAGAGGGCAGCACTACACGGCGACCAGTCGGCTAAACAAAAGAAGAAGTGTTCCGGTCCACTTCCGGTTACAGCAGTCCCAAACAAACACGATTAAGTTGTGGTTTTAAAAGGCAGATTTACAAGTCATATCGTTCTCAAAATGGGTAAGTTGAGGTCGCCTTTTACCCTCACTTTTTATCCCATGATACCTAAGGTGTTGAGAGACTTTGCGGCGTTTCTCATAATATGTATTTTTATAAAATGTGGAAGTTAGCCTTAGCTGTGTGCTTGGCAGTTTAGCTAACAACCGCCCGGCCTTTGAAGCTTATCTAAGTGACAGAAATATTGCGTGCCAGTTACATACACTGCAGTAGAGTGTGTACAGTTTTCCTAAGAACCGGAGTGGATATGTGTTAATCTCAAGCTCACGCAACGTGTACGTGTGAGTGGGGGGTCTTGTTGTTGTGTCCTGTCTCTGCTGCTGTGTTGCATGGGAGGCTTAACTCACTCAAAAATAAGAATACACGCGCAGTATCTCACTGAAACCGAGAGGAGAGAGATACCTGACAGTAATGTCTGTGTTTATAATTACATTAATTTTGACAACATCTCCAACACCACTGGCTGGATTGCAGCGCCAAACCACGAGAGAGCATCCATTGTGTTTTATAGTTAGTAGACAATCAGTCATTAACCTCTGTACACACTTTCTATGTACAAGTTTGAACCAAAGATTTTAGAGTCATCACTCCAATAGACATGTCGCTCCTTTTTTTTAAAGTTCAGTTCTTGTGTAATTTGGTATACATTTTCTTCCTGTTTCCTTTCCTTAAAAATTGCTTCATGACAGCAAACCCTCTGCTGTGACCATTTCTGATCAGGCTTCAGCAAACGAGAGAGAGATCAATTGAAGGGTCGGATTCTCTCTCAGGTTCTGGGCCCTGCAGAATTTTTTTACCCCTCAGCTGTAAAAAGCTGACGGGGTATCTTTATCCCCCTGACACCCAAGTTTGCGGATGTGATAACTCAAGAAATGTTCAAATTCATACCATAGGTCTAACACTGAAAATCTCACATGAGTTGAAATCTTAGTGATCTCAACCTCAAGGTCAGATGTCAAACTTTATTATAAAATCTTGTGAGTATGATAACTCAAGAAAGACGGCATCTTGGATTTTTGAAATTGATACCACAGGTGCATCTGCTCAGTAGATGATCCAAGATGGCGCTGCAGATGGCAGCCTCAGTGCTTTGTGTTCTCATGCTTTGCATGTTTCTGTGTTTTTTGCTCCGTCTTTTGCTGTTATCCTCCCATCATTTTACCAGAGAGGAACTCTTAAGCATTGGACAGTCCTCTCTACGTATATTTTCCCTGGTTTACATCGACGCAGACAACCTAACCATGATTCTGATTGGAGGTGCAGTGGTGCTCTGTGGGATTTCCCTTTGACTTTGGAGTGGGCTGTATGATGACCTAAAGTCACATACACACAACACAGTAAGAACTACTTGGATCTGAACCCGCTCAAGACTGTGGAGATTACAGTGGACCTTTAGAGACTCCCCCCCCCCCCCCCCCCCCCCCCACTCCCGCCATCTTCAACAGTACTGTGGACCCACTGTGGATTGCCTTAGATTCCTAGGATCCATCTTTTCATGGGAATTACAATATTCTTCACATACACTGTGTCTGGAAGAAGGCCCAACAGGTTGAACTTCCTGCGGCAACTCAGGAAGTTCAACCTGTCACAGGAGCTACCCGTCATCTTCTACACTGCCATCATCATCCAGTCTGTCCCTTAGAAACATTAAGGCAATCACCCAGGGGCCAACAATCTTACTCAATCTTTTTTTTTATTTTTTTATTGAGATATAATCATTATTCTTTCAAAAATCATAATAATAACAAAATATTTTCAATAACACAAGAATTATAAAATAAAACTACTTTTCATTTGCATATAAGATAAGATAAGATAACCTTTATTAGTCCCACACGTGGGAAATTTGTTTTGTCACAGCAGGAAGTGGACAGTGCAAAAGTTATGAAGCAAAAATTAGAATAAAATAAAATAAGAATAAATACAGTATACAACTGTACAGAATAGAATAAAATAAAATACTATATACAGTAGAATAAAATAGAATAAAATATGCAATAAGATAAAAATAGAATACAAGTGCTATATACAACTCAGTAAAAATACAACGATGCCAGAAAAATATGCAGAGTAAATGAACACAAAGATCAAGCTGTCTGGAATACCTGAAAGTTCAGTAAAGCTGCTGAATCTCAGGTTAAGTTTTAAAGAGACTTACTATTGTGTGTATTGTGTGGGTGTATAAAACGTTTATACACTCACTGGTTACATCTCATGTTGCTGAGAACATGAGGAACAGAGAAATTACACTTTATTAATCCTGTTTGTGGCAGTGGGCCACAAATAATACATTTTAAGGTAGGCAGAAAGGGCCATGATTGGTCCCCGGGCCAGACTTTTTGGACATGCCTGTTTTAAATGAACTTTCTTTTAGCTTTGTGGTGGTATAAAGTTTACAGCTCAATTTTTAAGTTTCAAGCATCCTGATTGTTTGAAAATACTGTATTATAGTATTGATGCTTGCACACTTCACAATGGTTTTGTATGCTTGCAGCTGTGGCCGTGAGTTCAACATGTCCAGGGCTGTACTGTGGCAGGATGATGGTCAACGGCTCAGTGGAGGGAGAATGTGGTGTGAGTAACATTAGTTGTTGCTGATGTGCTGTTGGATAGACATTATGTGGATGTATGTCTAACTTTGTGCCTTGCATCATAAAAGAGAGAGCGGTTCATAATAATTCAGGTTTTCATATTGAGATCCAGTCATTGTGGTGTAGCAGACTGTTCTGAGGAAATTTGGAAGCGCTCATCCTGCTTGTTCGAGTTGTGAGCCAGTGGAGCTTATCACAGCCTGGACTATCACTAATAGTAGGAACAGTGCAGAGGGACAGACAGCCATTAGTTCAGAGACATGAATTGACATGTGGCAGGAAGCTGGAGAAGCCAAACTCTCACAGGCACAGAGAGAACATGCCGTCTCCACTTAGAAAGGTCCTAACTAGCCAGCACTTAAGAAATGCTCATTACTCTACCAGTGTTCTTATTTTCATTTAAAATAACCAGTGTAAAATAGATAATGAATCATTTTTTCCTCCCACACGCTGCAAATGCATCATTAATCCCCCCCATCCCAACTGGAAAATTTTCCACCTGGCGCACTGTGCTGAGCATGCGTCTTTATATTCTACCAGTTAGGGGAAAATATGGTGACAGACGAGCGAGTGAATGAGACTCGCTGTTGACTCGTTTTCACAAGGATGATGCAGAACAAAATGCAGTAATTTGCAAAACATGCTGTAAAACTATTGCTGCAAAAGGCAGCAGTACCACGAAATTATTCCACCAGCTGAAAAGTCATCCACTGCAAAATGAAGAGTGTTTTAAACTCTGCATGTCAACGTCTCCCCACACACCAAAGAAAGCATTAAATAAACCAGCTGTGACACCTGCGACTGTTCCTGGTCAGTCGTTTTTATAGTCACTGTCTGGACTTTTGTTCCTGTAATCTGAGGTCATCACGTTTTTAATTTTACTATTTTTATATGTTATAAGCACAAAGGAGGAACTGTAATTGTTAAGTTGTAAAGTTCAGTTGTTCTGTTTTGTCTCATGAACTGATACTGATGGTTAAAAATGGTTAAAATAAAACATTTGAATTCATTCAGATTTTTTGTATTCAAAGTATTAAAAAAACATTGAATGGTGGATTTGAATGAATATAGCAGTGCAATTAAATGAAAGACAACTTTAAGAGTGGATTTGGATGAGATTAAGATTTTACTCACTATAATGTGTTTTGGCAGGTTTGTCCTCGAGGAGAGCGGGCCAACATACAGAAAGTGTGTGAGCGCTGCATCGAGTCTCCTGAGATCTATGACTGGCTCTATCTGGGATTTATGGCCATGTTGCCTCTTGTGTTGCACTGGTTCTTTATTGAATGGTACTCTGGAAAGAAGAGGTGAGACTGAGGTCCAAAGCTGCTGCTGTACAAAGGAAGTTACTTCTGTGTGAAATGACCAAAGTGATAATGTCCACTTATAAGTCATATTGCATAACTTGACACTTAATGAAGAGTTTATATAATGAACACTCAGTGGCACTTCTGCTCTAATGTGTAATTAATATTGTAAACATATCTATAAAACACATTTCTAAAGGCCAAACATAAAATATTACTATATAAAATAGCAAATGTAAAGAATATGTAAACTGTAGCAGTAATATACTTTTTCTATTAAGTGAAATAGAATAGTCCCAAATTTGAATGATAGCATTCAGACTTATGCAATAAACTGCTGTTCAAACCTTTGCTTATATGAAAACATGTAACTGAAAAAAGGCAAATAAGCAGTTTAAGCCTGCACACAGGCCTAACATTAGATTATATTTAAAATACCAGACGTACCTG
This sequence comes from Pelmatolapia mariae, assembly GCF_036321145.2. NCBI lineage: Eukaryota > Metazoa > Chordata > Actinopteri > Cichliformes > Cichlidae > Pelmatolapia > Pelmatolapia mariae. The sequence goes on from NC_086241.1 coordinate 40,303,667, forward strand.
AAAGGTCAAACTGTGGCAGCAGTAAGGCTTATGACAGAAACACAAACACTCCATCTTATAACTGTAGCATTATAAGAAAGTCATTATGAAACAATTAATAGAAAACACTTCAAATAAAAACGAACACAGGGCTAACGTAACCCCGCCCCCGCCCTGGGTCAGCATTTACTCAGCTTTAATATCGCCCTGGCTAGCTTAGCGTTGGCGTTGTCTGTGATGTTCTGTTAGCAGTATAATGCAGTTGTTTCTGTTCTGGATGCAGTTTGAACTTTACTATCATGCTGTCGTCCTTTTGTGCAATAACAACAAAAATAATGTCCACATCTACGCTGCAGACTGTGCCACTATTTTGCTCCTCCAGCACACTGACTGAAATGAGCTGACTGTAGTGTAAGTGGAAACGATAAGCAGAATCCACAGACGAGCAGACTGATAATTACAAGGTTCTTGATTGCCATCCCTTAAATTTCTTCTTCTTTCTACAAGCCTTCAATAGTGGAGACCTTACTATTATATTTTCAAACAAATTCAAGTTCTCAGGATTTCATCTTGAACTAGACTTTTTTCTATTCCTGTCATAGTATAATGTTGAATGATATAGCTTAGCTATATCTAGGGAACTACAACTAATTTTAATATTAGACAAAGAAAAATCAAGTAAATATAAAATGCACTTTTCAGGGTTCTATGTGGGAAAAGTAATTGCCCCCATCTTGTTAAGTTCAATATCCATGTAAATCCCCCCCCCCCTCCCATCTTGGTAATGCCAGAGACTTTTGAGAAAGCAAAGCATGCTGTGGACTGACAAGAAGAAATCTGAAGTCACATTACATCTGTTGTAAAACTAGCATAGCATTTCATAAAAAGAACACATGCCAGCAGTAAAACATGGTGGTGTTAGTTTGGTGTTCTGGGGCTGTTTGCTGCTTCAGGACCTGGTTGACTTCCTGTAACTGATGGAGCCATCAATTCTGCGCTCTACCAGAAAATCATGGAGGAGAAGCTCAAACACACTTGAACAATGATCAGTAACAAACCACCAAGTCCACCTGTTAATGGCTTAAAAATAAAAAAAATGAAGGTTTTGGACTGGTGTAGCCAATGTCAGGACTTAAAATAAATTGCTTTGACCTTAAACAGGTCATTCATGCTGAAAAACCCTGCAGTGTAGCTGAATTAAAACAGCTTTGGAAAGAAAAATGAGCCTCTAGTTACGTGAAAGACTCATTGCCAGTTATTGTAAATGCTTGATTGCAGTTCTTGCTTCTAAGGGTAGCACAACTAGTTAGTAGGTTTAGGAGGCAATTACTTTTGCATAAGATCATATAGGTTTGGAGAATGTTTTGCCCTCAGCACATTTTGTACTTACTTGGGTTGTTTTTGTCTAATATTACTATTTGTTTTGTTCTTCAACATGTGTGCAACCCCCCCCCCCCCCCCCCCCCCCCCCCAAAAAAAAAAAAAAAAAAAATCTTTACACAGCACTGTTTGTGAGAAGAGGAATTTTCACAGGGAAGCAAGAGAAGCCACAGCTGTGTTTTCTGTTTCAGTCACTGTGGCATTTTGAGTCTAATTAGTGTTTGATAGCTGAATAATAAGGAATTCAAATTGTGCTGCTGTTAAGTTCCGGTATGAACTAATTTTTCAGCATCACTCATAAATGTCTAATTTTGAAGGTCTTGTTCAGAACACTGATTTGTCTGAATTTGGAAGTAGAAAATAGCTAGTTACCCAGGGCTTTATGTCTTTAAGGGCGGGGCCATCTGCTGTGATTGGTTGGGGTGAGAGAAGAATCAGATAAATGTACCTGTGTATGATTTCTATAGAACCTAAAACTATATGCCGTCTTCTATTAACACAGCTCAGACGTGTTTCATATAGCTAACACAGCTATATGAAACACGTCTGACTTAGAAAGTATTTGTTCCAAGCACAGAATCCCGTGGAATCCCTTTAGTACTCTTGTCTGTGAGGACAGTGTGTTTTCTTTCTGTCATTTGATCTCATGCTCTTCCTTTGTAGTTCCAGTGCTTTACTACAACATGTGACTGCCATGTTGGAGTGCAGTATGTCAGCTGTGGTCACTCTGCTGGTCACAGAGCCTGTGGGAATGCTCACTATCCGTTCTTGTCGAGTGCAAATGCTTTCAGACTGGTACACGATGCTGTACAACCCAAGTCCAGATTATGTCAACACATTACACTGCACTCAGGAAGCTGTGTACCCACTGTGAGTATTACCAGTAATCATTTTGCCAAATTCTACAATTAACGATAAAACAATAATTCCCAGCACTCCACAGAAGAGGACAAAGGTGTGTTTGCAGCAGGGCATCAAGGCCATACTGTGGGACACTGAGCCCTGTATGTGTCTTAGGGCAAAATTTAAAAAAAAGAAAATACAATTATACGTTAAATAAGAAAAAGCTTAGTTATGGGCAGCAGAACACGGTTCAGGTCAGTCAATCCCTTCAGCCCTCATTGTTGATGCCTACATGAGCGACAGCAGAGTCATCAGATGGAGCGCCCTCAAACACCCCCACCAGCAACTTTAAGAAGGCTGGGTACTCTGAACTGTCGTTCGTCAGGAACTGTTCCCTGACCCTGAGGCACAGGGAAAAACCCTGTTATCAACTGGGAAAAAACCTCAACGTACAGGCAGCAAGCTGAGGAGCTACCAGCATACCCAGGCTTTATTCAGAAGATTGAGGTTATTTATCGGATCTTAGTGTTTCAGTCAGACGAGTTCTTAGATGGAAGAGGAGATTACTTTTCCTCCTGTTACACTGCAGATCATGACAGGTGGACACACTGATGCTGGGTGATGGAGGCTGGCAGCAGCGTGCTGACAGGAGAAACACTGGGAGGTTCATTCGATATAAAACAGCAGGAGGAGAGTAGCCTCACACTGACGAATGATTTAGGCTACCTTGTTTATTAGACAAGATGAACAGACACCTGCTGAATGAGTAAACCGATCAACATGCTTCTGGTTCTTTATTCTCTTTTTTAACTTTTGTGCAGTTTCCTTTTGAACTGGTGCATAGACTGGTGGGAGGTCATCTCAGGCTTGTCATTCATTCTGTATCTGTTGCATCAGCGTAACACGAACTCCTGAATGTCCTTTTTCTCAGCTACACCATCGTGCTGATCTACTATGCATTTTGCTTGATACTAATGATGATGCTGCGTCCTCTGTTGGTGAAGAAGATGGCGTGTGGTTTGGGCAAATCCGACCGTTTTAAGAGCATCTATGCTGCTCTGTACTTTTTCCCGATCCTCACTGTGCTGCAGGCTATAGGAGGAGGACTGCTCTGTGAGTACCTGTGGGACTCTGCTTCTCAGTTCACACTGTGGGATCATTTTTGCGGAGTTGTTTTACAGCTTTCATAAGACTATGACTAATGCCCTTTTTGTTTAAATAACTCTGAGTAAAGACGACTGTGTTATTGTTTCAGACTATGCATTCCCCTACATCATCCTGGTCCTGTCTCTTGTCACGTTGGCTGTTTACATGTCTGCCTCTGAGATACAGGTAATTACAGTCACTGCGGTATGGGCATTTCTTATTTCCCAGTTTAACTTTAAAATTGTGATAAAGTTCTTCAATTTGATATGAGATTGGATAATAATTATTAGTCTTTACAGTGTTTATTCATCGACTTGTATAAAGTTAAAACAGCAAAATGACTCCTCCAAACGAATTGTGTGGGCACGAACCATTTAGGAATTACACTAGTTTGGTTAAACTCTAGACTGCAGATGGTTGTTGTTGTTGTTGTTGTTGTTGTTGTGTTTTTTTTAAACCCCTTACCTGTAAAAGGCTGATGGGGTATTGTTGCCACCTCAGCGAGCAGGCAGTGTAGACAGACCCCACACGAACATGATAACTTGTGAACTTGTGAACTCCCCTGTGAGTTTTTTGATCCATATATACACACACACACACACAGATGTCTGGTTTGCTATCCTCGTGGGGACATCCCATTGACATAATGCTTTCCCTAGCCCCTTACCCTAACCCTAACCATTAAAAATGAATGCCTAACCCTGACCCTTACCCTAAACCTAACCATAACCTAATTGTAACCCTGACAGTAAAACCGCATTTTGAGTGTGAAAATTGCTTTCAACCCCGAGGGGACCTGGATTTTGGTCCCCACGGTGCAGAAAGTCCCCACCAGGATAGTAAAAGTCAGATTTTGGTCCCCACCAGGATAGTACGAACCCGTACACACACACACACACACACACACACACACACACACACACACGTATGTTCAGGACTCTGTCTGGTTTGCTGTTATTACTGCACGTTTGTTTGCGTTTGGAAGCTGACATATGTGTGTGGGTTATTTCTCTTCTCTGTCCACTCTTACCATAACCCATCTCCACCTCGCCTTTGAACACAGTCTTTTAAGAACCTGGTTGCCAAGAAGAAACGTCTCATCGTCCTGTTCAGCCACTGGCTGCTGCATGCTTACGGCATCATCTCGATCTCCCGACTGGACAAGCTGGAACAGGACCTGCCGCTGTTGGCCCTCGTGCCAGGACCCGCTCTGTTTTACATCGTCACAGCCAAATTCACTGAGCCCAGCCGCATCCTCTTGGAGGCTGGCAATGGACACTGAGCTGGATTTATCAGGAGTTCAATAAATAACTCGTGAAAAAAACAAGAAGTCACAGCAGGTTGCCCGTGTCCAGTGTGATGTCTTGAAATTGTCTGTTTATTTTTACGCAGAGTTCAAAATCTCAGTCAGTGAGGAGTCGGACTCAAAATGCCAAACGTAGTTTGTTAATTTCTTTAACTCATGAAATATAAGCTCATAATTCATTTACGTCAGCTTCAGTTCTCATGTGAAGTGTCTACAGGTCTGACATGACAGTGATGTGGTCCCAGAAGTCTGGCGTGTACAGTAAAGTGTATGCACTACTGCTTTAAGTGTGATGGAAGGTTTGATCTTTCCACTGGAGCTGAGCAGCTGTTTCTTAAAGTAAGGTTGAGTTTGCTCAATGATTTCTAAACCGTTAACGGGTCGCTGCTTTTAATGTTAGCCAGGTTTGGAGCTTGAAGTCATTGAGCTTTATTTTAAATTTTGATTGGTGTTAGAATTTCTCCAGAGGAAAATCGCTCCAACAGATATACTTGAAAAGGTTTGTATGTTGACTCCTGTAGCGGGGTTTAATATTTCAGCCTGCACAGGTTTGTGGAGGTGAAAGTGCACTGTAGATACTGTGCACTGTATATACTGTACATTGCTTGTAAATATTATTGTATTCAGTTTGTTTATCTGCATATACATAATTTAAAACTAAAATTTTGAATGTTATCTTGTGTTGCTGACTGTATTGGTCTTTGTTACCATGAGATTCAACTTTTCTTGGTCTCAAACATTTACCTGATATCAAAATGTACACCTGTGTTACTGCAGGTCGATCTGTGTGAGGATGCACTTTAATCTGCAGATCATTTTGCTCACAGTCATCTGTATAGGCTGTAACATATGTTGTTGTGTCTTTGTAAATGAATAAAGGTGTCCGAAAATGATTTTGCGCAGATCTTTGGTATCATTTTGGCTGACCGCACTTGTCACACGTCCTGTAACCCGGCAGTGCAGGTGGGAAGCTTGTTTTTCTCTCAGATTGTCAGATGACAAACAGGACGGTTGCTGCATCTGGAAATGTGGAAAAATCCTCAAAAAGACTGTTTCCTGTTGTGACTTCTTCATTTGTATACTGAGCTTTTGCACATACCCACACCAACTGTTTAGAAGAATGCAGCTACAGCAGACCTGAGTGTGTTTGTTTTCTCATCTTACAGTTAATGCAAGTAATGAATTCATCCACAGTAACCACATTTTGGATGGTAGGTAAATACGCTAACAGATCTGACTAATACGTGAAGATTTTTGTGTCGTCAGTTAGAATGAACTACCTGTCCACATGAGCACTGTGGCACAGCTCACAAAATTGTAATCAGAATTTACGCTCCTGTAAATCGTATCACATCAACCATAACTTAGTGGGCATGTGTGTGAAGAGAAACTACGGCAAAGGAAATCAAAGGAGTTTGCAAAGAAAAGCGTCTGGACTTCTTTGAGTTGCTTGAAGACGTTTCACCTCTCATCCGAGAAGCTTCTTCAGTTCTAAGGTCAAATGGCCGAGAGTCCATTTGACATGACAAGGTGGGGCCAGGTTTCACAATGAACTCACCCGAAACCCTGGCTGATTAGGTCCCACACCCGCTTTCACACCTTGGCTCATGTGATTAGAGGATCACCAGGGGGTCCTTTGTCCCTCTTTGGGGGGATACTCCCACTGGGTTTAAATCTGGGACTCTCGGCCATTTGACCTTAGAACTGAAGAAGCTTCTCGGATGAGAGGTGAAACGTCTTCAAGCAACTCAAAGAAGTCCAGACGCTTTTCTTTGCAAACTCCTTTGACTACGATGACCTGGATGACTGAGAACCTTCACAGACATACAGCAAAGGAACAAAATCTGAGACAAAAAGAACATTTCATATCATCAAAAAAGTAAAACTGGTATTGGAAATGAAATTTTAAAAAGTAATTGAAAGTGGAAAAAATGGTCTGCACACAAATTTGGGAATATTACTCTAATCACTGACACACATACCCACACAGCAAAGTCAAAAAGGTACAAGGGCTACGTCCCTCGAGGACCGTGAAAGCTGGTGTTGTGCCAAAAAGGGATTTGTGCTGCTTCTGTGTGTTTATATCTAACGTCTTTACTTATCTTCAGAATACCACGGGGTGACTCCTCTGATGTGATGGGATAAGATAAACCTTTATTAGTCCCACACGTGGGAAATTTGTTTGGTCATGGCAGGAAGTGGACAGTTAAAGTTAAAAGCAGCAAAAATTAAGAAAAGAACAATAGAATAGAAGATAAAGTAGAATAACATACTATACAAAATAGAAATAAAATACTATGTTGCAACAGAAGAAGTGCACATCAGGGAGACTAGGTGAAGGCTGATCCATGGTGTATTAGATGTTTGACAGCCAAACCAGTAAAACAGTGTTCTCATTTCCCAGAGAACCACCGATGTGATTTTCAATATCTTTGTGTCATTTGCCTCATTAGTGTGAGACCTACCAGACCTGATAGGACTGGATTTGGATTGTGGGTGATCATTTGAATGTCCAGATTTGACAGCTGATGTGCCGTCAGTACATCTACAAATACAAACATCCTGGACCTTGATTCGAGATCAGCTACATTTTCAATGTTGTCATAAAAATGTGTGATTTGTGCCCAAATCTGGAAAGACTGATACAGCCCCTCAGATTTGTATTTATGCTAGTGCTCAGTGCATCATGGGAAGTCCCCCCACCAGTCTGAACCTACAGTAGCATAACATTCAGCCCTGACGATAAGCTTTATTACAAAGAAACTCTACTGGAAAAAGTAGAAATGGGGTGTCTAAAACTGGGAGCTGGTTCCACCAGTGAGGTTCCTGATGGTTCAAGGTTCTCTTTCCATTTCTGCTTTAAGAAACTCTAGAAATCACAAACCTGTTCTCTCAGAGGAAGACATCGAGCTATCACCACATTAAACACAATAAAGATCATGATTATGTTAGAATTATACATCAGTAGAAAACCTAAATAATTTTTGTACTTTATTACAAGAAGGGACCAGAAACTAATACGGTAGAAATATTATTTGGGTCACGTTGGCTTCAAAAATAACAGCATATTTACTGCATGAAAGATGAAAATGTTGAAAGGGTCATTGCAAAGAAGTCCATGACGAATTTATTCATTTGAGAAAGACGACTTTGGAATCTGTCAGATCACAGCAAACGTTTTAGCAGCTGAATACCCGGTTAGTTATAGTAATATCACTTTCTCACTTCACTATAGTAAGAGCACTCCTGTCACTACTTTACGTGCATGTGGAATGTTAACACAGTGAGGACATTGTAATGTGAGACATTAAACAGATAGTGAGGCTCCTTCTGCTTATCAGGGATGTAAATCCTTAGGTGAAGGCTAAGCAGAAAACAAGGTCATAATTCTCTCTGTGCGGAAGGAGGTATAGCTCACTGGGTGTGTTGCAGGTTATTGTTAACATTTCCATAACAATGAACTATTCAGTGACCCCTCTTCAAATACTTTGTCACAGGACAAACATAATCTCTCATAGCAACTTTGTCATGATTTTACAACTCTTTTACCTTTGACAAGTGGACCCTAACATGGCAGCAAAGTGCAACAATGTCTTTTCGTGTACGGGTCAAGAGTTCACGGTATGCATTTAATTTCTTGCATGTCTGTAAATGACTAGTACAATGGTATGAATAATCCTTCACATTTTAGCAGTATAAAAGTAAAACAATTACATCGTCTCATCGGGGCAACCTAAAAGGCTCCTTTTATGGCTAGTCTTTGCACATCATAATAACACAGAAGAGAAGAAAGCAATTCATTCTCGATTGCTGTTAATTTCAGGGGATTTTCCAACCTGTTTTGGTTCAAAAGAGCCAAAGGAAAATCCTCATCAATGTTAGAGTGACAACTACATGCTTTTATTGCATGTGCACTGATAATGCTTACTGTCCTGTCATTGTAAGCCAGTCAAAATACATAAATAACACATTGTGATCATGCTGAAGACCACAGACGGCAGTCCAGGTGTCAGGTGGGATAAAGGAGCTGAAACATCACCTGATAAAGAAAAAAAGACAACAGACTGAATGAAAAAGACAAGTCTGCTTTATTGCACATTTTTCACCAATCAGAAGCCTCTTCTTTCTCCTTCTTTCACGCTAGACTTTTGACCAATCACCGATCAGGATGAATTGCACTACTGGCTGATAAGGATACGTGGAAGAGGATGGATGGATAATAAAGCAACATGAGCATAAATGAAAGCAAAAATATTATGCAAGCATCAAAGGCACCAAGGGCTTATGGTCAGTTTGTATATGTACATGACCCATGTTTTGGATGTAGCGGGCAAAACGTTCACAGCCCCAGACAGATGCTAAACACTCTTTTTAGATCTGCGAATATCTTTTCTCTGCATCTATGAGAGTGCGAGAACAAAAAGCAACGGGCCATAACTCCCCGTCATAGTCCTGTAACAGTGCAGCACCCAGGCCATAGCTGCTTGGACCTGTTGAGCTTAAGGCCTGATGCTTTGATTGTCAGTAATACTGCATCTAAGCGTTGGTCATCCATCTCTTTGTTAGCCCCGAAAACCAGTATGTCGTCCATCACAATGACAGTCCCATCTAGGCCCTTGAGCAAAGTGCTCATGAGCCGCTGGAAGATCTTGGGTGCTGAAGTGCAGAATTGAAGTGTACTGTTCAAACACAGGGATTTTAAGTGGCGCCACAGTGGGCTAAAAAAAAGAAAAAAAAAAAAAAAAGACATATCTGTTTTTCCTGTGTCTTTCATATTGTGGACAGTTGGAGCAAGGAATGCCAGTTTCTCATGGTGAATCTTCAAAGACCGAGCAGAGTGGGTCTGCTTCAGTGGCGCACTGATCAGGCGATGAAAGCTGAACTTGTGTGAATTTCACTCTGGGTCTGTAAAAACTCAGATGAGCAAAGTTCTGCCTGTAAAACATTGGTTTGATGTGTAAGTAACTAATCCACACCAGGATTATTTATAGTAAAAGCATTTTTTTAAATTGTGGATTTACTACTTTTCCTTGATTATTAAAGGACTGCAACACCTAAACTAGTCATTATCTTTGCTTTAATTTTTTTCTTTTTTTTATTATAGCGAAAGTAGTCTTCAGGAAAAGTTCTCCAGGCTTCTTGAAGGACATTCAATTCAATTCAATTTTATTTATATTGTGCCAAATCACAACAATAGTCGCCTCACAGCACTTTATATTGTACAGTAGATCGTACAATAATAGATACAGAGAAAAGCCCAACAATCATATGACCCCCTATGAGCAAGCACTTTGGTGACAGTGGGAAGGAAAAACTCCCTTTTAACAGGAAGAAACCTCGGCAGAACCAGGCTCAGGGAGGGGCGGGGCCATCTGCTGTGATTGGTTGGGGTGAGAGAAGGAAGACAGGATAAAGACATGCATTCAAAGCTCTTCTTTGGATGTTGGCTGCCTTTCGCCATATTCACTAATGTTGAGGTCCAGGCTGTGGGGAGGCCAATACACAACTGATAGCGTTCCATAATGTGTTTTTCTACCTGGAGATGGTGGTGTTGTAAATGCTATTTATTGTTTAATTACGTTAGCACAATGGTGATAGGAAGGCCCCAACCCCGCCTTCCTAATGTGGGAGCCAACCAACAGGACCACTCCCTCCATGTCTGCGACCAGTGAGACCACAATCATCACCATCTAACAAGGTACCAGTGATATGAGACACATATGTTGCTTTTCACTTGCACAATCATACTGGGTCACAGGTTGAACAGATATCCACAGGTGGTATAGGCAGGAAACTAAGGCTACGTTCACACTGGAGGTCTTAATGCTCAATTACGATTTTTTGATCAAATCCAATTTTTTTGTCTGCTTGTTCACACTACAAATAAAATGCGACAGCAAACGCGCTCTAGTGTGAACCCTCAAAGCGGCCCGCATGCGCAAAAGAAGACGTCACACACAACGCGCTCTGTTTAGACCCAGGCCAAACAACATTGTTTGACTGATGGCCCTTAATATAAAGACTTGGGACTTTACGTTTCCCAATTTTTGCTTTAAGTTATTTTGTTATTTACATTATTATGTAAATAACAAAATAATGATCCTTATTGCTGTTTTAGAGGAGCGGTGCTTCAAAGGATAGTTGCAGATTTCTGTCAGAATCTGCAGATTATACAGTATAAATAAAATGTTCATGTTTCTCCAACGTTGTCTTCCCAACAGTTTCACTGACATCTACACTGGATGGCCAGGAAGCGTTCGCGATGTCTTATCGGGTGCTTCTCCGGAGCTGATAATTGGCGTCTGTCTTGTGTCAGTGACGTAAAAGACGGATTTAATGTGACATCATGATTCAAACAGCAGTCGCTTCCTAAAACATCGGATATGTATCGGATTCAGTACCACATACGAAAGTGACCCAGGTCGGATTTGAAAATATCGGATTTGTGCTGTTCACACTGTCATACCATGATTGGATATGGGTCGCATAGGGTCAAAAAAATCGGATTTGATGCGCTTTCGCCTGCAGTGTGAACGTAGCCTAAGTCCGTGGGTCAGAGGGGGCCAGCCGAGATTCAGTGTGTGAGCATGTTACATGTAGGACACTGGGCTTGAAAGGTGGGGTGTAACGTCTTTCCCATCTTGTTCTTCATCGTCCTTTCATTTTTGCTTCCAGTGTCCAGCTGATGCTGATGTAGATGGCGCTGACACGCGGTCATCTGGATCTTCATCATTGTCTGTGGTGATGTCTGACAATTTGCTGCTTGACCTGAGTCGTTTGCTGCCTATCTGGTCGTCAGTTTCTTCTCTCATCTTTTATTTTTCTGTCATGGTCCTGGGTCATTTGACCCAGCATTTTGTGTTTATTATTTATTATGATCTTGTGTTCTAGTTCATTCTGATTATGTGTTCGGGTTTAAACCTTTTAGTTTTAAGGGTTTTGGTTCTGTGTTCCCTCTGTTTAGTTTCTGCCCATGTGTTCCTTCTGTTCTCTGCATGTTACTGTGTCTCTGAGTGTCAGCCGTGTCTCCCAGCTGTTTCCTCTCAGTCTCGTTCACCTCTTGTATTTAGTGTCTGAGTCTTCCCCTGCTCGTCGTTGTGTCGTTCTTCATTCTACTCTGTTTGTTCTGTTTGCCCGTTTTCCTGTCTGTTGCTTTCCCAGTTTAGTTAGTTTTCTGTTCAATCGGCAAACTCCCAATAAAGCTGGGTGTTTTGACTTCACATTTGCCTCTGTGAGTCCTGCTCTTGGGTTCCTGCCTGCCTTCACACAGCCATGACATTTTCTTCTTTTCTTTCTGTTATTTATCTTCCTTCTTTGAGTCTCTGCTTCCTCCTTTTCTGCTTTGCAGTTTTTCACTTTTTCCTTTTTATTTGTTTCCCGTGTTTGTTCCTGCTGCTTTTATTGGATGCAAGCTCCTCTGCAGAAAGAAACACAGAAGATGGGTGCAACACTGACTGTCCAGCTCTGCTCAAAATTCAGTGTCTAGACATTTTTCTAGCTCTCCCATCTTCTTCTTCTTCATCCTCCCTTGGTCTCCTCCTCGAACCACCTGGGCTGGGGGGCAACAGAACAGGAGCATCCTGGCCATTGTCTCCATCGTCATCACTGTCATCTGTGTCACTATCAGGAACACTTTCAGTGTCGCTCTCAGATCCATCATCTTCCCACCAATAGTCAATAATTGGATCTTCTTCTTGCTCAGCTGGGTTTAATTCAAAGCCTCCTGCTCCATTATTGTACAAGGGTCGTTCTATTTGTTGGAGTGGATTTCTTTCTCTGTTATCTCCTACTCCCATCTCTGCTCCATTAATGACCAAGGGTCGTTCTATTTGTTGGAGTGGATTTCTTTCTCTGTTATCTCCTACTCCCATCCCTGCTCTATTATTTTCCCAGGGTCCTGCTATTTCCTGGGGAGGATTTATTTCGATACCTCCTACCAGAACATCACCTGCCTCCTCTTGTTGTGGCAGTTGATTATCAACTAAACCACGCAACTGATCGATTTCAAGCCAGGGGAACATCATGTGAACTGCTACAAGATTTTCCTGTTGCAGCAGTGCCAAAACCAGCTCATTGTCCGCTAGCCCTACACCAGGGGTGTCCAAACTTTTTTCGCTGAGGGCCACATACATAAAAATATAGGACGGGCTGGGCCACTTACTAGAAATTAGGTATATAACCTTTACTGTTTTAAAAATCACTTAAAAATGGTCAAATGTGTTATATTGTTGAATATAATTAAAGACAAAACTGCCTTCATCACAGCTTTCCATAAATGGATCTTTATTGATTTATGCAGAAAAAGCTTTGGTAGCTCATTCTCAGAACAGCAGCCTCAGATTTCTTCTTAGAGGGAATATTTACAGCACAGAGAAAAAACAATAAAGGGGAAAATGGGACGGGTAAATTTCAAGTTTGTTATTTAAGTTATTAGGCTTAGCAACACATCTATTAACGTTCGTTTGAAACCGTTATCAACATTAACAGACTGAACTGGACTTAATAACAGGAGTGCATATAATTTTAGTAAATTATTCTGGTGAGTATCAGCTGCGCTGGGTATGTAAATCGGGCCATCCAGCTGCGGTGCTGATCCGACGCCACTCGTGCCAAAAAATCCGGACAAATGTCACTTGATCAAGGAGGAAATCTGCATCAGATGAGATCAGCTGACTTTGCATGTGCGTGCGCTGTGCACAGCGGTGTGTACTCTGTGTGTTAACAAGAAAAACGCATATAAGAAAGTGGTGCGCAAAAGCAGGGTAGTGACAGAATCGATGCGCATTATTGATATTTGAAGCACGTGTACCTGCACGTTAACACACGGGTACTGTGGAATATATTTTTTACTCACCTAAAGTGCTCGTGCTCTCGTCCACTCCCCGCAAAAAATTAGCAGCTGTGCGGCGTCTGTGGCATCGGCGCTCTCATCGCATGCAATGGAGTAAAAATCAAGAGCACAGCTTTATCAAACAGCTGCAGTTTAATGTTGGCTGACGAGTCTTCAATGCGTCGCACAACTGGATTTCTGGACATGCTGACGTTGTTGAAGTCCTGCACTTTTTCCGGGCACGTTATTTCGGTGACTTTAACGAGGCTGTGTTTTATGAGGTCTCCATCCCGACCTCATATTGGAGCCTTTTCCTGGACAATTTGAGCACGAAAAAAATACTGTTGCTCACCCTGCAGGAAAGCTACCATTTGCTTTAATTTCTGCTCTCGCTCAGCACCAGTGTAGGATGCATAGGCCTGATGTTTGGTTTGATAATGATGTCATACATTATACTCTTTCATAACTGCCACAGTTTCAGTGCAGATCAAACAGATACACGTCCCCATGAATTCTTTGAAGAAATATTCACTCTCCCACCTTGTCTGAAATTTTCTGCACTCACTTTCTACCTTTCGCTTCTTCGGTTCTGCCATGTTTAGTAACTTGGGGGTATATTTCTTCTGTGATTGTACTTTTTGGTGGAGCAACTGCCTTGATCAACAGCAGCTCCCCCTGGTGTTAAAACTAAGAAGTGCAATACACTCAAGCAAAAGTTGAAGTGCGGGCCATATTCTATTCAATTTATAAAATTACTTGCGGGCCAATTAAAACTGGACCACGGGCCGCAATTGGCCCGCGGGCCGGACTTTGGACATGCCTGCCCTACACCAACATGGCTTTGTTCACCATCGTCATGGTTTTGTGAGCCGTCTCCTCTATCCATTTTTTGAAAACAGTCTGCTTTAATAGACTGGAGGAAACTGGTCGGTACAGCTGTCAAACTTTAGCTGATTGGTATAGAACTTTTAAAATGTCCTTGAAAAGATTTTAAATCTGTTTAGCAAACTGTTTAAAAACACGGAGCAAATGTGAACTAATCGCAACTGATTGCTGTGAGGAATACTGCGAACTTGCGGCTATTTAAGGACTTTCAGAGATCAAAGTCAACATTCTGATTGGTTGTGCTTTGATCTGACTTTTGTGACGTCATCGAATTTGGCTCATTCTGATGACGGTCAACGTTCTGCTGATGAAAAAACGTCACTGGTGACAGACTGAAACGTTTACAGGTGAAGCATTTCCCACAAAGCCTTGAATGAATTATAGACAGAAAGGGGCCACAAGATGGCGCCATGTTTCACGTTGTAGATAACGCCTGTTGGCTGTTTGGTTTACGTTCACACCACTCCATGAGTATTGTGCATAAAGTTTAAAGTATTCCTCAGCCTCATGATTTCGTTTTCCTTTCTGGCTGAATTAAAATAAATTAATTTAAATAAATGATGAAGAGATGAACGTCATAGATTTCCTTTGACGCTTTGTGTTCCTACTCTTGTGACCTGTGATGGTATTTCTTTTGATGTATTTGTATTTTATTGCATTCGCAGAGTCTGGCCCAATAGGAGCGCTGAATCCCACTTTAGACTACCAATCGTCAGTCGACGGAAGTTGCATCACCACAACAACAATGAGTACCGGGACAGCGAAGCAGCCAGTAAGTCCGCTATTTTTTATGGAAACTGGCATTTCTTTTATGTTTACGGTAAGTTATAGACGCTCCTGGACGTAGCTGAAATTACACGAGGCTGAATAGTTCATTCAACTCTTACTTTAGGGTAAATGTTAGCTGCGCGCTAGCCAGCATCTAATGCATTACGCCCATTTCTAGTCTTTTCAAGTGGCTACACCTGATGATGGCGACACTAGCAATTCGTGTTATAAATCCAGATGCCCCTGCACATCGTCAGCAGGCCGGGTGAGAAGTATGGTCTTCACCAAACCTCAACAGGAGCTGCTCAGCCGAGTCGCTGCCTTCACTCACGCACAGACGGTATCCACGCGCCTTCACGTCTGCAGTGCCCGGTGGTGCTTTCCGACCGTGGCTCGTTACAAACGATGTGACATATATGAAGTCGTAAGTGTATCGTGTATTTAATATCGTACTAGGCAGATTTACTGCACTGCCATTTACTACACATTTACCTGCGTATGGCTGTTGTCAGTACATGTTGCTCATTGTAAACTTTCTTTAAGTGTGTAACATTCACAATGATACTGTTGATGGTAACGTGTATGATTCCAGCGTACCTGACAGGCACTTTTGACTTTTTGTACACAGTTGATTATGTAAAGCCCCTCGCATTGCATTTATAATCAAGTTCACTGATTGACTACCCTGCAGTGCTGTTTTCCTGTATTCTCGTTTCATCCACTTTAATAAAGTGTCCTGTGTTACAGTAACAGTGAGTTGTGGATTCACTTAATGAATGCCTAATTTGGGCTTTAATCTGCCTTAGACTTACTGATCTTCTTTGAATCAGCATCACAATCATCCTAAGGGCACTGACAAAACATACAAGTATAAATAAATAAAATCTATAGAAAGAGAAATATGTTTGATATGTTTTTATTACAGTTTTTCTCGATTGCTAAAACACATTTCTTGAAACTACGCCTCATATCCGCACAACAGTAAACACAAATCCATAACATCTCACTCAATTCCCCAAACATCCTATTTCCAGGTCAAAATGAAGCTCTACACCCAAAACTATTCACTCCTGCTGAAAAACCGAACTTTGCCCTCAGACATCAAACACAAGCCCTCAAAAACACACACACTACAACAGAGTTTTGCACACTGGTACAATTAATTCAAAACAATAGTTCCAAAACAATTAGGTTGCTTATGGTTCTCCCCTTCAAAACCCTTGTCACATGATAAACACAAAAGACGCAACCAATGTATGTACAGTGGCACATTGTCATTCATGTACTATACAGTACAACACACACCAGAAACATTATCCCACCACAGCATCTTGTCTTTGGTCTGGGTCAGGCCAGAGAATCTCATCCACATCATAGGCTATATTGGCCCCAGCCAGGCAGCGGGGGTAAAATCCTCTTGCATGCCTGATCCACCCCTGGCATGCATCTACTGATATGTCTAGGCAGGCCTCTTCCATGGCCTGAAGGAGGTGAACACGGACATAAGGTTCTCGGTCATACAATTTCCACCGCCATGCCGAAAATAACTCCTCTATCGGGTTTAGAAAGGGGGAGTATGCAGGCAGAAAGATATTAGAAAACCTTGGGTTATTGGTAAACCAGTCACGAACCAGAGCAGCGCGATGGAAGCTGACGTTATCCCACACAACAACGTAGTGAGGCTGCTCTGGCTGTGCTGGTTCCCTGTAGTCCAGCTGGAACATATGTTGTCTTAAACCATCAAGAAAAGCAAGGAGAAGCATAGTGTTATAGGGTCCTAGTACGGCATGGCGGTGGAGTACCCCTCGTTGGCTGATGGCTGCGCACATAGTGACATTCCCCCCACGCTGACCAGGGACATTTACAATAGCCCGATGGCCAATTATGTTCCTCCCCCTTTTCCTTCTTTTGGTCAGGTTAAAACCTGCCTCATCCACAAAGATCATTTCATGGGGAACAGGCCGTCCTTCAATCTCAAAGATTCTCTGCAAAACACATAACACAGTAGCGTCAATCGGTACCCTGAACCAAAGTTCAAGAGTGCTGAAATGGCAGCATAAACTGCCATGCTGTGATGGTACACAATACCTTATACAGTATCAAAACTCATACCTGAACATATTCCACACGTTGGTTTTTCACTCTGTCAGAGTTTCGTTCGAAAGGGACTCGGTATGCCTGTTTCATCCGGAATTGATTCTTTCGGAGGATGCGGTCAATTGTGGAGAGGCTGATGGCATTTATGCCTCGAAAAAGATGATCATCCTCAATCACTCTCCTTTGAATCTCTTGCAGGCGGATTACATTATTTGCAATTACCATGTTTACAAGTTCCCTCTCTTGCTCCTCCGACAAAAGCCTTAACCTGCCTCCACCAGGTGGTCGTCTCTGTGTCCTACAAAAATAGAAGCACTCATTACTGTAACTGTCACACATTCATTTTACAGGAAAATAATGGAAACATACAGAAACTCAAGACACATAAATTCAGTAACTTAAACGTTACTGTACAAAGCAGTCTTACTGCAAGTACACCTACCTGTTTTCCTCCCTGAAGGTTCTGATGATGGAGGCAACAGTGAAGCGACTCAAATTTGGTTGTACTCGTTGCCCAGCCTCCCTCATAGTCATCCCATGGACAAGGACATGACTACTAATAAGATGGCAGCAATCCAAGATGGCGGCCAACCAAACAGGTTTGAGAACCGGTTTGACCGGTTTCGTGCGTGTGCGCATGCGCGTACAGGTCCTGGGATTATGTGAGTTCATGTGTGGAGACACACAGGGGGTCAGGGGGTCATATGAGTTCATGTGTTTTTAACTTGATTCAATCAAACCATAGGGTTTTTAATTAAACTATTTTTTTGTCACTTTGGTGTGTCTCAACATTCATTTATGCAGACATATGTGTCCTTAAGAGCAATTCTTTGTTTTTGTGTGTAGGGGTGGAAGCCGTTTTTGTTCACAGTGTGCATTAACAAAGCGGGGATGCTTTTTATTTACATCTAGTCAAAAGTGTTACTAATTGTGTTTTAACCGCACTAATTTTATCATTCTGACAATATCTCAGCAGCACACAGCGATGCAACCATTTTATTTTAAAAACGGAACAAATGCGAATTTCTTCTGAATGGGTAATGTCAGTTCAGTGACTGTTCACAAGCGTTTCATTTAATAAAACCACTAGTTTTAATTTAACTAGTTTTTACGCATCTACAGGGGCTTCTTTCACGGGTTGATGCGATCATTTTATTTAAAAATCGGGATTTCGGAATGTTGAACTAAGCGGGAGATGGAGCCAGCTAGTTTTTTCAACACCGTAAATGGTCACAAATAACATACAGCCCTTTTAGAAAATAAATGCTATAAGTAGGCAGTATCACTCTTTCAAACTAATTGTGTTTTAATCACACTCATTTTGTGATTCTGATGTCACAGCATGCAGTGATGCATGCCTTTTATTTTAAAAACGGTATAAACGGGAATTTCTTCTGTACGGGTAATTTCAGCCTGTTCACAAGCGTTTCATTTAATCAAACGACTAGTTTTAATTTAACTAGTTTTTACGCATGTACTGGGGTTTCTTTCACGGATTGATGCGATCATTCTATTTAAAAATCGGGATTTCGGAATGTTGAACTAAGAGGGAGACAGAGCCAGCTAGTTTTTCAACACAGTAAATGGTCACAAATAACATTCAGTTCTTTAGAAAATAAATGCTATAAGCCTAATTCTAAAACACGCTGCACATGATGTCACCTTTTCACCCAAAGCAACCAGTATCGCTCTTTTCAAACTAATCCTGTTTTAATCACACTCATTTTGTGATTCTGATGTCACAGCATGCAGCGATGCATGCCTTTTATTTTAAAAACGGATCAAACGGGCATTTCTTCTGTAAGGGGTTTCATGGTTTCAGAGTAGTTTTTATCACAACAGATGGTCGCAAATAACATTCAGCCCTTTAGAAAATGAACGCTGCAGTGATACTTCTAAACAGCCGGTTAATTGTTTGAAATTGTTCAGGATTGCAAAAGCCCACTGCGGGTATCATTTAATTGTTGTGATTCCTTAGGAAAAGGTAAAAGCCGACAGGTGTACCACCCGAGCCGGGACCCCGCCTATTGTCTGAAGTATCGGTTCATTTGTAATTCCTTAGGAAAAGGTAAAAGTCCCGCAGATGTACCAGTCATGCAAGTTCTCGCCTATTTTCTGAAGTAGCCAGCAACAGCGGACCCTTAGGCCTATCTTGGCCAGTTACACGGGAGCTCCCCAACTGCGTGCCCCACCCTCATTGTTTTAAACTTGTACAGCAAGGTGATGCCCTACAGGTGTATCGCCCCCCAGACTTATCGGCACCCCAGCTACTGTTTTGGAAGCACCCGGTCCTATATGAAGAGTTCTTCAGAGCCTGAGACCCTCGCCATTTCGCGTCAGGACCAGCGCCAGTGCAGACCATTTTCTACCCACACAGAGCGTCTCTGACCAGCCAGCGTTGCTTATGCATAAGAGAAAAGCGACAATACAACGCGGTTCTCTGCTCCAAGACATCCACGGTGCTTTCACACGGTAAGGATGTGTGTTATAGTCGGCGCTTCATAAATGTCTGTCTGGCAGCGCAGATTATTTAAACTGTTTTTAAAATGCGACTCATTTGTTGTCCAAAAAACATTTTCTCTAAATTTGCAAAGTTACTGATTTAAAAATATATATTTTCGAATTTTTAGTTGGATGTCAAACATATGATAGACTCTTGAGCATATTTGTATAGCAAAATTCACAGTGGTATAACCATAAAAGATTGTGCACTAATGCAAGCCTTTAAACTGTAAGCTGATAAGTGCATGAAGTATACCTCAATAGCTGAAAAGAGTCTGCATCCATAATTTGTGGATCTATTGATTTGTTTTTAATGTGGCACTTTTTTCACGAACTGGAGATGATGAAATCCTCTTTATTTGAGAAAGTGTCCCTAAGCTATTGTGGCTCATACTTACTGAGTTCCCTAGCTATGTCAGTAAACTTTTTGAACAAGGCGCAGGAATCATAGATTTAAAGACACATCTTAATTGAAGCAAAGGCAAAAGTTGGAATGAATTTTATGTGGTTGTTCATATTAAAGCCATCAAAGAGTGAAAATCCAAAAAGCTGCTGCAATCCTTTGTATTAATGATCTCTCTTTCTCCCTCTCTCTCTGTGTTGTTGTTCGTGTGTGTGTGTGTGTGTGTGTGTGTGAGAGTGCGTGTGTGTGCGTGTGTGTGCGTGCGTGCTCGCAGAAGCAGACAGGAGCTTTTTTTTTTTTGGATGCATCTCCAATCAGCTTTTTTTTTTTTGTAACAAGAAGTGTAGCTCATACATTGCAATAAATGCATTCTGCTACATCTGCTAACGAGAGAACATGTTTTTTCATCATAAAGACTGTGATATTGTTAAGGTGTCACCTCAGTAATGCTGCTGAGGGAAACAAGTATTGACTCATTTCTTTTTAAATACATGACTTAAAAAAACTAAAATCTAATTTCAGGGGTTTATTGTAAGTTTACAGAATATAACAGCTGGAAAGACGATGAGTTTTACTTCTCACAATATTGTGTTATGTTTTAGTATCCATTATCATTTATGCTACTTTGCTCTGTGGACTGTAAAATGTTTCATTGTATTCATGAAATAAACCAGACTTTCAATGTCTGAATCTTTTACCGTTTTTCTGCTTTTGTTCACCCCAAGTTGACAAAACCCGCAGACATCCTGAGTTTACTCACTAAAATGTGGAGCAATCTCAGTATATTTAGCTGCTTTTACCCTAAACACAATCAGCTGACTGAGAGAAATGTCTGTAGTCCTCACTTTGGTCATTATGAATGTTGAAGGAGATTTGTTCCATAGACACCTTATTTCCTACACTTAATCCAACACTACTATGTTATATTTAAACCCAGATTCCTTTTATAGATTGCAGTGAAATTTGTTAAGCCATTGCTTAATGGGACAGATGTACAAGTTGCTCTTTACTAGCACTTTGTAGATAAGTTTGTTGCTGGACAATAAAGCTAGCAGTCTCACACACTCTTTAGATTTTTGAAGTTTTGTGTGTAATGGTTTAGTCTCGCACACCTTACCCTTTTCTTCCCAGTATCACAACAGTATGACTCTCAAAGTGCGGCTCAGTAAACAAACAAGGACTCTGAAGTCAGAACAGAAAGATACAGTTGGAAGATTAATGATTGCGGTTTTTTTGTTTGTTTGTTTGTTTTTTTATGATGCGTAGTAAACTACCCCCTCTTCTTCTTCTCTGTGTTGATGTTGTTCTTGTGTGTGCGTGAATGCCTTAGAAGTCAAAGTATACATTAGCCATACTTACAAAAAACATTTTTTAATTTCATTTAGAAGTGAGATTCTAAGTTGTAAGAAGAAATCTTATGCTCAGCCAGGAGTATGTTTCCCCACTTTTACAATGCTAAGATGTCAAATCCGTGATCCAACAGATGGTTTGGCGCATGCAGGCAAGAAGGGCAAGCCATCCCTTACTCACACAACCTCACACACTATAGATTTTGAAAGTTCTTTTGTACAACGGTTTAGCCACAGTTATAACTTCTACTTTTGATAAACATCACTCCCTCGGCATATTTCACAACAAATAAGGTGTCCTTTACTGGGATATTTATTGTCAAACTATGCGATTTTCCAAATGTGTGTGGAGTAAAATGTTGTGACCAAGAATCATTCAGGATTAACAACACAAACTGTTTTGATAGCAGAAACAGTCTGGCTTATAGTTCCCATACTTTACCGCTAGTTTTACAAACACATTCTTCTTCATGTCTGTTTACATGGTTTTTATGAAACTGGTTTTCATTAGTACAACCAACGTCTAACTTTTCTTTGCTCCCCAGTATAAATGCAAGAATTTTGCAGCCTTTATTGAAACTCTCACAATTTAACACTCAACGCCATAAACAGAGTTGATCCATGTCTCTATGGACACTGTTTCATACATCAAAAGCTCTGAAAATCACTTTTAAAGTAATGTAGAACATGATCTCTCTCACTCTCAGCGTCTCTAATAACCCCGCAAACTGACAATCACCTCTAAACAAGGGGGCTTAGTTTATAGGTTTTCTTTTTTTTTTTGTTTGTTTGTTTGTTTTTGTTTTTTATCAGGCGCAACACCATGTAACGCATGGCTGTTAGACTCTTTTACCAGACCATGTTGCTAGCCCAAGCACCAGGCCCAAGGTTTCTGACCTCTAACCCTGGCTGCCAAATGTGGCTCTGACCCTCTTGGGCCTTTTCACCACCGGACTAAGTTTGTAGTCTCACCTACTAATATTATTTTATTATAGCACAATATTCAGCTTGGTTAACTTACTACTTTGACTTTCTTACTTTGAGCACATTTCTGAGCCCATACATTATCAAACTTTTACTCGAGTATTTCTGACACTAGCAGCTATACTTCTGCTTAAGTAAAAAATGCCCGTACTATCGGTATATAAAGCTGTCTGTAATTCTTGAACAGTTCATGCAAAAATTATAAATTAAACCTGCACCACAGCTAACTCTTCTTAACAACCAATAACAGGTGTATTTCTTAGATCTACTGATACAGCCAAAACACTCTGCTTGTATAATGCCATATTCTCTCCCAGCGTACCCTTGTCTCACAACAGGGTGATCCCCAAAGTACGACTCAATAAACAGAGACTCTAAAACCAGAACAGGAAGATAAAGTTGGAAGATCAAAGATTAAGGTTTGTGTTTTTATAGCATAAAGTAAACTGTCCCCTTGTCTTCTAGGCTTTGGCGTGCGTACCTTAGAAGTCAGATTATACATTAGTCATACTTCCAAAAACATTTTGAATTCCATTTATAACTGAGATGTCAAGCTGTTATCAGACATCTTATGCTTACCAGGAGCTAGTATCCCCAACTTCAAAACCTTAAAGTGTCAAATTCACAAACCCAACATGGGCTCATTCAACACAGGGGCCAGAAGTGCATGTCACCCTTTACTGACACACTGTAAATAAGTTCAATACATGGCAACGCAGCTAACAGCCTTGGAAACGCTTTACATGAAATAAAACTTTTTAGAAAACCCTTTACAAGAATAAATGTGATGA
This sequence comes from Pelmatolapia mariae, assembly GCF_036321145.2. Classification (NCBI taxonomy): domain Eukaryota; kingdom Metazoa; phylum Chordata; class Actinopteri; order Cichliformes; family Cichlidae; genus Pelmatolapia; species Pelmatolapia mariae. The sequence continues at coordinate 40,326,930 of NC_086241.1, forward strand.
TGTGTTTTACCTGAATCAAATGTATTAGTTTGTTTACTTGAAATAAAATTTATTTTGGAAACCCTGTACATGAAGTAAAAAGTATCGTGTTGTAAGTTCTGGCTTTAATATTTCCAGCTGATAAGAAGACGTATTGCATTTTAAACGCTTCATATCCTACCCGCCCTTTAAGATCACCCCACTTCCAGATCAAGCCCCACCTTCTGTTATTTTAAAACAATACCGCCGTCTCATTCCTCCAAAACCTTTTTTATCTCAAAACAGCGAGAAGGATGGACTGTGCACCCCTGCGTCACACTGAGGAGGAGGACAGTTCCTCGGACGAGGGCTCTTTAGTACCTGACACGCCTGGTTACTATCGCCCCTTGGAGAAGCAGCAGCAGCAAGCCATCGAGCTTGACGGTCGGGCTTCTTCTTTATTCATCGATACCGTGAAAACAGCTGTGTATCACCTAGTCAACCTAGTAATCAACAAGTACCTCACTGACGAATGCAGTGGTTGTAAGTTCGATCACCCCAGCCAGAGACAGCATGAGTGTCTGCAAGTGTTGGAGGATGACTTTTACGCTGAAAATTATTATAGCATCCGAAAAAGACTCCTCACCTCTCGTTTCATTCCTTCCATTCAACGTCTGCTGATTGTCCGCAACATCAAAATGGACGATGTCAAAGTCCGCACGGTGGCGGAGACTCTCTTGCACGAACTAAAATCGGTAAAGAAAGTCTTTGACGCCATCGCCGAGGCATACGACAATCTGGTGGGGTTGGACGTGGTGAAAATCGGACAGCTACGGTTGGTCACAGAGTGTTACAAAGGAGGCTGTTAATGTTTTCTCTGAAACACTGATTCTTTCCAAAAAAAACCAAAAAACGTATTGAACGGTATCTTTCAAACAGCTACCCTGCTTATTTTTTTCAAACAAGCATCCAGATTTTTCTTTTTAAAATGTGTAACCTGCATTTTACCACATTTTTAAAAGCATGTATCCTTTTTTAAACATAAATTTAAAACATGTATCCTGATATATGGCCACCCTTCCAAGGCCCTGAGAAATTACCCAAATCACTATGGGATAAGGATGGGGACTTACCCTCTGTACCCACGTAAATGGTGATGAATTGTGAAGCTACAGTTCTTTTCTGTAAAAAAGCATTTTTATTTTGTATATAAATAAAATGTTGATGTTATGCGACGGGATTGTGTGCTTCAATTTTACATATAATGTGCCAAATCACTACAATGGATGGCTCAAGACGATGCCGTCCAGAGTAAGGATCTTGTTAGACAGTGTTTCCAAGATTTTCAAGTCCCATTACAATAACCTCAGTTTTATCTGAACTTAGTAGCAGAAAATTAAAGCTCATTATCTATCTAAAACATCCCAACTGTTTAACCAATAAAAGTGGGTATCATCTGCATAGCTGTGAAAATGTATGCTATGCCTTCTAAAGCATGTATAATGTAAACAGAACTGGTATTAGCACAGAAGTCCTTGGAGCTTCATAATTAACCTCAGTGTGTGTGAAGAGGACTCTCCATTTAATGATAGCTGTAATAAAATGTTATGGTCAGCGGTATTAAATGCTGCAATTTGGTCTAGCAGGAAGGATTTCAACATTTCAATATGATCGAAGGCTGAAAACTGATTAGATTAATTTCTGATTACCTTTTCTGTGATTCTTCAAGTTTGCAACACCGAACATATTAAAGGATGATTTAAGGCTGTTTGGGGGCTTAAGGTTCACAGGAACAGTTTAATTAGACAGCCGTTTACTATTTTTCTTTATGTCTTGCTTTCAACACTGACATGTTCAATATGATAACTATATCAGATGAGAAAATAAATCCCTGTGTAGTTAAAAAAAAAAAAAAAAAACTTTAATCAAACTGAAATGTTGCTGAACTCTGATGGACGTGTCTTTTAATCTTATCAACAAGACTGCGGTACCAAATCAACTTGATGAAGATCTCCTTTGAAAAATACATACTCACGAGACTAAGTAAAAGCAGAGCCCTCACAGCTGGTAGTACAAAACACAGTGACAACTTGTGTATTAGATACCCTCACTTCAAAAGCATATATCTCTATATATATGGAATCTCCAAGAATATCATCTTAAAATGGCATTCAGCGGGTTGTTACAGTAAAATACATTATTTTTTTTAAAAAAAGAAGTAAAAATTTCATCTGAAAATGTTGAATTTTAGTAAAAACAATGCTTTGTAGCTTGATACTGTCGTTACAGACAAAGTGGATGTTTAAAAGTCTTTTGTATGAAGTGTTTGAAATACAATACGTCTTCTTATCAGCTGGAAATATTAATGCCAGAACTTACAACACGATACTTTTTACTTCATGTACAGGGTTTCCAAAATAAGTTTTATTTCAAGTAAACAAACAAATACATTTGATTCAGGTAAAACACATCATCACATTTATTCTTGTAAAGGGTTTTCTAAAAAGTTTTATTTCATGTAAAGCGTTTCCAAGGCTGTTAGCCGCGTTGCCCTGTATTGAACTTATTTACAGTGTGTCAGTAAAGGGTGACATGCACTTCTGGCCCCTGTGTTGAATGAGCCCATGTTGGGTTTGTGAATTTGACACTTTAAGGTTTTGAAGTTGGGGATACTAGCTCCTGGTGAGCATAAGATGTCTGATAACAGCTTGACATCTCAGTTATAAATGAAATTCAAAATGTTTTTGGAAGTATGACTAATGTATAATCTGACTTCTAAGGTACGCACGCCAAAGCCTAGAAGACAAGGGGACAGTTTACTTTATGCTATAAAAACACAAACCTTAATCTTTGATCTTCCAACTTTATCTTCCTGTTCTGGTTTTAGAGTCTCTGTTTATTGAGTCGTACTTTGGGGATCACCCTGTTGTGAGACAAGGGTACGCTGGGAGAGAATATGGCATTATACAAGCAGAGTGTTTTGGCTGTATCAGTAGATCTAAGAAATACACCTGTTATTGGTTGTTAAGAAGAGTTAGCTGTGGTGCAGGTTTAATTTATAATTTTTGCATGAACTGTTCAAGAATTACAGACAGCTTTATATACCGATAGTACGGGCATTTTTTACTTAAGCAGAAGTATAGCTGCTAGTGTCAGAAATACTCGAGTAAAAGTTTGATAATGTATGGGCTCAGAAATGTGCTCAAAGTAAGAAAGTCAAAGTAGTAAGTTAACCAAGCTGAATATTGTGCTATAATAAAATAATATTAGTAGGTGAGACTACAAACTTAGTCCGGTGGTGAAAAGGCCCAAGAGGGTCAGAGCCACATTTGGCAGCCAGGGTTAGAGGTCAGAAACCTTGGGCCTGGTGCTTGGGCTAGCAACATGGTCTGGTAAAAGAGTCTAACAGCCATGCGTTACATGGTGTTGCGCCTGATAAAAAACAAAAACAAACAAACAAACAAAAAAAAAAAGAAAACCTATAAACTAAGCCCCCTTGTTTAGAGGTGATTGTCAGTTTGCGGGGTTATTAGAGACGCTGAGAGTGAGAGAGATCATGTTCTACATTACTTTAAAAGTGATTTTCAGAGCTTTTGATGTATGAAACAGTGTCCATAGAGACATGGATCAACTCTGTTTATGGCGTTGAGTGTTAAATTGTGAGAGTTTCAATAAAGGCTGCAAAATTCTTGCATTTATACTGGGGAGCAAAGAAAAGTTAGACGTTGGTTGTACTAATGAAAACCAGTTTCATAAAAACCATGTAAACAGACATGAAGAAGAATGTGTTTGTAAAACTAGCAGTAAAGTATGGGAACTATAAGCCAGACTGTTTCTGCTATCAAAACAGTTTGTGTTGTTAATCCTGAATGATTCTTGGTCACAACATTTTACTCCACACACATTTGGAAAATCGCATAGTTTGACAATAAATATCCCAGTAAAGACACCTTATTTGTTGTGAAATATGCCGAGGGAGTGATGTTTATCAAAAGTAGAAGTTATAACTGTGGCTAAACCGTTGTACAAAAGAACTTTCAAAATCTATAGTGTGTGAGGTTGTGTGAGTAAGGGATGGCTTGCCCTTCTTGCCTGCATGCGCCAAACCATCTGTTGGATCACGGATTTGACATCTTAGCATTGTAAAAGTGGGGAAACATACTCCTGGCTGAGCATAAGATTTCTTCTTACAACTTAGAATCTCACTTCTAAATGAAATTAAAAAATGTTTTTTGTAAGTATGGCTAATGTATACTTTGACTTCTAAGGCATTCACGCACACACAAGAACAACATCAACACAGAGAAGAAGAAGAGGGGGTAGTTTACTACGCATCATAAAAAAACAAACAAACAAACAAAAAAACCGCAATCATTAATCTTCCAACTGTATCTTTCTGTTCTGACTTCAGAGTCCTTGTTTGTTTACTGAGCCGCACTTTGAGAGTCATACTGTTGTGATACTGGGAAGAAAAGGGTAAGGTGTGCGAGACTAAACCATTACACACAAAACTTCAAAAATCTAAAGAGTGTGTGAGACTGCTAGCTTTATTGTCCAGCAACAAACTTATCTACAAAGTGCTAGTAAAGAGCAACTTGTACATCTGTCCCATTAAGCAATGGCTTAACAAATTTCACTGCAATCTATAAAAGGAATCTGGGTTTAAATATAACATAGTAGTGTTGGATTAAGTGTAGGAAATAAGGTGTCTATGGAACAAATCTCCTTCAACATTCATAATGACCAAAGTGAGGACTACAGACATTTCTCTCAGTCAGCTGATTGTGTTTAGGGTAAAAGCAGCTAAATATACTGAGATTGCTCCACATTTTAGTGAGTAAACTCAGGATGTCTGCGGGTTTTGTCAACTTGGGGTGAACAAAAGCAGAAAAACGGTAAAAGATTCAGACATTGAAAGTCTGGTTTATTTCATGAATACAATGAAACATTTTACAGTCCACAGAGCAAAGTAGCATAAATGATAATGGATACTAAAACATAACACAATATTGTGAGAAGTAAAACTCATCGTCTTTCCAGCTGTTATATTCTGTAAACTTACAATAAACCCCTGAAATTAGATTTTAGTTTTTTTAAGTCATGTATTTAAAAAGAAATGAGTCAATACTTGTTTCCCTCAGCAGCATTACTGAGGTGACACCTTAACAATATCACAGTCTTTATGATGAAAAAACATGTTCTCTCGTTAGCAGATGTAGCAGAATGCATTTATTGCAATGTATGAGCTACACTTCTTGTTACAAAAAAAAAAAAAAAAAAAAAAAAAAAAAAGCTGATTGGAGATGCATCCAAAAAAAAAAAAAAAAAAGCTCCTGTCTGCTTCTGCGAGCACGCACGCACGCACACACACGCACACACACGCACTCTCTCACACACACACACACACACACGAACAACAACACAGAGAGAGAGGGAGAAAGAGAGATCATTAATACAAAGGATTGCAGCAGCTTTTTGGATTTTCACTCTTTGATGGCTTTAATATGAACAACCACATAAAATTCATTCCAACTTTTGCCTTTGCTTCAATTAAGATGTGTCTTTAAATCTATGATTCCTGCGCCTTGTTCAAAAAGTTTACTGACATAGCTAGGGAACTCAGTAAGTATGAGCCACAATAGCTTAGGGACACTTTCTCAAATAAAGAGGATTTCATCATCTCCAGTTCGTGAAAAAAGTGCCACATTAAAAACAAATCAATAGATCCACAAATTATGGATGCAGACTCTTTTCAGCTATTGAGGTATACTTCATGCACTTATCAGCTTACAGTTTAAAGGCTTGCATTAGTGCACAATCTTTTATGGTTATACCACTGTGAATTTTGCTATACAAATATGCTCAAGAGTCTATCATATGTTTGACATCCAACTAAAAATTCGAAAATATATATTTTTAAATCAGTAACTTTGCAAATTTAGAGAAAATGTTTTTTGGACAACAAATGAGTCGCATTTTAAAAACAGTTTAAATAATCTGCGCTGCCAGACAGACATTTATGAAGCGCCGACTATAACACACATCCTTACCGTGTGAAAGCACCGTGGATGTCTTGGAGCAGAGAACCGCGTTGTATTGTCGCTTTTCTCTTATGCATAAGCAACGCTGGCTGGTCAGAAACGCTCTGTGTGGGTAGAAAATGGTCTGCACTGGCGCTGGTCCTGACGCGAAATGGCGAGGGTCTCAGGCTCTGAAGAACTCTTCATATAGGACCGGGTGCTTCCAAAACAGTAGCTGGGGTGCCGATAAGTCTGGGGGGCGATACACCTGTAGGGCATCACCTTGCTGTACAAGTTTAAAACAATGAGGGTGGGGCACGCAGTTGGGGAGCTCCCGTGTAACTGGCCAAGATAGGCCTAAGGGTCCGCTGTTGCTGGCTACTTCAGAAAATAGGCGAGAACTTGCATGACTGGTACATCTGCGGGACTTTTACCTTTTCCTAAGGAATTACAAATGAACCGATACTTCAGACAATAGGCGGGGTCCCGGCTCGGGTGGTACACCTGTCGGCTTTTACCTTTTCCTAAGGAATCACAACAATTAAATGATACCCGCAGTGGGCTTTTGCAATCCTGAACAATTTCAAACAATTAACCGGCTGTTTAGAAGTATCACTGCAGCGTTCATTTTCTAAAGGGCTGAATGTTATTTGCGACCATCTGTTGTGATAAAAACTACTCTGAAACCATGAAACCCCTTACAGAAGAAATGCCCGTTTGATCCGTTTTTAAAATAAAAGGCATGCATCGCTGCATGCTGTGACATCAGAATCACAAAATGAGTGTGATTAAAACAGGATTAGTTTGAAAAGAGCGATACTGGTTGCTTTGGGTGAAAAGGTGACATCATGTGCAGCGTGTTTTAGAATTAGGCTTATAGCATTTATTTTCTAAAGAACTGAATGTTATTTGTGACCATTTACTGTGTTGAAAAACTAGCTGGCTCTGTCTCCCTCTTAGTTCAACATTCCGAAATCCCGATTTTTAAATAGAATGATCGCATCAATCCGTGAAAGAAACCCCAGTACATGCGTAAAAACTAGTCAAATTAAAACTAGTCGTTTGATTAAATGAAACGCTTGTGAACAGGCTGAAATTACCCGTACAGAAGAAATTCCCGTTTATACCGTTTTTAAAATAAAAGGCATGCATCACTGCATGCTGTGACATCAGAATCACAAAATGAGTGTGATTAAAACACAATTAGTTTGAAAGAGTGATACTGCCTACTTATAGCATTTATTTTCTAAAAGGGCTGTATGTTATTTGTGACCATTTACGGTGTTGAAAAAACTAGCTGGCTCCATCTCCCGCTTAGTTCAACATTCCGAAATCCCGATTTTTAAATAAAATGATCGCATCAACCCGTGAAAGAAGCCCCTGTAGATGCGTAAAAACTAGTTAAATTAAAACTAGTGGTTTTATTAAATGAAACGCTTGTGAACAGTCACTGAACTGACATTACCCATTCAGAAGAAATTCGCATTTGTTCCGTTTTTAAAATAAAATGGTTGCATCGCTGTGTGCTGCTGAGATATTGTCAGAATGATAAAATTAGTGCGGTTAAAACACAATTAGTAACACTTTTGACTAGATGTAAATAAAAAGCATCCCCGCTTTGTTAATGCACACTGTGAACAAAAACGGCTTCCACCCCTACACACAAAAACAAAGAATTGCTCTTAAGGACACATATGTCTGCATAAATGAATGTTGAGACACACCAAAGTGACAAAAAAATAGTTTAATTAAAAACCCTATGGTTTGATTGAATCAAGTTAAAAACACATGAACTCATATGATCCCCTGACCCCCTGTGTGTCTCCACACATGAACTCACATAATCCCAGGACCTGTACGCGCATGCGCACACGCACGAAACCGGTCAAACCGGTTCTCAAACCTGTTTGGTTGGCCGCCATCTTGGATTGCTGCCATCTTATTAGTAGTGACATGGTCAACTAAAGTGGCTCGAATTTCATCCGAGACTGACTGTCTTCGTGCCCTTGCTCTTCCCCTTCCTTGTCGCCGTCATTCTCCACCTCCACCTCCTTCACCACGTCCTCTTTCTCCACCACGTCCTCCTCTTTCACCACGTCCTCCTCCTTCACCACGTCCTCCTCCTCTTCCACCACGTCCTCCTCCTTCACCACGTCCTCCTCCTCTTCCACCACGTCCTCCTCCTTCACCACGTCCTCCTCCTCTTCCACCACGTCCTCCTCCTTCACCACGTCCTCCTCCTTCACCACGTCCTCCTCCTTCACCACGTCCTCCTCCTTCACCACGTCCTCCTCCTTCACCACGTCCTCCTCTTTCACCACGTCCTCTTTCACCACCACGTCCTCCTCTTTCACCACGTCCTCTTTCTCCACCACGTCCTCCTCTTTCACCACGTCCTCTTTCTCCACCACGTCCTCCTCTTTCACCACGTCCTCTTTCTCCACCACGTCCTCCTCCTTCACCACGTCCTCTTTCTCCACCACGTCCTCCTCCTTCACCACGTCCTCTTTCTCCACCACGTCCTCTTCCTTTGCATCTCTTTGGATCCATTGTTTCAAACCTGAATGAGCTGACTTTGGCCCTTTTATCTATCCATCGCAGGTTCTGATTGGTGTGTGCTAAATTTTGACTCCTAGTGTTTCCACCTGGTTAATTGTGTGCTAATTGGGCTCAAGCTATGCTGACTTACGTTAACATTATTGCATGCTAGTGCTTTCTACATGACTACATGGTGTAAGCACTGTAAAATGTAGGGATTTGTGTGTAGAGTTTTGCAGTACCAGTTCACCAAATTTGAGTCATGTGTCAAAGCAGGGAATAGTGTTTATAGTTCAGGGAAATGGGTGAGCTTTTTGACCAATAGCGTTTATGGTTTTGAAATTTTAGTTTAGAGGCCTGGTTATAGTGTTTAAGCAATCGAGAAAAACTGTAAGTTGCACACAAACAGCATTCTCTGCCAACAGGCTCAGAAGACAAAACTATGTAGAAACTGTGGAGGCAAATTTCTTTTCTCATGTATTAATCACATGTTTAATCATATCACATTAGTTATAGTAATATCACTTTCTCACTTTACTATAGTAAGAGCACTCCCATCACCAGTTTACATGCATGTGGAATGTAATGGGAGACGTTAAACAGATAGTGGGATGGTCCTAGTGTTTCACTGGGATGCTCTCTCCACATTGCAATGTGCTTATTAAACCCACTTCAAATCGAGCTCACTGGGTGTGTTGCAGGTTATTGTTAAAATTTCCATAAAAAAATACATAACAGACCGGAACCACAGAAGCAATGTGTACAAGCAGGTGGCAAACACAAGTTTTTGAAATATTTGTACAACCCATGCCTCTGCAACAGCTTCAGTGTTTCCTGGAATTGATTCGGAAACAATAACAAAGCTATTATCTATCTGTTATGACAGTCAAATTTCCCCCAGATAGTCTTGGTTGGGTGGCTGTAGCTCAGGTGGCAGAGCAGGTCAGCCACTAATCAGAAGGTCGGTGGTTCGATCCCAGGCTGCCTCCTGGCTGCATGCCAAATATCCTTGGGCAAAGATACTAACCCCTGTTTGCCTACTGGTGGTGGTCAGAGGGCCCGGTGGCGCCAGTGTCCGGCAGCCTCGCCTCTGTCAGTGCGCCCCAGGGCAGCTGTGGCTACAATGTAGCTTGCCATTGCCAGTGTGTGAATGGGTGAATGACTGAATGTAGTGTAAAGCGCTTTGGGGTCCTTAGGGACTGAGTAAAGCGCTATACAAATGCAGGCCATTTACCATTTGGTTGAGGTCGAGTGATTGTGAAAGGTATATGATCACAACATTTTCATAATGAATGTGGTGGCAGATTTCTTTTCTCATGTATTAATCACATATTTAATTATATCACATTAGTTGGTTATACTTTCAGAATAGTGCAATTACAGTGTTCCCTCGTGTTACGTTCAAAAAATAAGTGAAATCCGCGAAGTAGCGAACTTTATATTTTACAATTATCATAGATGTTTTAAGGCTGTAAAGCCCCTCAACACACTTTATACTCTTTTCTCACACAGGCATGAACGTTTTCACACTTTTCTCACTTGTTTAAACTCTCAAAGTTCAAACCTTCATAGAAAAATAAGTCCAGTATTATAGAATGAAACCAAAGGTCAAACCCTGTTTTCAGGTCCAGAACATGCGAATAGAGCAGCTGCCAGAGGATTCAACATTAATGAATCTTTAATGAATCAAAGAAGTGGAGGAAGCAAGAAGAATGAGTTGAGTAAAGTTTGACTTGTCTGACTGTTTTGCTTCACTTAATGCGCCTTATAATCCTTTGACGTCGACACTGTTGTGTTTGTTGTCTTCTGCTAGCGAAGATTACATTTGACAAGCTGAACGCATTCTGTACTGTAAAGGAGACACGGCGCGAGATTTATTGACAACGGTCTACAGCCAATCAGGACGCAGAACACAATGCGCTGTAAAAAAACCCCAAACAAACAAACAAAAAAAACCATGCAAAACTGCACCCCCCCCCCCCCCCAAATAAAATCTGCGAAACAGCGAGGCCGCGAAAAGTGAACATAGCGAGGGACCACTGTATTCAGAGTGTAGCAGTTATGAAAAATAAGCAGTACATTTGACAGAAATACCACCTACATTTACTTCACTTTGCCATAGGTGTATAAATATTTGAGATTTATATTATAGTTTATTTGTATGTCACGCTGACAGCTTAGCACGAGCTGATTACCATCCACTGTGAATACACGTGGTATAAAGTGTAATCTGTAGTTGTGGACTCACACACATATAAGTGAAGAATAACGTTTCACTTGTAGAATGAATCCGACTGTCTACCCTGATGACTACTACGGATTGTTGCATACAGATTTCAGCTAAATTACCTATTCATAAAAATCTAAATGAGTGCAAGATTTGGATTTAAAAAAGGAAGTCTGTGTTAGGGGCCCTCTAATAATATGGATACTAGATGTGCATGCTGCAAATTTTACAGCTTAAAAAATATTTATAAGCAGTGCAAACTATAAATGCATTGCTGTACTATAATCTGAATGACAGATGCATAGAAAAGAAATGATCTGTTGGGGTTTATAAGGTAAATGTTTGCAACAACTGCCTGAGCTCAGCTCATTCAAGCGGCAATGATGTACTGCTTTGGAGGAGAGCAGACGCGAGTATTACAGTCAGTTATTACACAAACGAAAAATAATGTGATAATAAGGTATAAACTGTGGCAGTTTTTTTTTTTAAACACAGTACAACCAGAGAATATTTTTAAAAACATTTTTATTAATACAGTGGAATATCATTAGATGACATGTTTCCTTGTCAGTCAAAATGCCATATGAAAAATAATTTATTTTGATAATAGCTGATTGCAGCATCTTAAAGGAGGGACAAATGTAGCTTGGCCATTGGAAATCAGTAGTTTACCATCTGTGATTATGCATTCCCCATGATTAGAGTGTAGTTAATGTAGACACCTGCACGTCTGAACACAAATATACTTAAATAACCTGAGACAAGAACAAAGGTGAGTCCAGGGTTTACTCACATCAGCATTTGCTGTTTTAAGCATTCAGCTTTTGGCTACTTTCAGTACTTCTCTTTGGAAACCCGAGAGATCACAGATTAGTTTGCACAGCACACATTAAAGTGTGTGATGTTAAATGGTAAATGGCCTGTATTTGTATAGCACTTTACTAGTCCCTAAGGACCCCAAAGTGCTTTACACATCCAGTCATCCACCCATTCACACACACGTGATGGCAGCTACATTGTAGCCACAGCCACCCTGGGGCGCACTGACAGAGGCGAGGCTGCCGGACACTGGCGCCACCGGGCCCTCTGACCACCACCAGTAGGCAACGGGTGAAGTGTCTTGCCCAAGGACACAACGACCGAGACTGTCCAAGCCAGGGCTCGAACCGGCAACCTTCCGATTACAAGGCGAACTCCCAACTCTTGAGCCTGGGGCAATCGTGTTAGGATTTCAGCTGAACAAGCTGTCACACACTTGTGTTTAACAAAATAACGATATCTTCATTATCGCATTTCGAATGGCAGTAAATTATTTGTTCTAGTTTAGGAACTTCTAACATCCTGGCCTGATGTTCACAGCGACTCTACCACACTAGCAAACACAAAGTGGAAGACTGAGGTGAAATACTGACTGCCCACAGAGAGACCATGCAGTGGCTCTGATCAGCTGCATGGCGCAGGAATTATAGTCCTCAAAGTTAGCCAGTGTATCGTGCTAGCTTAATTTTTCCACTTTACATGAACCACTTTCAAGTCAAAGAAAAAAACTCCAGAACCACTCAAATCATTACCTGCTCAGTTAGATAACCTCACTCTTAAGTAAACTGATTATATTGTGGTGAACTGTGTGTTCTCTTCTTGTCATCCTGGAGGTGGGAAATAAACTTTTCAGTGTCTCCTCTTTTCTCTCCTTTTCCCAGCAGCATGCATGTCATACTATGTGGGTGTGGCTGGATGATAGCACTCCATTAATGATATTCACTTTAAATCTATTCAAATAATTTTAACCATCTAATAAAATCCTGCAGAATCATTGCAAAGGAGACTAAAGGTGTTTCTGGCAATGACACTGTAATAAGAGATTACGGACTGTGTTTACTATTAGCACGACCGATTAATTCTTCAAATGCGCTGATGGGAGTTCAAAGTTCGATGGTAATTTAGATAAATGATATCAAGGCAAATTCTGTTAGAACGGACAATGCACTGTGTGGTCATGCAGGCTGACAGCGATTCTCTGCATAAATCTGACAGGCCAGGTGTAGTGCAGGATTCAACCAGAGGAGGGCGCTGTTATTACAATTCCACCATATAAACCTGAAATCTGAGCGTAACAGCTAAGCTGTTCATGTTACTATTACTCTTAAATATGCAAAACACTGTTTTTTTTCAGCAGGCTGTGTGAGGGTGCAGGTATGCATCAAAGTCAAAATTCCATATCGTCACACTCCATATGTGAACTCACATCGTGACATCGTGCAGCTCCGAGTCTCACTATTGTCACATTGGAAATTACACTTCAATTTGCTTCATAACAACTGTAAAATCAGAAAGAAAGAAAACAGTTGCCATATTTGCGCAGACTGAGAAAACACACAACAGATTGTGTCGTTGTGGAATGATCTTTGAAACACCGGAAGCCCATCAGGTCACTGTAACTTCCATGCATCGGGATTCTCCTCCTCTGTCCTGATGCAGAAACATGTGGATGCAGAATGAGCACTCAGTGAAGCACGATGAGACAGAGCTCAGCTACTGTGCTCACAGCATGAAGGCCTCTACATCACTCATGCACTCGATAAATCAGCCCTTCTCTGTCCAAATAAAGACATGCAATCACAACCACATCTGGCCCAAAATGAGACACTTTTAGTATTATACTCAACACAAGTCACAGTGAACTGTGCACTGCAAACATTAGTGAATCATCTTTGTGGGATTCATTTAATATTTCTCCCAAAAATGTACATGAACATAAACGTGCATGCAATCAAACCAGCCACAAAAATACCCCAAACTGATGCAGCCTCCTCTGTAGTAAATACTGCAAGATGATCAAATCCATTAATCTGGCTCTGTGCTGTTTTTTGCAGTCTCCATTATTTGCATCAACTGTGGAAAGCAAGTGAAGGCTCCAGATGAACAATCACTTGCAGAATCATAAAGCATCGTAAATCACCAAGAGTGGATAAGTACAGGCCTCTCCAGAGTTTCAGCAAGCACCACTCAAATCATCAACATTATTTCTGGATGTAGATGATGATAATACACAGAGTTCCCACCAGTCCTAAGGCCTGGATGCCCAGGAACCAGAGCAGCAGCCAGAAGAAGATGATCACGACCGGCTCCACTATTTTGTCCCCAAAGTACATCTGGCTGAAGCCCATTCCCCGCAGACACTTGTTGAGCGAACCAAACAGAGTCCCCATTCGCTCACAGTCGTCCAACAGAGGCTCTCTGGTACTGGGATCATTCGTGCGGGACCAGGTTGCACTGGGATCAGTTCGAGGGCGGTTCTGGCTGACATCAGTCTGTGGAGGCAAAGATATATTTATGAATTCCTAAATTCAGATGGAAGGTAAATTAATGTAACACTTGTATAAAATGTAAGACAGCTTATAGTGCATCCTGTAATATATTGGGCAAGAAAATGTCTGATTGTGAAGATTTTTGTCAACCACTTACTCGACTAAGTGAAAGAAATGAAAAGAAACATTGTGAGAAATGAGTACGTGCACACTTGACCTCAGAGGTTAGTTTTCAGAATAATTCAACTTGTGAACAGATGAATAGCAAACGTAAATAAAAATGTTAAACTATACAAAGACAGTATGTAGAGAAACTGACAGCCACAATGTTTTTGCACTGTGGAGATCCGCTGCAGAAGCAGAGCAGGTGGAGAGCTGGTGCTTGTAGCTCTTGTTGTGCTATGCTGAGCAGACTGAAACTGCAGAGAGCTACAGTCAGTGACAGCGGAAGCTTTGAGAAGCACATAATTATAATGCTCAGTTATTTCTTTGTATCTGTAATGATGTGCTGTTGTTTTAGCTTAGCCAGAGAAGTGAGCTGACCGGTTTAAAGAGCAGTGTGACCATCGCACTGGATGTGCATCTACTAATGAACTCCTCTTATTCAGCAGTGTGCTCCGACAGTTTTTGCTGCAGCGTAAAAAAAGACACTCTGTTATGATTTAAAGAAAGTCAGGCAAGTTAGTAGAGCTCCCATTTTTGTGCTGTCTAAAGTTGTGTCCTACAAAATTACTGTTTACTGATAAATCTGTTTCGCTCTCAAGCCTCATCTAGTGATGCCACTGACTAGCCAATCAGTGACATGCAGTCCTCTGATGTCACATTTTTGGATCGTCTCAGACTGCTTGCAACCCCAGCTGAGTAGGTACTTCAAAAACAAAGTACCTGGTACTAACACCTAATGGAACATGCTACAAACTGAGTCTATAAGTCTATCTACGCAGAAGTTAACTGTGTAGTAGTTTAGTCTCTCTCTACAGCCTCCATTTGTGCTGGACAGTTCTAATACTGTCCACTTTTGTAACAGTTCAGATTCCATAAAGGCAGCATCTCACCCAAGATAGCAAACCAGCCTGTAGGACTAGTAAGACTCGACAAGATTGGACAAGCTAAAACTTCATTCTAGCGTGGCATTCCTACAGACAAACCAACACAGTGGCATGCTGATCAAACACGATTATGTGTGTTCTTGTTTGTGTGGATGAGGATAAAGTAAGTGTCCCTTTAGATACAGTTCAAAGCTCAATGCTGAATCCATTCATCTAGGAAGATACAAATTACTATGACGATTAATGTGGTAGTATTTATAATGAATTAAAAAGTGTCTGTGGGTGACTCCGGCCTTTGGTACTGCTCCAAATGCTACATAATTCTGTGGGAAACACTGCATTATAGTGCTGGGCGATATGACGATATATATCGTGTGGACGATAGAAAAGTGTCTATCGTGCCATTTGTCTTCTATCGTTTATATCGTACTAACCCAAATTTTATAAATTATTACATAAAATATATAATTAACCCTTTACAACCGGTCGGAGAAGGCACGCTCCGTTTTACCTAACTATTTTTAAACCCCTGTAGAACTGGAACCACGTAAGGTAGTGCAATATTTTTTTTTTGCACGTGAAACCGGAGGAGGGTGTACTTACATCTAATGCCATTAGCTTGTCCAAGGTCACGGTTTCCTTCCACATATAGCTTTGCAAAAATTGCATAAGAAGCACTTGCAGCAACAAAAACATAATATTCCAAACTTGCAGCAACAAAAAGATAATATTCCAGAAACACGAGTTGGCATATACGTCAGCGCGAACTATTGCATGTCCGCCATTACCTGCCCGAAACCGGAAGTGACGTCATTTTCGCGAAAGGCTATGTTGGTGTTTTTAAAAGTCATGTTTGACTTTATGCTTTACTGTATCGTTTCTGGGATGCTTAGAACTCAAATTACACTGTTGGAAATAGTTTATTTTGATGCATTATAATATTTATTTTCATTTTTCCTGTAGTATATAAAAATTAGTGTATCTCAAAAATAAAACTATGAAGACACTCAAAATAAATTTCTCGTGGTTGGAAACTTTTGTATTTACAGTTTTGAGGGATACACCTCTTAAATTTTTTTTTAACTAGAAATACATGTAAAAAACAAAACAAAAACGATTTTCAATTTTTTTGTAGTTTATTGCACTACAAGTTTTTGCAATTTATGTAGTTACTATGGACTTAATGCATACATATTATTAAAATTTGGGCTATAACGGTTGTATTGATATAAGGAAACTTGAAATACTCCCACAAGTGGCACTACAGCATGTAAAAACATAAAGATAAGCTCTGGCGGACTTGGTTCTATGGTAGGTCTTAAAGGGTTAAATAGCCTGTGGCAAATATATTAGTGTTGTCTTCTCACTATACATGCTCTTAACTTTATGCAAGAAAAAATAAAGTATAAAAAAAAAATATATTTTTCGCAAAGAAACTCCGTCTCGTGGTTTGCAAGCTGGTGCTGCTTTACGTGCACCCGGATTTGCGACATACTTTACGGTAACTCAAAACAAAGACTGCACCCTCGGCACTCGCTGTTTACAGACTGCGTACTTTCTAGATGACCACAGGTCAGGTCGTATATCGTGATATATATCGTTATCGTGATATAAAATAATTCATATCGTGATAAATATTTTTTCCATATCGCCCAGCACTACTGCATTACAGATGTAACCAGTGGTGACAAGATGGGAAAACATACAGCATGCTGTGAGGTCCGGGTTTAGTCCCTACCAAACACACTCACATCTACTGAGGCCAAGACTGCGCTCAAACTGTAAGATCATTTAATGGACCTTTGTCAAGCAAATCAAAGCTTTGCTTACTGGCACGTATCACATCTACATACGAGCTTACATTTCCATGTCTGCACTTGTGTGAAAAAGCATCACATTTATAGTTCATATAGAAGAAAACTCATCTCAAGCATAATGTAGGGCTGATTCAATGAGTACTTGGAATAACTCGATTATAAAAATTCATTGTTTCACTGCATCACTCTATAGCACTAACGATAGCAGACCTGCAATAATGAAAATATGGATAAAGAGCCCACCAGCTTCTCAACAGGAAGACTGAAAAATCAACAGCAGCAGTGATGATGAGAGTTTAATGTGGAACCGGGGTCCTCCTACACTCCGGAGAGCAAATGCTTTAGAAAAATATAAGAATAAAGGCTTTTTTTTCTTTCTACAGGCCAATAAAAATGTACATGGGCTCTGAGCCACTGACCTGGGGCTGTTAGGTTGGACACTGAATTATTATTAACATCTACAGCATTACAACATCCGTTTTCAGCAGTACAGACTTCAGAGTGCTGATAACTCTCTCGTTAAACATGCAGACACAAAAACACATCACCAACAGACACACTGCTGTCAGGGCTGTTTGCCTCCGATTATTGGAGATCATCTATTTACTTTTGCATTTGGAAAGTGTATGCTGTAAAATATTAAATGTTTCTTTGACAGATGTTGGATGGAGTGAAATTTTAAAACACTGAAATTTCCAAAACACAAAACAATAAGCAGATCATTTTTGAAATACCTGTTTTTCCACTTTGGAACATTTATCGTTGCTCATTAATAAGGCAGCAGTCGATTAGTCGATTAAAAACTCGATTACTAAACTAATAACACCACAATAGCTGCAGTTTTCTTTATTAAATGAAATAATAAATGAAATGAAATAATAAAGAAAACAATTAGAAATAACAGAGGATTTGTGATATTTAAAGTAGGGCCCACTGCCACTGGTGTACTTTGACCGATCAAGTTTACTGTGGGTTCAATGATCAATGGCGTGTTCTGACACAAAGCAATGCGTCTTAGAAGATGAAACGGGATCGTTAACTTCATATTGTATGATATTACATGGCTTCTATAATATCCCGACTTAAGTTATATGACCGTCCTGTCCCGTCCGCGGCTCCTTTGCTACCGCTTAATTCTTCGAATAAAATAACATCTGAATGGAATCTGACTCAAGTGTTTACGTTAGGACAACAGATAAACCTTAAAAACAAAGTTAAACCTGACGGCAGGCTAAGCCGACACGGTGAAACCGCTCCCAGATCTTGACAACTCGGCCCTGTTTGCCACAATGTTAGCATGAAATCTGAAAAAGGCGGCTACAGCTAGCTCAACAAACGCCGCTCGGCCGCTTTACCCGGTGCCGCTGGCTGTGTAGTGGTGCCTGCCTTCCACCCTGGACAGGCGGAGGAATATGCTGTCTTCTCCGGTTTTCCGTTGGTAGCTCTTCTAACTCACGTCGATGAGAAACATGCCGGCCATTTACAGGAGGCGTTACAGTAGACATATTCCTGCTAGTACAGTGACAGGAACTTTTAGGAGTAAACACATGCTGGGGAAGCGACTCAGAGCGCGTTCTCGATCTCGGGAGCCAGCAGATTTTTTAAGCGTCTAAACTTCATCGACCCTGTGACAAGGCGCCACCCACAGGGCAGGAAAGTAATGACAGCGTCTCCCTTCACTTATGTGGAACACTGAGCCAGTTGTGGAAATGCTCGGATAAACGGCAAATTCTATGGAAACATGCTTCCGCCACTAAAAAAGAACCACATTAAGAAATAAAATTATTATCGATCATTTTGAGAATAAAGCTGAAATACGTCGAAATATAGAGACGCAGTGGTTTCAAGGCTGCTATATCCTGTACAAACAGCCTCGTGTAGATGAGTTAGTGACACAAACTGATCAACTGTCTTATCATGTCTTGTCCTCCATCCTCTTTACTGCATGAGGGACTAACCATCGATATCCTGTCCTCTGGCAACATTTCATTTTGCACAAATCTGATCAACTCTTCCATGTTTGTGTGTTTTTTCCTTGTGACTAGATGCAACGCTCTGCACTGACTTTTTTCACCTCCTTATACCCATCACCACACTGTGTTTAAATCATTTCCTTGAAACTAAAACTGACTCTGGGGTATGATTTCACTAACTCATCAACACAAGACATTTTGTACAGGGTATAGCAGCAGTTTGCCTTGAAACAACTGTAAGCTCCACATTTCTCAAAATAGTATTTCCACTTTTTTCCTTGAATTTCTGGAATAGAATTTCAGCTTTATTCTCAAAGTGATCAATAATATTTTTTGTCTTAATGTGGCCTTAACCATCTTCATATATTTTCTTCCTGGTAGTGCGCCAACAATTTGTGTTCCTATTACTAACATTTTGGGTAGATAAGCACACATTAGTTAATTCATACAATTTTACAGTTGGGAGTCATGTTAAAGTGCAGTTTCAGTAAATCTCCAAATGTCTGCTTGAAAATAGGCCCATCAATTTTCTTCTGCTTATCCATTCGATGTTGGGTGAGCTGAAGCTGCTGTCCCAGGGAAACAGATGGCACACGCCCTGTCTATTACAGGGCTAACACACCAATTAACTTAATCACAGTCTTTGGATGTGACGGAAGCCGGAGTGCCCGGAGAGAACCTGTGAAAGCCCCAGACAGGCCCCAGCCAAACAGCCGATTCAAAGCTAGAACATTTTTGCTGTGAGGTAACAGTTGCTAACCACCACATCACCAAGTTTTTCATGACTTTGGTTTGTTTCTTTTTTTAAATTTAAACAAAACCTTTTTATTTTATGTAATGATTTCATAATCAGACTTCCTCAGGTATGTGATCACTCGCGTTCATTTAGTTTATCAGCATGATTAAACAAAATCTGAGTCTAAAGTAGAACCCATTAAATACTGGTGAGGATGTGCATCATTTTGCATCACCTTCAGAGAGGAGCCCTGTGCTTGTATGTGGTGTCTCAATGTGCTTCTGCTGAGTTATGTGACATGCTTTGTATGTTGCTTTGTGCTACTTTGTAATGTAGCAGTACAGTTTTAAAGTTTTGAGGTGATGTGCATTTATGGGACAGTAAATGCATACAATGCACTATGTACATGTTTTATAAAACAAGTAAAAATGGTGTTTCCGTTAATTCACTGATACAATAAAGTGCTGTCACGGGTGTAATTTTCTGTGTAACTGGTAATGTTATTTTGATTTAATTAACATGTCTGCACTAGTATTACCTTAGTTGGCACTAGTATTACCTTACTTATAATGATATGGAATCAACCAGTTAACCTAACATTAGACTGTGGGAGGAAACTCCAAAGGCTCCAGCTAATGTTGACCATCCTGTGCTAACCACAATACTTCAGTGCCCCTTTACTCCTCTTCCTCTCAACCACCTCCACCCCCAGCATGGTGTGTGTGAAAACATTAGCAGGGCTGTTTAATGCTTATGCTGCGATGTGATGTACAAAACTATTAGGATACGGTGCACAGGCTGGGGTGGTGGGAGTCATTTGTCCACAAGGTTCAAAAAGCCTTAGGCTGGCCCCGATGTTTTAATGTGTTATTCTGATTGAAGTGTGGGATTACATGTCACTCGTAAGCAGCGTAATCCCAGCTAATCTGGGATTCCTTTTCACTCTGCACCTTGGAAACAACATCAGAGAGATAGGGCTACTAACATGGATATACAAAAGGCCGTCTTTTTGCAAGGTTAATTTGACAAAGGATGCATCTGCTGGTACTTTTTCACATTTTGCAGTCGCTTCTGTTAGCTGCCCATTCCTGTCCATCCTTATGTTCCTGCCATAATGGGAAAAGTGGAATAGCAGAACTCAGGTTAAGTGAGGCTCAGATTTCATTTCTGTGTTTCTACGTGTATGTAATCTGTTTCTCAATGATCATTGCTCATTTTGTTAGTATGTGGCATCCCATTGCTGTACTCTTGTGACAACCAAGTATCAGTAGTGCCAATAGTATACGTGCTGAACAGCAGTGCTATTTTATAACATTAGATACTGCTAATCAGTGATTCCTGAGATAAGGGACAAAACATGTCTGCCAGATAAAACCTAATTTTGGCATTAAAAATATGCATACAAATATTAATCCAACTGCCTAAAAGACAAACCAATGCAATGTTTATACAACAAAAGTATGATTTTACGTTTTTTATACATACACATTTATTTTAAATGGTACAGTACATTACCAGTACCTTAAAAATCCATTGTCCAGAAGCAGGTGTGATAATATTACAATACAGACATTTTTTTTAAAGTAATGTAAAATTAAACATCATGGCTCTGGTCATTAAGTATTTAAGTCAATACCTTATATAATATCAAAATATGCAATCGAAAATTGATTTTTACATATTTTTTAAGTGATTAAAATTGTATCCAGAGTTTTTGTCAACACCATCAGATTTTTTTAAAAGTACAAAAAAATCAGTAATTATTGTGGGTAGCTTACACTCTGAGGACCCCTTTACCACTTCCTGTTTGATACACATGCCATGAGGTCACTGCTCTGGTGAGTTTTTTATTTTTATTTCATTTATTGCACACCTTTCTGATGAAACCACAGTCGATGAAATGCAGGATTTAATTAATTAATTAATTTATTTTGCAAAAAGAGCTTCATTTAGGTAGATTGTAGAGGCCATAAGTAAGTGATGAAAAACAAGATGGCATCTGTCAGAAAAACGTGTGTTATGAGAGAAATTAGGGTATTTTGTCAGCACCATCAGGATTTTTGCCTGACGGTGTTGACCCTTTTTCTAATGGTGTTGACAAATGCCACAAAAGTGTCCTATTCACTATTTATATTAAGTTATTTTTATTACTATTTCAGTTATATTACTTTCTGTGTATTTTACTGATATTTCTGCTTTACAGATGTGTCGAATATTATGGAATTTGCCTGATCTTGAATCTCATTGTTAATATATACTTTATTAATCTTGTAGGAAAATGCTTAGTCCTCTGCATTTAACCCATTCACAAGCAGTGGGCAGCTACCAATCCAGCACCCGGGGAGATTAGATTAGATAAAACTTTATTAATCCCTCGGGTGGGTTCCTCCGGGAAATTCGGTTTCCAATAGCACAGCACCGACAGAAGTTACAGAATGTGAGCAGAAATATACCATATATACACATATATAATTACAGAGACATATATAAATACAGAGTAGTGTGTAGAGATGGTACCTTGCTCAAGGGTACCTCAGGATAGCCGCTGTTCGGTGGATTTGAACCCCCAACGATCATGGGGCAAACACTCTATCTACTGAGCTATCTCTGCCCAGAGAGCTGATCTTTTAAGTGATGACGTATGAACCCTGCTTTCGGGTCCAAACTACTCTGTGTTTATTAAGGCTGTTGTGTTTTAACATGTTTTAGTGCTTTGTATCTTGTTACATCTGAACAAGCCCCCAGAAACGGTCAGTGATCACTGTCAGCCTAACCATCGGGAACCCTCACGTTAACTTTTATCAAGTGGAAAAAAGTTAGCGTTCATCCTCCAGCTTTACTGTTTATGTTATGCTAACATAGCTGTGTCGCTAGCGATCACGTAGCACATCATTATATACCAGCTAGCCCAACTTCAGTAACCCTACAAACGTCACTGCTGTTTAGTTTTCTGTCTTCATTTATGTTGGAAGTGATAGCAGAGCTGGTATATCATGTTTAGGTGGAAACCAGCGAGCTAATTTCTAACTCTGTTAAATTTTATATATTCTGTTTTCATGGATGCCTGGATGTTACCCCTGGTAGAGCAGCCACACTGATCATTTTATTAAAGATGAAATAATTTAGACAGTTTGTAACTCTCGGTGATGCTGCAGAGTTCCTTTGACTTTGGGATCTGCAGCAGAGTTTGGACCTGGAAATGGCTAATGACATCAGACTTAAGGACCAGATAGCATCTCTATTGCTTAAGACATATTTGTGTTGTGAATATTCATCCTTAATCTGTAAAAATGCATATGCTTCAGAAAAATTATAGTAATTACAAAATGGTACATTTCAGGCTAGAATGGCAAAGGGGAACCTGTCAGTAGAGGAACGAAAGAAAAGGAGCAGGGATGATCAAAAAAGAAGGAGAGAAACAATTAACAGCCAGCCAAGAGTTTCTCATAAAGGAAAGGGAAAGATGGAGAAATAGAGTGAAAGAGGGAAAAATAAAGAACATCAGTGATCTGAAAGAAAGAGAAAAAAGGCAAAAGAGAAGGTTTTGAAAACAAGCACAGAGAGACAAAAGGAGAGAAAGTCCAGCAGGATCTAAACACACAACCACAGAGTACTTTAGACATTAATACTGAGGAATCAAGGAGGAGTAGGCAGCTATTTGCTGGTGAACTATTAAGATGCAGAACTTGACATGTGCAAAAACAGAATTGTTATGATGTGTCTTGTGATATTACATAAGTTGTTAAAGTTTAATGGTCACTTTAAAATAAATAATATCTTGTTTTCTACTAGTGTGTCACCACCGTCAACACCTTGTCAACTCCATAATATGGATTTTTTTGTTTATTTTTCTCTTTTGAAGAACCATATATTTTGCTCCTTCATGATATTCCAATAAGAATACCTAATTTTCTAAATAAATGTGTCATTTGCATACTGCTAAATATGATTGTTTCTTATGGAGACTAAATACAAGCTTCTGAAAATATGTATGACTGTAACTCAAGCCAAAAAAAATCTTACTTTTAAATGTGGTATAATTAGTTTGAAAACATATGTGCATAAACAGCAGAATAGAGAAGCTGCTCTCAGTCAAAATAGCTGAAACAACTTAATTTAAAATATATATTTTTACATTTCTTTGTGTCTGATGGTGTTGACTAAAACCTTGCACATAAACATAAATGATTAAAAAATGTTACACCCGGGAGATTGTACCAAAACATGGTGAGACAGCCAAAACTTTGTGTAACAATTATATGTAAATATGTTTTTGAAAAAATCAAAAAATATTTTTTTAGAAAATTAAAACCTGTTTTTTCCCTAATCTCAGGAATAATAATATGTTGTTCTAATTTTCATATTTATTTTCTATTTTTACTCTCCACATTTTTAAAAAAACATCTGTGCTCAGTGTTGGGAAGGTTACTTTTAAAATGTATTCCACTACAGATTACAGATTACATGCCCCAAAATGTATTTTGTAACGTATTCTGTTAACATTACTCAATGAGAGTAACGTATTCTGAATACTTTGGATTATTTAATATATTATCATACTTTTTACAACTACATGAATGTACTATTGCTGTGTGATTTATTATTATTATTGTTGAAGGCTACTCGCCATACCAATACCAACTAGATGTTTAAATCTTAATATAAATGAGTAACAGTAGGTGGACATTAGGTAAGGCTGCACTTTTTGCAGCGATCTCGTATAGAAAACTATTCAGCGCGTATATAAAACAGGTCCGCGGCTCCGAACCGTAGTAAAGGGACCTCTGGCTAATACGTCGGGTTCGTGTCGGGCTCGTAGCTGAAAACTAGCTTTATTTTGTTGTCTGGGTCAACATTGTATATATATATTATATATTTACATGCTTCCAGCTCCCGTTTCTGCTCGGTGACAGCTCGTACTTTTCCACCCTCCTTTTTCTCCCTCCCTCCCTCACAGACACATAACGTGTATGGCAGTCCATTCTCCCTGCAGCACGGACTACACTGCCCATGAGGCTACATGCTTTAAGGTAGGGGTGGGTTTTCATTATCGATTTATCGATTAAAATCGATTCTGGTTTGGATAACGTGATATCGATTCATTAAAATCCTGAATCGATTTTTAAATATAAATGTATTTTGCCCGATACGCCAGAATTTCTACAACCACCAAACAGCTAAAACAGTAAATGAGAGCAGGTACATGGATTCTGTACAAAGATGTAAACACAAAACACGGACCCAATGCAACCGAATCAGTGAGATGTCTCCTTTCTCACTCGACTGCATGTACGTGGACACGGACACGCCGTCGGGGCTGAAAGCCGACAGCTCCCTGATTTTGAAGCGTCGGCGGGCGCTTTGTGTTTACGTCCTTTTTGCACTAGATTCTGAAGCTGCAGGTTTTATCTCTCTCCAAACAATATTGACTGACAATCCAAACTACGCTTCACATTTCGCTTCACATAAACATCTTCACGAATTTCCTCTTACTTTTGCTGTTTTGCTTCCACCACGATAAAATCACACTTCATGTAGAGCTCTCTCTCTAAATTGATAATCAAAACCCACCCCTACTTTTTACCCACCAGTCTACGGTGTCAGCTGCTGTTTTTTTTTTTTTTTTTTTTTTTTTTTTTACTTACTTCTGACAAGAAAGCCTCATTTCTGCTGTTCAATACTGAACAAATTTAAACTTTTTAAAATTATGCAAAATTGCAGAATGCTTAGCTGTGTCTCTGAACAAACCTCTGTAACTTTGCTCTGCTTCACTTCGTTTTTGACTGCACAATATTTTTAAGGTCATCTGCTATAAAATCCCAGGCCAGGAAAAGCTTCATGTTTTTCTGTGTTTTATCCTCAGTTACTTTGACACAAAGGCATCTGCTGTGATGCTTAAACCTTTGATAAAGTCTCACAAGTGTCAGGTTTCTTTTTATAGGTATAAAAATATAGATATGTACTGATAAGTGGTCAGAATTATAATATTTCTGACTGTCTGAGGCAAAATTTCCCTGATTCAAATCGAATCGAATCATGGATCGAATCGATACGGGACCTTGTGAATCGGAATCGAATCGATTCTAGAAATCAGTGATGATACCCAGCCCTACTGTAAGGCGATGCCTGTAACACTCTGCCTATTGCATCATATTAAATAATTTTTGTGAATAATCTTTTAAAATATTTCTTCACGTCATTATGCGGGCCGCAAGTAGAGGTGACATGGGCTGCGAGATTGAGACACAGGCATTAGAGCCTCTTGATGCGTGTTTTGTTTTGGTTTCCACCGGCGTGGAAACCAAAAATATGGAGTTCATAGCCTTATGAAACAGGAAAATACCGCCGTGTAATCCATTCATTTCAACAAAGTAACTGTATTCTGAATACCACCTTTTAAAACGGTAACTGTAACAGAATACAGTTACTCATATTTTGTATTTTAAATACGTAACGGCGGTACATGTATTCCGTTACTCCCCAACACTGTTTTGTACTTCTTACATTTTCAAAACAGGCTCACTACTTTTGTGTTAACAGATTTTGGTGGAGTTATTATTTTGTCACTGCGAGTCTCCAAACATCAAACTGATTTGAGCCTGAACCAATGTTCCCTCTAATTTTTCATGTGTCTGAGCGAACACACAAACTCCCTGAGCGGTCCCTTGGACCACTATGAGCGACATCAGACGTGTGCACTGTGGTCATGCCAGCATCTAATCCATCCAAGTTCCATGGTTTATTAAAATAATCAAATTACAGCATTTACATTTATGTTAGACTACTTTTAATTAACTGCTTTATCCCACTTAAAATGAAGATGTAAAAAAAATCTTGTTCATGACCTGTGTAGTATGTTAACACTATTGGAAGTAAAAATAACTTGAACTCCAATTTCGAAAACACAACTTTCTTTCTTTCTTTTTTTTCATAAAGCTCTGACTTGTATTATGAGTATGAGTTTGTGGTCTGGGAGAGAGTCCTGTAACTGTGTCTACAAAATACAGTATATAATGACCAATGTTGGGTAATTAATTATATAGTTACTTCTTCAAAAAAGTAACTCAGTTTGGCAAACAACAAGGTTTTTTGCAGCTTTTTTTTAATGCAGCCAAGGCGTTTTTAAACTATTTACAGAACAATCAGATGTTCTGCATCAAATCTGATGCCACACAAATTATTTGTGCCACTCCAAAAAATAATTTCTGTCCACTATGAGATAAAGGAGAACAACAGCCTGATACCTGCAGGCCTGACAACAGCAGATGTATCACTCCTGTAACACCTGTAACATTCAGCAGTCGCCTCATTGTTCTGACACACACAACCAAACTATTGACTACACTACACACTAACTACACAAGATTTGCGCTAAACGTCGCAAATCTCTCACATCTCAAAACACCGCCGTCACTCCTAAAACTTCCCCCCGTGTCTTAACAACTAGATGCCACGTTGCCATATAATTTTTTGATTGGTCGACATGGTACTTTTTTCGACCAATAGGAAAGGGAGAGGGGGGTGGAGTTTGTTTTTGCTTACAGGTGGAGAGTGCTTTCAAGCGTTTTCCTTATAAAACGCCATTTTTACCGTTTCTTCCCGCAGTAAATATAAATAATGATAGTATTCAGGAAGAAAACCAAACATTGCAGATATTTTTTTTATCATAACTCTGGTTTCACGTGGCCTATCAACACAATTCAAAAACCGGTATAAAGTCCACATTTTTTCCGTTAGTTGTTCCGTCTGTCCTGCTCACATCTCCAATGGTTGTACACGTTGTCATTAACGTGGCTTCACTCCTCATCAGCCACGCCGCTTTGCTAGCTAAAACACCGTTGTCGGCACATAAGGACGCTGTCATAGCCTGTCAACGACGTTGATTAGCTGCGTATATATACGAATGTGAATCGCATCATTGGCTGGATTATGGGATAAGGTGGCATCGTTCTAAACACATACAGGAGCAGCCAGTGACTTACTGACTAACACTGCAAAACAGAATTGTTAACGTATTTATTTTAATTTCAATTCAGGTTAGATTTTTTTTTTGTGCGCAACGCAGATTTTCTGTGCGCAGAGACCGTGCCAGCAGTGCGCAATTGCGCACGTGCGCAGCTTAGAGGGAACATTGGCCTGAACAGTAACACATGAAAGGCAGTCCCGTTCGTTTATTAATCACCAGAGGATGTTGCATAAAAAGAGATGACGTGTGACAAAGTCAAGGGTTAAAGGTGGGAAGGTGTTTTTGATGTTGTTGTTTTTGCCACAACAAAGGAACGACTGCAGGTGTCAGTAAGTTGCAGTATTTCAGCATCTAGCCCTACTGAAGAGGAGCGAGCATAAGTAAAGGGAGTGACTTTATTTAAGTGTCAGGTAATTTCAAATGCAATGTTTCTATCAGCTCAACAAACAGTTTGTCTCACAGTGTGTTGCAGCTAAAGGTCCAGCTGCTGTATTTGACAGGGAGAGAAAAGAAAGAGCGCTAAGTTCACTCAGAGATGGAGAAAGGTAAGAAAGAAGGACAGAAGAGGAAGAAGAGGTTAGATGGAAAGGTAAGGACTGCTCAGTGGGGGTTTGATAAACTGGTTATTTTGTCATGGTCCTGGGTCATTTTGACCCAGCGTTCTTAGTTTTCTTGTGTTTTTGTATTTTGTTCATTATTTATCCGTGGCTCATAGGTTGTTCAGTTTAGTTTATTAGATTTCCCCTTGTGTCTTTACCCCCTCTGTCCCCCTCCATATATTTGTGAGTTCCCATGCCTCGTTTCTCCTTGTGTTTTATTCCATGTTTTCCCCAGCCCGTTATGTCTGCTTTCACCCCGTGTTCTCTCTCCCCCTCCTGTCCGCGTCTCTGAGTACTTCCTGTTTTACTTTGATAGTCTCCCGTCAGTGTACGTCACGTTGTGTTTGCTCCTGCCCTGTCTTGTTACAATTATTAGTATCAGCTGTGTTCCCTGTGTGCTCCCACGTCCCTCGTTATCCTTCTGTGTATTTATGTCTGCGTCTCCGTCAGTTCTGCGTCGCGTCCTCCCTTTTAGCTGTGTGACTTTCCCTGTGTCTCCTCGTGAGTTTAGTTTTTCCCAGTTTAAGTTTTGTATCACCGTTTCCCTTCTTCAGCAAATAAAGCTGCGGTTTGATTTTAAGTTTTGTTTTCCATGAGCTTGCATTTGGGTCCAATTCCTGCCTGCACACAGCTGTTTATGACATATTTACAAGTAAGTCGTTAAGTTTTTAAATCAGATATTATGTCTGACAATGTTTTATGTTTTATATTTAGAACTGTTATATTGCTGCATATCCTAGTGGTGTGAATAAGTGAATCAATGTCTCGTTCACTCCTGGCATACAGCGTGATGTCATCCATGAAGGGGAGGTAGCTGATGATTGCTCCATTTTGTAGTCGGTATCTCTAGCCAGTCTTATCAGTGATCTCGCTGAGGGGGTTCACGCCCATGTAGAACAGCAGTGGGGACAGAGCAACTCTTTGGTAAATCCTGCACTTGATGGAGACTTGTGCTGTAGGCTTGTAGTTGTCCTCTAATGTTGTTCACCAGATCCCCACTGAACAGCTAATGAAGGCTCTTCGGTGAGCCTGGTCTTGCAGTCTCGGGTCACTGCTCTATCCAGGAATTGGTGTTTCGTCCCTCTGGTATTCCTGCCTACTCTTTTCTGTGTCCTGCTTATGCATTAAGGCATGTGCCTGTTCATCTTAGCCGCTATGGTGCTTGACAGGAGCATCCATGTGGTACTGAGGCAGGTTATTGCTCAGTAGTTCAATGGGATGGGTCCTCCCTGGGGATCCTAGGGGATTAGTGCTGTCCGGCTTTTGGCTAGCAATTCTGGGTGTGTCTCTAGCAGATGGTTCATTTGTTGGGGGGGGGCAAACAAGTTGCAATTAAAGACATATGATATGTCAGTTAAACCAGTGATTATAGAGTCTGACAGCTGTTGGTATGAATGACCTGCGGTAGCGCTCCTTCCTACACTGTGGGTGTAAAAGTCTACTGCTGAACGAGCTGCTCAGTGCTCGTACAGTCTCATGCAGGGGGTGGGAGGTGTTGTCCATGATGGATGTTAGCTTAGACAACATCCTCTCCTCCCCAACCTGCTTGATGGACTTCAGCGGACAGTCCAGGACAGAGCTGGCCCTCCTGACCAGTTTGTTGAGTTTCCCCCTGTCCCTCTCTGCCATTCCACCACTCCTGCAGACCAGAGCATAGAAAATAGCAGACGCCACCACAGTGTCGTAAATAGGGATGGGTACCGGTATCCGGTGCCATTATGGCACCGGTTCTGACATAAACGGTAGTAACCAGACCGAAAAGCAGCGCACATTTCGGTGCTTTATTTCGGTGCTTTTTTTTTCTTTTCTTGAGATGTCATACACTTTGGATTCTAGCCAATCATTTTACCTTTACAAGGATAGTAGGCGGGCCCAGGTACGTACGTTCTTTTAGAGCAGAGCTACAGATTAAAAATGCCCAAGGCGAAGCGGTCAAAAGTCTGGCTGTACTTCACAGCAAAATATGCAAACTCAGCAGCCTGCAACAAGTGCTTTAAGCCCCATGCCCCCGGTACAGCGAGCAAAAAGGAGGAGATCACGTTTAATCGGTTATAACACGGGTGAGAAATATAAGTCCAGACATGTGTGGTATCCACAGAAACCTCTGAATCTCAGCTAAAATGTCATATAAACCATTTCTACAACCACCAAACTCAACGAAAACAAGCCATGATTAAACGAGCAGTTATGTAAATGCGCACAAGTCCGCTAAACAAACAAGGCGAACCAGAAATTCTCCAGACTTCATTTAACCGGCTAAAGAAAAGCTGGTTATCTTCCAGAGCTATCACCAATTCCAAACACCATTTTCACCACACTCTGACCAAAATTCACTGAATGAGCCGCAAAAGAAGACCACAAAAACACACAGTGGCGCAAATGCGCTAATATAAGAAATTGGCTTACCGTCGGTAGCCGGTAGCCATGTGATTATCAGCAGTTACCACGTCTACCTAGCCGCATCAGAGTCGTTTTCCGTCAACAACCTCCATTTTAGACCCACCTATAGACACGTGACTGGACAGACGTCACATGCAGTAAATTTGGGCCCACGTGGGTTTTGGCCTTGGAACGTCTGATTGGTTGAAGTAACGTGAACGTGGCATCGTTACTGTGACTATTGGCTCAAACAATTAAAAAGAGGTGTCAATCATGCAAATTGACCAAAAGAAACCAAAGTTACAGCCCCTCAGAGTTTAAAGGGCCAGAAGCCAATTAAGCGCTCCATGGCAGAAAAGGCCCATTACCATGTAAATGTATGGTTAATTCTTCAAAAACGTATTTTTAAAAAAAGCATTTTTAGGCATGTTAATAAAATTAATTAATGTCTGCTCTTAAATAACTAAAAAAACTGGCATGGTGTCCAGTTGTGTGCCAGAATTGGACATTTTTGTACAACGTCTGGATATTCATGTATTGACAGCGCTGTAATTTTTTCACTGTTTCACTTTAAAAACATAAATCTTTGCACAGATGATGTTTATATGTTGTTACAGTTCTTATCATTTTGCAGAAAAAAAGAGACTGCTAAAAATAAAAACATGAGAGGTTTTTGGACAAAGTTTGTGTTCTCCATTCTTTAAGCACCGGTTCGAGCACCGTTTAAGCACCGGCACCGTTTCAAAAGTACCGATTTGGCACCGGTATCGGATAAAACCTTAACGATACCCATCCCTAGTCGTAAAACGTCCTTAGGAGTGTCCTGTTCACCCCAAAGGATTTCAGCCGCTGTAGCAGGTGGAGACGACTTAGACCCTTTTTGTAAAGTGCATTTGTGTTTGTGGACCAGTCCAGTTTGTTATTGAGGTGAACACTCAGGTATTTGTACTTCTCCACTGTTTCAGTGTCCAAACCCTGGATGTTCACTGGTGTAATAGGAGGTGGCTTCAAAAAACATGACTCTCACAGTGCACCTGTGCTCTCCAGATGAGAAAAGGCCGAATGTAGCAGGTAGAGATGGCACGATACCACTTTTTTATTTCTGATACTGATACCATAAATTTGGATATCTGCCGATACCGATATGAATCCGATATAGTGTGTTTTTGAATCAATAAAACTGTTTTTCTAATATCTTGCTGCATTTTGTATAAGTTCATACTCAAGTTAAAAAAAACACTAAACTATTCTGTTATACCTGTATGCAAAAACTATTTCATAGTTCAGCAATACTGATCAATCTAATAAACTTAAACCTACTCCATCCTCCCTATTCTGGTATTTTAAAGAGTACTTAGCAGAAATATTAAGCAACCTAACTAATAGGATTGCCAACTCCCAGCAAAAAAAAAAAATAGGGAACAACCCTCCGCTTCGTGATGCTTAATCGACTAATCAACTTTAATTTAATGCACATCCAAAAGAAAATGCGCAGAAATCAATTATTTTTCCACAATAATTAAAGAGATTCAACATCTTTCTTCAACAGAACTGCAGACTGCACAGATGGTACTTTCCCAAAGGAAAAAGTAGTATAGCTTACTAGGGTATATTAGACTTAACAGTTACTATATACAGTAATGGACTCCTATACATTTTACATCAGATTAAAACTTTGGGTGTAAGATTCAAATAATTATTTATTAAAAGCTAGCCACTGTAAATGAGAATTAGAAAGAAAAGTATGTCTTTGTGCCCCCCTTTTCCCTGTTCATGCCCTATCGGCCCCCCTGGCAAAACTTTGCTAGACCCGCCCCTGCACAGTTACCAGCCGTCAGCTACGTAGAAAAGGATCCTGGTGTAGAAAGTAATATTAAATCAATTGTAACAACAGCTTATCAAGCTTAAACGTGCTGCTGTTGTTCAGCCACTGGTTTCCTCTTTCTGGTGCAAAGTGGACCAAAAACAAACAAGAGAGACGGACTCGTGACAGAAAAGCCGATCAGCTGATCATTAATCAGTTTAATGATTGAAGTAGCAACAGGAGAGGGAGGGGGAGAGGCAGTCGCTCCTTATATCGGTTGTTAAGCTTAACGTGGGAATGCGTTACAAACATTCAGAGATGAACTTACACACTTGCTTTACTTCTCTCTGGGATAACTTTCTCGGAGATGAAATGCCGGTTTGGTAGCGAGGCTCCAAATGCTCAACTAGACCGGCGACAGGTCTCACACGCCACAGCCGCTCTATCACGTGATGCATACTGCTCCGACGTGCTAAGGTTATGAGCTGAGTTACGCCATGTCGCAAGTTTTGTGAGGTGCTTTCGTGATATTTAATGGATTGGATTACATTTTTTATTTCTCTCCGATATCCGATCCAGTAATTTAGGTCAGTATCGGACCGATACCGATACGTAATATCGGATCGGTCCATCTCTAGTAGCAGGTAGGTGACAACGTCATCCACCCCGATGTTTGGCTCTTAGGCAAACTGCAGCGGGTCTAGACCTCTCCTGACTAGTGGGTGAAGGTGGTGAAGTATGATCCTCTCCATGATCTTCATCAGGTGTGAAGTCACGGCAACAGGTCTGAAGTGGTTTGGCTCCTTGGGGTGCGTTGTCTTTGGGACTGGCACCACGCAGGAGGTTTCCTACAGAATGCAGACCCTCTCCAGACTGAGACTGGGTTAAAGATATATCTGATAACCTCACAGAGTTGATCTGCACAGTCCCTCAATAGTCTGGAGCTGATTGCATCCGGACCCGTGGCCTTTCTGGTTTTCATCTTCGTCAGCTGACTCTGCACCTGGTCAGTTGTGATGGAGAGGCTGCAGTGCGTGGTGTGGGTGGATGACTCCTGATGACTGGCATGGGCAGTAGAGTCGTTGAAGGAAAAAGGGTGCAGATGAGGTGCATCTGATGTCCCTGGTGCTATGGGGGGTTGCAGAGAGGTGTGAAGGAGGTGTGATGAGCTCTGGTGGATGGGGGAGGGAAGGACTTTGGAGTCAAACCTGTTAAAGAACTGCTTCAATCTATTAGTTCAAACCTGGTCTCCTGACTCTGGACCCTGTCGCTCGCTGTGCTCTGTCCAGTGATGGTATTCAGTCCTCTCCACACACCTCTGGTGTTGCTCTGCTGGAGCTGCTCCTCCAGTATCCTTTCCCCTCTTTATCTCTCTCCTTATCTCCTTCTGGACTCTCCTCATTTCCTCTCTGTCTCCAGATCTAAAAATTGTCTAAAAGAATCTGTCTGTCTGTTTGTCTAAAAGATCTAAATCAGCTGATTAGTTTTGGTGACGGCTGCAGTGGGGATTGTCTATAATGCTGCATTCACATCTTCTAGTAGACCTTCTGAGGGTATTTCATGTAATCTTGGTAATCGGCCACGGAGGGTTTGGGTTTTCCAGGTTCCCCATGATCACAATTCTTAGGCTGTCGCACTCAGCGCACATTTGGTCATACTTGAGGCTTGGTATCCAATCTCTGGTGGCGGTGATTGCATCTCCCCTCTGACCTGATGTCCTGGCACCCCTTTGCCGTAGCATTTGTGTTGTACCTCATCAATCTCTAGTTGTGATAGCGGTTGGTTCTTCCGAATACTGAGCTACTAGTTATTTCACCATCAGTCTGGATGTTGGGTATCGAAGATTCCATAGGTCCCACATCCTCTTCATGTAACCCCTTCCACTGGGTTTAATTGCATAGTAGCATTCTAGCAGCGCCCTGTTCGCATCCCTTGGTCATTTATCCCTTCTTGTTCCAGTAGCCCACTTAGTGTGTACTGGTAGCTCAACACCTGACACGGACCTTGTTAATCCGGGCAGTACCGGCTCGGACGTCATACATTACCATTCAAAAGTTTGGACACACCTTGTCATTTAATGGTTTTTCTTTATTTTCATGACTATTTAAATTTGCATTCTCACTGAAGGCAACAAAACTATGCATGGACACATATGGAATTATGCAGTAAACAAAAAAGTGTAAAATTACTCAAAACATGTTTTATATTTTAGATTCTTCGTAATAGCCACCCTTTGTCTTGATTACTGCTTTGCACACTCTTGGCATTCTCTCGATAAGTTTCATGAGGTCGTCACCTGAAATGGTTTCCAGCAGTCTTGAAGGAGTTCCCAGAGATGCTGAGCACTTGTTGGCCCTTGTGCCTTCACTCTGCGGTCCATCTCATCCCAAACCATCTCAACTGGATTTAGGTCAGGTGACTGTGGAGGCCAGGCCATCAGCACTCCATCACTCTCCTTCTTGGTCAAATAGCCCTTACACAGCCTGGAGGTGTGTTTGGGGTCATTTTCCTGTTGAAAAAAACAGTAATGGTCCAACTAAGTACAAACCAGATGGGATGGCATGTCACTGCAGGATGCTGTGGTAGCCATGTTGGTTCAGTGTGCCTTCAGTTTCAAATAAATTCCCAACAGTGTCACCAGCAAAGCCCCCCCACACCATCACACTTCCTCCTTCATGCTTCATGGTGGAAACCATGCATGTGGAGACCATCTGTTCAACTTTTCTGTGTCGCACAAAGTCACGGCGGGTGGAACCAAAGATCTCAAATTTGGTCTCATCAGACAAAAGCACAGATTTCCACTGGTGTAATGTCCATTCCTTCTGTTTCTTGGCCCAAACAAATCTCTTTTGCTTGTTGCTTTTCCTTAGTCGTGGTTTCTTAGCAGCTAATTGACCTGAAGGCCTGATTCACACCGTCTCCTCTGAATATTTGGTGTAGAGTTGATGTAGAGATGTGTCTGCTAGTAGAACTTTCTGAGGCTGGTGACTTGGATGAATTTATCCTCAGCTGCAGAGGTGACTCTCGGGCCTTCCTTTCCTGCGGTGGTCCTCATGTGAGCCAGTTTCATCATAGGGCTTGATGGTTTTGCGACTGCACTTGGGGACACATTCAAAGTTTTGGCAATTTTCCAGACTGACTGACCTTCAGTTCTTAAAGTAATGGTGGAACGTCGTTTCTCTTTACTAAGCTGATTGGTTCTTGCCATAATATGAAGTCTAACAGTTGTCACATAGGGCTGTCAGATGTGTACCAACCTGCACAACACAACTGATGGTCCCAACCCAATTAAGAAGGCAAGAAATTCAACAAATGAATCTTGATAATGCACACCTGTGAAGGGAAAAAACTAAAACAACCCCCCAAAACTCAAGCAGTACAAACAAGCATTTTTAAAGGTTTTTCTTGCCCAAAATTAGATGAAAATACTAAATATAGAATGTTTGTACATGAGGTAAAAACTTGTCCTATACTATACTTTTTCTCTACTTTGGACAGAGCTAGGATTGCCATGTTTCCCTGTTTTTAATCTCTGTTCCAAGCACAAAGGCAAATAAACACATTTCACAATATGTTCAATAAAATAGCCAAATGATTGTGAGAAGATCCGAAGCACAATAAGAATCAGAGAGAGGCTAAAAAATGAGGCAAAGGGGTGTTTTAAGGATGGGTTGATTCATAGACATTGTTGCATGTCTTGCCCTGCACTACACTTAGTATATGTTTCTTTTTACTTAATATTTAATACAGCACTGCATACACATTTAAAAAGTGTAAAGTTTGACCTGGTATTTAATATTGCCCTGTAATAATATCCTTACTTGTTCTACCTTGTCGTTTGACTAAACTGTAAGCGTGTATCTTAAAAAAACCCCCAAGTCCTTAAAATGTGAAGTACTTTTATGTAATTTATCATAGCACAGTATTTCACTGTATGTTGTATTCCCCATCCAACAGGATGACAATGTCCAGTGAGTCCAGTAATGTTCATGTTTTAGCGTGAATTTATTCTCTGCTTTTAGCAGCTATCTTTTTG
The DNA here is from genome assembly GCF_036321145.2 of Pelmatolapia mariae. Lineage (NCBI taxonomy): Eukaryota > Metazoa > Chordata > Actinopteri > Cichliformes > Cichlidae > Pelmatolapia > Pelmatolapia mariae. The sequence continues at coordinate 40,363,340 of NC_086241.1, forward strand.
GTTATTTCCTGTTTTGACTTTGACAGTTAATTATCTCTTGTGTCTTGATTTGTATTTTACTTGTGATTATCTTAATTAATTTCAGCTGTGCCCAGTTCTCTTTCATAGCATTCGTTTCGTGTCTCATTAGGGGGAACGCCTCCTGCGTGACCTCACCAGAAGCTCCAGAATGCTATTAGGCCCTTACAGGCTGGCTAAGTGGCGCCCATGTCAGGAGGGGCTAGTGCTTCCCTATATAATAGGCTGCGTTAGATGTCAGTCAAACCACCTCTTCTTTCTTCTCACAGAAGCGACTGTGCTATTGGGTGCTAAGCTAAACTGTCCACAGAGTCCAGTGAACAACTCGGTCACCAGGTGCTTTGTTCCCAGCATTTTAGTTGTTCACAAGCATACAAGAAGTAGCAATACTGTCCTTGACACTGCTGGTGTCAAGTAGCAATACTTTCACCCTGGGAAGTAGCAATATTTTCCCAAAGCAAAATAGCAACACTTTGCTAATAAAGGCACCACTAGCTTAACCATCAGGTAGCAATATACTTCTGTGCTAGTGGTTTTTTAAATAGGTAGCAATACCTTTAGAAAAGTAGCACTACTTTTCACCCCACGTTAGCTGAGGAACAGCATTATTCTCCGCACTTTAGTTAGGTGTCGGGCTCGCTAACATTCACAACCCTCTTGCTAACCATGACTACAAATGACAACGAAGTTGCAAAACTTTGTTCTTGCAGCAAGAAGATTTCTGCAACACAATTTCGATCCGCTCCTCACGTGTTAACCTCTTCGACATGTCAATGGCTGTGAACAAAGAGAAACTTGTAAATAACTCATGAAAGAATAAAGTTATATTGAAACCAAGCACACCATTGTTTTTCTTGTGACATTACCAATAAGTTTGATGTGTCACATGGCCCTCTTCCTATTGAAAAAACAAAAGTTGTATCCAAGAGGGCCGACTTCTAAATGGCCACCATGGTCACCACCCATCTTGAGGAGTTTGCCCCCTCACATATACTAATATGCCACAAACAGGACTTTAATATCACCAACCATTCCCATGTTATTACGGTGTATCCATATAAATGGTCCACCCTGTAGATACCATAGTGTGGGAAAAAATCTGCGTCATAACTGACCACGCCCTCCACTTCAGCAAGGTAGGTATAAAGGCTACTGGGAGAGGCATGGGCATCATGGTTCTCCAGGAGTGGGCACGCTGACTCAGGCTGACCAAACCGACGACTAAGGAAAAAGAGGAACTCCTCGACACCCCTGTTGTCCCTCAAGGTCTCTTTGGTGCGGCTGTTACAACCATGCAGAAGAGATGTGAGGAGAAAAAGAGAGATGATGACGCTCTGAAACTCTGCCTACCGATGAGGGCGCAGCACAACACCCCAACTACCCGGTCCCCGCTTTCAGAATCCTCAAAGTGCCAGAGACGCTTCGATGGACATTTCGACAGTTGTGGCCTACATAAACAGATCGGGGGTTCTGGGGTCCCTCACGTTACACACACTGGCACACAGACTGATAGTCTGGAGCAGTGTTCATCTGCTGTCACTGAGAGCAAGTCATGTGCTGGGAATTCTTAACTTTGGAGCAGATCTTCTCTCCAGAGGCAACCCATTGTACGGACCCTCATTTCTCCAACTCTGACAAGAGTAAGAGAGAGCAGTTGATCTGTGATCCTGATAGCCCCACGTCGTCTACTACGACACCATATGAACACAAGTGGTGTGTGTTTGAAAACTGGTGCTTAGAGTCACAGGCCTTCCCTTTTTAGTGCTCCGTGGCAGTATTCATTCATGTCTCCAGGCCCTGGTTGATAAGAGTAAAGCCATCTCCACCATCAAACTGTATGTGGCAGCAATTTCAGCCTGCTATGTTGGTTTTGAGGGGAAGACTGTAGGCCAGCATTCCCTAATATTCAATTCAATTCAATTCAATTCAGTTTTATTTATATAGCGCCAAATCACAACAACAGTCGCCTCAAGGTGCTTTATGTTGTAAGGTGACCCTACAATAGTACATACCGAGGAAAAACCCAACAATCATTTGACCCCCTATGAGCAAGCACTTTGGCGACAGTGGGAAGGAAAAACTCCCTTTTAACAGGAAGAAATCTCCGGCAGAACCAGGCTCAGGGAGGGGCGGGGCCATCTGCTGCGACCGGTTGGGGAGAGAGAAGGAAGACAGAATAAATAAATGCAGTGGAAGAGAGACAGAGATTAATAGCAAGTATGAGGTCTATTTGTCACGGCCAGACAGTCCTCACCGGTCACTTTGCCAATTTTGGTTGTGTTTGTGTGCACTTTGTGGTTTTCTCCTCTCCATCCTGTGTGTGTGTGTGTTTGTATGTGGGAACATGTACTTCCGGAAGCCGTGGCACGGAACGGCAGCTGACCCGGGGGGAGTGTCCTGAGCTGGAATTGCCGCACTTGTGCTTAATCACTTCGCCAGCTGCTACTAATCCGAAGCAGACCTATTTAATGGTGCGGTCGGGTCACAGCCAACGCTGGAACGTTGAGCTAAACCGGGTAGCGTAGCCGCGATTTAGTGTACCCAGTTTGTGAACGAGAGAGAACGGTTGAGTTACCGTGCGCGTGTTTTTCTCGTCTGCCTCCAGGATCCAGGGAACGGAGGAGGAGCGGGCAAAAGAGGAAGTTGTTTTGGATTATCACTGCACTGCAGTGATAATCACCGCGGGGAGGAGTCACCTTATCACTGCACTCCCCTTTGGATTACAAACTCGAACTGTTGCCTTTATTTTTCACTGTAAATAAATTCACCGTCGCTCTGCAAAGAGTCTCGCACCTGAGTCCTTTAATTCCATTCACCATGACACTATTAACACATAGTGAGTGAGAAAGGTGACTGAAAAGGAAAAACTCAATGCATCATGGGAATCCCCCGGCAGCTACGCCTATTGCAGCATAACTAAGGGAGGATTCAGGGTCACCTGGTCCAGCCCTAACTATATACTTTAGCAAAAAGGAAAGTTTGAAGCCTAATCTTAAAAGTAGAGATAGTATCTGTCTCCCGAATCCAAACTGGAAGCTGGTTCCACAGAAGAGGGGCCTGAAAACTGAAGGCTCTGCCTCCCATTCTACTTTTAAATACTCTAGGAACAACAAGCAGGCCTGCAGTGTGAGAGCGAAGTGCTCTAATAGGGTGATATGGTGCTACAAGGTCATTAAGATAAGATGGGGCCTGATTATTTAAGACCTTGTATGTGAGGAGCAGGATTTTGAATTCTGGATTTAACAGGAAGCCAATGAAGGGAAGCCAATACAGGAGAAATCTGCTCTCTCTTTCTAGTCCCTGTCAGGACTCTTGCTGCAGAATTTTGGATTAACTGAAGGCTTTTCAGGGAGTTTTTAGGTATTCCTGATAATAATGAATGACAGTAGTCCAGCCTGGAAGTAATAAATGCATGAACTAGTTTTTCAGCGTCACTCTGAGACAGGATATTTCTAATTTTAGAGATGTTGCACAAATGGAAGAAAGCAGTCTTACATATTTGTTTAATATGTGCATTGAAGGACATGTCCTGGTCAAAAATGACTCCAAGGTTCCTCACAGTGTTACTGGAGGCCAAGGTAATGCCATCCAGAGTAAGAATCTGGTTAGATACCATATTTCTAAGATTTTCAGGGCCGAGTACAATAACCTCAGTTTGATCTGAATTAAGAAGCAGAAAGTTAGCGGCCATCCAGGTCTTTATGTCTTTAAGACATTCCTGCAGTTTAACTAATTGGTGTGTGTTACCTGTCTTCATGGACAGATAGAGTTGGGTGTCATCAGCATAGCAGTGAAAATGTATGCTATGTCTTGTAATGATACTGCCTAAGGGAAGCATGTATAATGTAAACAGAATTGGTCCTAGCACTGAACCCTGTGGAACTCCATAATTAACCTCAGTGTGTGAAGAGGACTCTCCATTTACATGAACAAATTGGAGTCTATTAGATAGATATGATACAAACCACTGCAGCGCAGTACCTGTAATACCTACAGCGTGCTCTAATCGCTCTAATAGGATATTATGGTCAACAGTATCGAACGCTGCACTGAGGTCTAGCAGGACAAGCACAGAGATGAGTCCACTGTCAGAAGCCATAAGAAGATCATTTGTAACCTTCACTAAGGCTGTTTCTGTGCTGTGATGAGCTCTGAAACCTGACTGAAACTCTTCAAATAAGCCATTCCTCTGCAGATGATTTTTTAGCTGTTTGACAAATACTCAAGGATGTTTGATATGAAAGGAAGGTTGGAGATTGGCCTATAATTAGCTAAGACAGCTGGGTCTAGGGATGGCTTTTTAAGTAAAGGTTTTACTGCAGCCAGCTTGAAGGCCTAACATACCATTTCATGAAAGGTGCATGCCGTAAATTGCCTGCACCTAGGCCACTGGCTCCATCACGGAACCTCCCTGCAGTATAAGATTCAAAAGGGGATTCCCTGTTTGAATCCCTGAAACAGGTTGACTTGCGTCAACCCCGCCTTTTTCCCAAAGGTTTTCGGCAGATGTTCCCCTATAGAATTGCCGGCCTTTTACCCACCACTTTTAACCTTAGAGGAGCAACAGCGGTTGTATACTAGTGTCCATGCTCTGCGTAATTATATGGACAGAACCCAGAGTCTCAGACAAAGTGACCAGCTGTTTGTGTCCTGGGGTGAACCACATATGGGAAAGCCTGTGTCTAAACAGTGCCATTGGATAGTAGGAGCAATTGCCCTGGCCTATACAAGTAGGGGTCTTCAGCCTCCTGCTGGCCTGCGTGCACATTCCGCTAGAGATCTGGTAACTTCAGTGGCTCTTTTAAGGAAGTTTCTATCCAGGAGGTGTGAAGTACTACTGGCGGTAGTTGTCTTCTTAACAGGAATGTATGGCAATCTGTGAGTCAGTATTACTCCCATAGTGAGACACAACATGAATGCTATAAAAAAAATATTAAGGTTATGTATATAACCCCGGTTCTGTCAGTAGATGAGCGAGTGTCTCACCAGACCTTGCTTGCTATGGAAGCAAGAAAAAGGAGGGCTTGTTTTGAATGACATTTGATGCTGTGTTAGCCTACATATGCTGTGTTAGTGAACTTGTTTCTATCCATAAAGTAGATGTGAACAGTGAAGACTGCTGCTTCCTGGATTTTGATTGAACCCAGGTGTCATCCACATATCTGTACCAGTGGCTAAGTGTAGTCTCTTTGAAAGAACTAAGGGCTTTACTTTTTACTTCCTCCATGTAAAGGTTCTTCTTCCTAAGAACCATACCATACCATGCTTGTGGGGTCTTGCCTTAAAACTTAAAAGTATTGCTGTCACTGAGGGGTGAGGTAATTTTGGTGTAACAATCAGTGGAGTTTAGAGGAACAGTGCAACTCCCCTTGTTGGCTGGAACTATGGTGATGTTTTTTATCTTTACATGAGGATTTAAAGACAAATTGTAGGGTCTACATTACATTACATTACAACATTACATTACATTACATTACTCACGAGGATGCCAGTGTTCAGATTTTGGACAGAGAAGACAGCCATTTGAAAGAGGAGTAAAAGAGGCCTTCCTTTGTTTCTTAAAGCTAAGGCAGGGGTGTCCAACTCCAGGCCTCAAGGGTCCTGCAGGTTTTAGATATCACCCTGGGTCAACACACCTGAATCAACTGATTAGTTCATTACCAGGCCTCTGGAGAACTTCAAGACATGTTGAGGAGGTAATTTAGCCATTTAGATCAGCTGTGATGGATCAAAGACACATCTAAAACCTGCAGGACACCGGCCCTCGAGGCCTGGAGTTGGACACCCCTGAGCTAAGGGCTTTAATTTTCACTTCCTGCAAGTAAAGGTAAAACAGGCCATCTATGTCCACTGTGGATCTTTGAACATACAGTGTCGTTTGTGAAACCAACTGTCAGTCACCTATAATGCTTTTTTGAGACCCCTTCCCAGGCACCTTAACCCTTACACACATCTTACATTATCTGTACTTTACTTGAGTATTTATTTTTCTTTATTTTTACTCCCTACATTTTTATACAAATAACTGTACTTTCTGCTTTTCATGAGGCATTAGCCGTAAAAATACAAATAAATCCCAACTCTTTATTTTCAGTGGTATAATTTATAGCGTTTCTCCTTACCTTAAAGTGGGCTGGAAGGAGTGCAGGTGTCCATATGTTGTGTTTGTGGTTCAGAATCTATCTAGCACCACAGAAGAAGAAGAGGAGGATGAAAGAAGGGAATTATGTTTTTTTTAATGGTCAGGTAATTTAAAATGCAATGTTTCTATCAGCTTAACAAATATCAGCAAACACACAAACTGTTTGTGTGCAGTTTATCACACAGTATGTTGCTAGCTAAAGCCCCAGATGTTGTTACACGGAGAGAAAAGACCGAGTTAAATTCACTCTCTGATGTAGGAAGATAGACAGGACAGGAGAGGAAGAAGAGAGATTAGATTTAAAGCTTAGGAGTGCTCAGTAACTCTCGATAAATTACAAATCTAAAGCTTACATGTAATGTCATAATTTTTAACAAATATTCGATCTGTATGTGAACAGTTTTGATAAATTATGTATTTTATTTTGTGAAACATCCTGCAAAACAAATTAAGATATAATACCTTTTTATTATTCAAATGTTGCATGAAAATACTGGGTAGTTGTTGTCCAGGATAAACAGGTTAGTTTGCACTACTGTGGTGAATTCAGAGTAAAGCACTGTGTTGGCTGTGGTGATCATGGTAACATTTAGGTTACATCAAGTGCAGCAGAGATGACTTTGCATTTAAACTGATAATGCTTGGATTAATTCACTGAGTTCAAACTTTATATCAATTCTATACTGTGATAGTAAAGTAAGTATAAACTGTATAGTGTCAGTGCAGGAAATGGAAATAAGCCAAGATATGTGTGAAACATCTCCTGACATCTTGTTGAATTCAGTTGTGTAAATCCACAAAGTGCAGCAGATCAGCTGATCACTGCCTGTATACAAAGAAAACCTGCTGAAGCTCATATTGTTTTGACATTCTTTTCTCTATGCTGAGCAGCTACACAGATCTTAGGGTCCCCCCACCTTGTGAATCCCACTGTAACCCTTGCTTTACTCATGTCACTGTTTAGGTGTGGAGGCAAAGTCAGCCTCAACAATGTGGGCAACAGAAAATAGTTATTTTCACTGTTTGTGTCCTACAGAGTCAGTACATTCATTAGAATTAGAATTTAGATTTGAATAATATTTGTGTTCTCAAGTACTAATATTATTTTATCATTATATTGACACAGCACAAATCAAACGTTGGACAGCTGAGAATGTGTTATTGTTGCAAGTCCACGAGTACACCTTAAAAGGCTGGCCGGCTTAGACCGATGCCTGTCATAAGCCATATCGACAGAGAGAGCTGGAACTGAGTGTGAAGGATGGTGGTGTGCTCTGGGGAGCCCGAGTAATATCCCCACCGAAGGCAGAGACAAAATATTGAAACTCCTGCACCAGACTCATACAGGCATGTCAAAGATGAATGGCTTGGCAACATCATATGTATGGTGGCCCGGGATGGATGGGAACATTGAAAGAAAAGTGCAGGCATGTCAGGAGTGTCAGAAACACCACAAATCACCACCTACTGCGCCATTACACCCGTGGGAATGGCCGGAGTCACCGTGGTCCAGGATCCATGTGGACTATGCAGGGCCTTTCCTTGGTGAGATCCTTTTAATCATTGTGGATGCTCTTTCCAAGCGGCTGGACGTTTACCCTGTGAAATCCTCTACATCACAGATTACAATAGAGAAACTGCGACAGAGTATCAGTGTGTTTGGACTACCTAAAATGTTAGTTTCAGACAACAGAACATGTTTCAAAAGTGCTGAGTTTGAGTCATTCATAAAGCAGAATGGCATTGACCATGTGAGGTCAGCATCTTTCCACCCTTCTTCCAACGGACTAGCTGAGAGGGTGGTCCAGACCTTTAAGGAGGGGATGAAGACAGTAAAAGGTGATGCCTTGCAAACCAGACTGTCCTGATTTCTGTTCAGTTATCACCTCACACCACATGACACTACTGGTTTATCACCTGCAGAGTTGATGATGTCACAGAGACTCAGTTCTGGAGATCAGTTTTGGACTTGCTCATGCCCAGTGTTGGGAAGGTTACTTTTAAAATGTATTCCACTACAGATTACAGAATACATGCCCCAAAATGTATTTTGTAACGTATTCCGTTACGTTACTCAATGAGAGTAACGTATTCTGAATACTTTGGATTACTTAATATATTATCATGCTTTTTACAACTACATGAATGTACTATTGCTGTGTGATTTATTACTATTACTGAAGGCTACTCTCCATACCAATACCAACTAGATGTTTAAATCTTAATATAAATGAGTAACAGTAGGTGGACATTAGGTAAGGCTGCACTTTTTGCAGCGATCTCGTATAGAAAACTATTCAGCGCATATATAAAACAGGTCCGCGGCTCCGAACCGTAGTAAAGTGACCTCTGGCTAATACGTCGGGTTCGTGTCGGGCTCGAAGCTGAAAACTAGCTGTACTTTGTTGTCTGGGTCAACTTTGTATATATATATTATATATTTACATGCTTCCAGCTCCCATTTCTGCTCGGTGACAGCTCGTACTTTTCCTTTTTCTCCCTCCCTCGCTCACAGACAGATAACGTGTATGGCAGTCCATTCTCCCAGCAGCACGGACTACACTGCCCATGAGGCTACATTCTTTAGGGCTATGCCTGTAACACTCTGCCTATTGCCTTCATTTTGTGAATAATTTTTAAAAATATTTCTTCACGTCATTATGCGGGCCGCAAGTAGAGGTGACATGGGCTGCGAGATTGAAACACAGGCATTAGAGCCTCTTAATGCGTGTTTTGTTTGGGTTTCCACCGGCATGGAAACCAAAAATATGGAGTTCATAGCCTTATAAAACAGGAAAATACCGCCGTGTAATCCATTCATTTCAACAAAGTAACTGTATTCTGAATACCACCTTTTAAAACTGTAACGGAATACAGTTACTCATATTTTGTATTTTAAATACGTAACGGCGGTACATGTATTCCGTTACTCCCCAACACTGCTCATGCCTGATGTGAAAACAAAAATGCAGCACAAACAATTGAAACAGAAAGAGAATCATGACATCTAGAAAAGACTGAGAAGTTTGGTAAATGGTAAATGGCCTGTATTTGTATAGCGCTTTACTAGTCCCTAAGGACCCCAAAGCGCTTTACACATCCAGTCATCCACCCATTCACACACTGGTGATGGCAAGCTACATTGTAGCCACAGCCACCCTGGGGCGCACTGACAGAGGCGAGGCTGCCGGACACTGGCGCCACCGGACCCTCTGACCACCACCAGTAGGCAACGGGTGAAGTGTCTTGCACAAGGACACAACGACCGAGACTGTCGGAGCCGGGGCTCGAACTGGCAACCTTCCGATTGCAAGGCAAACTCCCAACTCTTGAGCCACGATCGCCCTTTCACACCAGGGGACAAGGTGTTCATCAGCAACTACTCCTATGGTCCGAAGTGGATTCCAGCGTCACTGTGAGATCATCGACTGGCCTCAATAATCTCTCCCTCGATGATCTTACATCGTTACAATCGAATCGGGTCAAACTGTGAAGCAACATGTGGATCAGGTGAGAGCAAGAGTTGCAGAAACTGTTCCTAGTGCACCGGACAGGGAGGTGGAGCCATCACATGACATGGAAGCCATTCCTGAGTGCTGCTTGCCATCAGGGGTGGGCACCAAGCCACAACCGTCATCGGAGCCCCAGGAGCTGCCATATGCTCCGGAGACTCCGGCTCCCGTAGACTCCTCAGTGGCACCAGTGTTGCAACGTTCCCAGAGAGAGAGACGTCCACCAGAGACTCTAATGGACTTTGTTAGATAGAATGAGATCTTCCAGGAATAGAGCAAACAATGCAGTCTGATCTCACAGGAAGGACGTATCTTCCTAGTTAGCATTAAAAAAAGAAACATATGTACAGTTGTATGGTTACCATAGTTATGTGTTAATTGCTTGTTAAGCATTTTTCAGTATAAGCATTTGTTTGTAGACAAGCAGGAGTAGTTGACTTAAGGGGGGAGGAGGTGTGATATTGTAACGAAGCATTTGCTTATATAAATATATATATATATATACGTGTATGGGTATGCATAACAGTTATTATTTCCAGGTACAGGCATTGTTAGTTCATGTTTATTGCTCCGGAAAAGAACACAGAGTGGGATGGGTGTGAGAAAGGGCATTTTGTGTTGTTATACCAGCAAGGCCAGGAGAGGTGGTATTGGTGCTGTGTTAAGTAAATGTCATGTAAGAAGACAGAAGAAGAGTGTCATGTAGGAAGTAGACGAACACTGTGATGTTGTGAACATGTGACTACAAAAGGTTCAGTAAACGATAAGCAACTATATTCCCCGTGTGTGGCTCAGTGATTCCATTTTTGTTTGGTGAAGATGCAACACCCACAGAAAGCCTTCTTCACCTGCACAAATAGATGTCATTGGTTAAGGGACTGGTTAGCACTGCAAAGTTTGGCACAAACCAACAGCAGTAACAACCCCAAGAAACGCCTCACCTGGTTTTTTTGGTCTTGGGATGTGGGCAGGATGCAATATCTGCTGTTTTGTCTGATTTGGGGCGTGCCTACCTCCCCCTCAAATGCTAGCCCAAATACTGTACCTCCTTCCATCCAACTGCAAACCTCTTTGCTCAGCCTGCTTCAATGACTCCAGGACTGCAGCCACTCGCACATGCTCTGCACAGGCATCACTATGGATGTCTTTGAAGGTTCTCAGTCATCCAGGTCATCGTAGTCTAAGGAGCTTGGAAAGAAAATTGTCTGGACTTCATTAAGTTTCCCAATAGGGCTTAAAAATCTGGGACTCTCCACCAGTTGCTCTTAGAACTGAAGAAGCTTCTTGGATGAGAGGTGAAACGTCTTCAAGAAACTTAAAGAAGTCTTTTTCCCCCAAGCTCCTTAGACCCCTTACTATGGCTGTTGACATCATTTAAGTAGGTGGGAGCACATGCAGTATGCAAACACAGAGGATGGAATGGTCAAATTTGGCAACTCCAGCTCCATCTCATGGCCCCGTCTCGTTCTTTGACCAGGCTCATGAGAGAAGTGGTTTCAGCCTCTCTCCTTGTTTTCAGAAGATTGAGGCAATATATCTGAATGGCTCCAGCGCTGTCTGTAGTGTCCCAGCAGCCCACATCTCCAGCATTCTTGTCCCAATGAGACCTATGCCTGGCCTACACAATGGTCTGATCTTCAGGCCCCATCAAGCCTCCTCAGAAACGATGGCGGTCATGTTCTCGAACAAGCCTCAAATGTTCTAGGATAACCCGGCACATGTCGTCCACACACTGGTCACGGGTTAAGTTGCACATTACCAGATAAGAGCAGTAGTAAGACAATCAGCAGGCTCTGCTTTGTAACAATAGGCCTGTATTTGTCTTTTGGAATGTTGAAACTAAACAGAATGTTTCATAACTTGCAAGGTAATCGTACAAAGCAAGAAGATATTGATGTTGAGGTAAATCTTTGGGTAAATCAGATGATGAATGTCATGTGCCAAATGAATTGGAGATTGTACAGATGTACAGCAGCAATAATACATGTGGACCTTGGGACATTGTCTCGCAGACTGAGCACACTGTTATATGTGCTTGCCCTAAAAAAATTGAGTGTCCCAAAGTCCCCCACAACCAATACGCAAAATAAAGTTACAAAAAGAGCTATTATCCATAACACACAACAATTGTTGACGCAGAATTAAGTATATGTCCGCAAGCTGCACAAACCTAGAATGGCAAGTAAGGCTCCAGCCAGCAGCTCAGGCCCTGGTGCAAAGCAAATGACTCTTGCTAGCAACACAGGCCTTGGTGTGGTGCAGATGGCTCCGGCCGACAGCAGACGACTTCTGTCGTGGTGCAGACGACTTCTCTTAGTAACACAAGGCCTCAAAATAGGCCACTTTTCCAAAAATTTACAGAATAATTTAAATAACCCTTAAAAACCTTGTTGAAAAAAAGGCACTAAAATTCATTAAACATTCAACAAGAAGACATGCTGCTGCCATCTTGGTCAGGTTACAGTATGTTCAACAGTGATGCCATTTACATTTGTTATATCACATTCCTTCAGTGGGAATAGAATTGATTTACATACACTGCTGGTCAAAAGTTTTAGAACACCCCAATTTTTCCAGTTATTTATTGCAGTTCAAGTTGTTCAAGTCCAATGAACAGCTTGAAATGGTACAAAGGTAAGTGGTGAACTGTTAGAGGTTAAAAAAAGCTAAGGTTACCCCAAACTGAAATATAACATACATTTCAGAATAATAAAAAAGGCCTGTTTTAGGGAACACAACGTGATTTAACAGTTTAAAGCTGTTCTGCAGCAATGGAGGCTGATCAAGCCTTGAAAGCTGGTGCTACTAATTCCTACAGGTGTTCCAACCTGGATTACAGCCCCCTCTGTCTGCATAAAAGCAGTGTTGAACACACTGTGGTACCATACCCTCGTCAGCATTAGCTGAACAGTATTGTACTGCAGAAAGTAGTGTGTTGGTACAAACATGGTGAGAAAAAGGCAATTAACAATGGAAGACGGACCATCATAACACTTATAAATGTAGGTCTGTCCTACAGAGAGACTGCAAAGAAAGTCAAGGTGTCAGTGAGTACAGTTTCCTTCTGCACTATGAAACAAACTGTGACAGGAAGAGGTCTGACAGACCCAAAGACACGACTGAATCAGAGGACAAGTTTCTGAGAGTTAACAGGTCATGTGATAGGCGGCTCACAGGACAACAGCTTCAAGCAGCTTAACAGTGCTCGTAGTAAGTCTCAGTTTCAACTGTGAAGTGAAGACTTCAAGCTGCAGGTTTGACAGGATGAGTTGCAGCAAGAAAGCCAGATGTCAGAGTAAGACAAAGAGGCTTGTCTGGGCCATGAAACACCGACACTGGACTGCTGAAGACTAGAAGAAGGTATTATGGACTGATGAATCAAATGTGAAATCTTTGGTTCATCACACAGGATCTTTGTACACCGTTGAGTAGGTAAAGGATGGTTCCACAGTGTGTGTCATCAACTGTCAAACATGGAGGAGGAAGTGTGATGGTCTGGGGCTGTTTTGGTGCTGCATGAAGTTCCTCAGTTGCTCAGTGGTTCATCCTAAAGCAAGATAATCCTTTAGGACAGTTTGAACTGTTTCCCAAAAACTGGTGCCCAAAACAATCATTCATCGTAATGCGCCATTATTTGTATTACTAACAAGAATAGAGAAGGTGCCATCAGGCGTCTTTGTCTTATACCAATCAAAACTTTTAGAGATTACATGAGACAGCTTAACTGAACTGTCTAATACAAGACTAATGTTATTGCTGATATGTCTATTATTTTGTGGCCTTTTTCGGTCTCTTTGCAAAGATTATAGGCAAATGTTTCTGCATCATAATTTAGTAAACTAATTGGCTTCCAGTTATTCAGTTCTCTTTGGTTTTGTAATATGTGTAATCACTCTTTGTTGTGATGATGTTGGAAGTTCCTTGTTTATCAGTTGATTCTTGAAACATAGCAAGCAGAAAAGGAGCGTGATGAATGTTTTGTAAACTTCCCCTGTTAATCTGTCATTGCCTGGTGATTTGTTGTCTGTTTCTTATGGAATCGGTTATTTCAGGCAGGCTTTTGTGTTACATGTTTCTTTAAATTCCTTGTGAGTTTACCTGTTATTATGTTGTAATTTCCCTAAGAAATGTTCTGCACTGGGTGTTTGTTACATCAAGAATAGATCTTTTGATAAAATTGGGCAACATAGGAAGATAACTAAGGGTTATCATTGAGAGTGTTAATATTTCCTTTTAAAATAGCGACACCTGCTTATCATTTTGTACCAAAAGAACAACAAATATCATTTCCCCATCGATTTCTCCAAAATGAAGCATCTTCTGAACATGCACGGGTTTCTTGAATAATATTCAACAGTCAGCACTTTTTTATTGGCAATAAGAAACGGAGCCTTTCTTTTTAGCAGATTCCTAATACGTCTGGTATTAATTGAGAACACTGAAACTGACATAAAGATAATAAAACTTAATAAAACTGTAATGATTAACGGTAAGCAGATCATTCTTCACATAGCAGAAATCTCATGACGGCTGCATATTGTTATCAAAGTAACATTGTCAATAATTGCTAGTATGTAAAGAAAAACGAACCTTTGAGTTAGAAACCTTGACAAATATGGAATATATCACAGAGCAGGACGTCACCAATGACAGTAACAAGCCTCATGTATACCAAATGGCGTAGGGAGGTTAAATGATGTTGCTTTTAACTGATTTTGCTTATACTTAATGGTATATTTTACATATTCGTTAAGTATAACCCATTTTATGGTATATTCTGAAAGTAATTCCTAAAAAGGAACATATGTTAAACAAATTAATTTGAAAAAGTTGCATTTAAAATAGTAAAATAAGTAAAATAAGTGCATCAGAACAATTACTATATAATGAAATCAGTTATTATTCCAGTCAACTGTTTATGAATAGTGTTCTTTTATACCGATTGTCCTTGATTTATAGAATATGCCATTTATATTTTAGGTCTTTAGTTCTTTGCCATCAGTAAAGGCTCTTGCTTCACTGAAGTATGCCTTCTTCCTCATTTGCCCAGCTTTCTCCACCCCTGGCCAAAGTCGACTCTGAGCCTCATTGTCACCTGTTGTTGACTCCTCCTTCAAGTGCAAGCCATCCTTCTTCAGATATTCACTCTCCTGAATATCTGTGAATATCTGTGAAATCCCTTGCAGTTCTAGAGATGATCACACATTGACAATGGTTCTTTTTCCTAACTTGCCACATCTAGTGCACCTGCCAGGCTGTTGCATTAGCATCAGGAACAACTCTACTTCAGTCTGGCTTTTGGTGTTCTCAGTAGTGAATTGCAATACTCTGGAGTTCAGTTATCTTTTTCTTTATTTCATTATTTTGGTATTTCAAGCTTTCATTTTCTTTCTTCAGTTTCACTGTGTGACATAGTTACTTGCATCCTGTGTGAGTCCCACAGAGGTTTGAGTTCAACTGCAGTTTTTTCTTATGGCTTTAAGCTTAATGCTAGCTTGCTAAATTAGTCTGATTGCTGGAAGTAAAAAAATATCTGCTGAACTTTCTTAATTGCATGCATTGTGCTGTTTTATCAGAGAAGCCTGATCGCAAGAGCACAACAAGCACAGCTCATGGTTTTGTGTGTTTCCATATTATAGGTATGGAGATATTTATGTTTTAAATCTTTGGCTTCAGTACTTGTTTTTGTGTACTAGGATGAGTTGCTATATTTAGCAGCAGTCCTAGGAAGTAATAAAGTACAAATACTTTAATACTGTATTTATATCACGTCAAATCACAATAACAATCACGCAAAGCACTTTATATTGTAGGGTAAAAGTCCTACAGTAATAAAGACAAAACCCCAACAATTAGATTGAAAAATGAGGAAACTCTCCCTTTCAACAATAAGAAACCTGTGGGAGAACCAGGCTCAGGGAGGGGCGGGGCCATCTGCTATGACCTGTTGGGATGAGGGGAAGAAGACATACTGTGGAGAGTCAGAGATGAATAATAACTTATGATTAAATTCAAATTGGTGTATAAACACATAGTGAGTGGAAAAAGTGGGTGAGGAAGAAACAGCGCATCATTGGAAGATGGCAGTAGCCTAGGGCTGTTGCAGCATAACTAAAGGAGGATTCAGGGTCATCTGTTCTGGCTCTATGTACAAAAAGGAACGTTTTAAGCCTAACCTGTCTGTCTCCTGAATTCAAGCTTTTAGAGATATAGTCTGTTAGGAGATTTTTCCATTGCTTTATTGTTATAAAGTTTTTTTTTTTTTACTTACAGTTTAAGAGGATGACCTTCTTGGCGATAATTAGAGGTGTAAATGGAACAAAAGTGTATTAACCTTGCAATTGCATAGATAAGTCACCTTGGATACATGTGAGAGATGATCCATAATTTGAATTTAAAAGTGTCTAATTGGGGTGCAGTGCCAAATGGCATGCAAGTAAGTATCAGGGGTGTTTTGAGAGTAGAATGTAAATTTGTTTAATTCAGTAAATCGTACTTTGTGCAGTGTGCCATGAGTTGTAAGTTTGTGTTTTTGATGCAGTTGAAAGTGTTATTGCAGATTTGAGTCCAGCAGTCAGCATTGCTGTTGATTAAAAGGTCTTGTGATTGGGAGAGATGGAGAAAACAAAGACTTATTAGGAGTGGACCTAACTTTAAGTCTGTTACATTGTTACTAATTTCATAGCCACTGGGCTAAAAAGTTTAACTAGATCAGTGTCATTCTCACATTAATGAGCCTACAAAATTAATGTGGAATTAGTCTCAAACAATTTTTATTTATTGAAATATAATGACACAAACACATCTATACAATGTTGATATCATCAGGAGTAATGAGAAGATATTTTACATTTGATGTTATCATCCAGCTCTCTCTCCATCTCTTTCTCTCTGTCCTCCTCTTTCAGTTTTTCTGCCATCACCCAAAGGTTGAATGTAACAGTGAAACAGAATATACAACACAAATAAAAGACATAAAGTGATCCACATCAATGCTGCTGGCCACTGATAGATAAAGTTCTTTTAACGTGCTCTGATCTGAATCTGGAGCTGTACTGTAAACAAACAACAAAGCCCAATTCAACCAGAATAGGAATGGAAATCTTTAAGAAAACTAAAATAATAACATATATTAGCTCTTTGTCCATTATATTCACTCTCTCTCCTCTGTACTTGTCCAAACCATCCCAAACTAACTTTGCCTCCAAAATGCTGAACCTGATCGTTCCGGGGTGGCTGTAGCTCAGGAGGTGGAGCAGGTCACCTACTGATCGGAAGGTTGGTGGTTCGGTCCCTGGCTCCTCCAGTCTGCATGCCAAGTATCCTTGGGCAAGATACTAACCCCAAGTTGCTCTCCGATATATCGATCGGAGTATGAATGTGTGCGAATGTACTTAGAAAGCACTGAGTATAGATAAAGTGCTTGTGTGATGGGTAAATGTGGCATGTTGTATAGAGCGCTCTGAGTACTCTGGGAGAGTAGAAAAGCGCTATATAAGAATCAGTCCATATTACTCAAATTCTTTCCCAACCTGGTCTTTCCCAGTGCAAGTCTCAACATCTTCAGCTTTGTCACCTCCAGCTTCACTTCCTGTCTCTTGTGCACTTTCCATTTCTTTGGATGGTTGACCCCAGAGATTTAAACTTATCAACTTTCACTACTTGGGGTGATGAAGGAGGTCGAGCAAGTCACCTACTAATAGGAAGGTTGGAGGCTCGATCCCTGTCTGCTCCAGTCTGCATGCCAAGTATCCTTGGACAAGATACTAGCCCCAAGTTGGTCCATTGGAGTGTGAATGTTAGTGTCATGTAAGTGTCATGGCTAGTGCGGTGTGGCAGGCAGAATAGGACCCAAATGCAGGACTCAAAAACAAATGACTGAGCCAAGGGACGCAGCTTTATTGCTGAATCAAAATATCCAAACATAGAACTAAAAAAAACTAGAAACTACAAAAACAGAACTCAAACCAGCAAACTAGAAAACTAAGCCGGAAACAGAGAACTAGGACTTACCAGGAGCAAGAAGGGGAACACACAGGATTGTGAGGTATAAAGATGCAACAACGGACAGACGAGGGTTAACTCTAACCCTAACCCTGACGACCGACAGATGGAAGCTCCTCATCCTCAGACCACATCGCTGCCAGGAAAGACACCGCCGAACGATGGTCTGGGCGAAGCATGGAGGAGGAGAGATTCAGCAACAGCAGTGTGGAAACGCCTACCTGCTGCTGCTGGATTGCGAAGAGTTCTGTCTGCTGCCACTGCTGTGGCGGCGGCAGGGAAGCCAAGGAGCAGACAGGATCAGCTCGATCCCAAACTTGGATCGCCTCCTTTGCCTTGCCCAGATCACAGACAAAATCCAAAAACCCAGAGAGCTGGTGCAGGTAAGGACTTTGCCCGAGGATCGCCATGATGGCATTAAGCCCGACAGAACTTGTCAGTGAATCCGAGGCCTGGGTAACTTGCCTTACCAGGTCCTTCTCTCGGACTGAGTCCGCTGGGTCCATGTCGTGGTCGCGTCATTCTGTGATGGCTAGTGTGGTGTGGCAGGCAGAATAGGACCCAAATGCAGGACTCAAAAACAAAGGAATAAACCAAGGGAGGCAGCTTTATTGCTGAATCAAGAGCTCCAAAAAAAGAACTAAGAAAACTAGAAACTACAAACACGGAACTCAAAACTAGGAAACTAAGCCAGAAACAGAGAACTAGGAATTACCAGGAGCAAGAAGGGGAACACACAGCAATGTGAGGTATAATGATGCGACAATGGACAGAGGAAAACCCAGGCCTTAAATACACCAGGAAATAATGAGGGAATGGGAAACAGGAGGGAAACACAGCTGGGACTAATCTGACATAATAAGATGGGGAGGAAGCAAAACTGAAAACACTGAAGACAGGACAAAGTAAAAGTAAAACAGGAAACATAAGACAGGCACAGAGACACAGACTTCACAAGGAGACACGACTAACAGGGGAGACACAGGAGATGAATGAACACAGAGACGAGGGTGACTCGACATGAAGCGAGGAACACAGGAAAGGCACCAAGAAAACGTGGAGATAGAGACTATACACTGAGGGAGAGAGAAGTACGATCACAAAGAACCTAAGACATAAAGATAATCCAAACCATGAATAACAATAATCAAAGAACAGTAAACCAAAAACACAAACACTGGGACACAGATCCAGTACCGTGACAGAAAGCACATAAATAGAAAGAGCATAGAAAAAAGTGCTTGAATGAATAGGTGTGAATGGATGAATGAGTACTTTGAGTGCTCAGAGTAGAAACGAGCTATATAAGAACCAGTCCATTACCTCTATTCCACCTCTCTCTCATTCACACTTGCACTTGACTTGCTTTTTGTCTTGCTTCTTCCTGTGCACACCTCCACCTCTCAAGCCTTAACTTGGTCCCTACTGTCACTACAGATCATAATGTTTTATCTGCCTGTTTGTATACGATTTATTCATTCAGACATTACTCCTGTTTTTAACTCATCAGGTTGGTCCAGTGCAGTGACCCTGGAATCACAGCTGTTCCCATTAGTGTCCCAGCTGACACGGTCAAACTTCGTCTAGAAAAGACGCTGATCTCCAAGGTGTCCAGGGCAGCCTTCTACAACCTGTCAGAGCTGCGGTTCTTATGGCTAACTTATAACTCAATAACACTGATCCACCCAAGCAGCTTTGTCAACCTGAAAGCCCTGCGAGAGCTCCGTCTTGATGGGAACCTCCTAACATCCTTTCCCTGGGAGGGGCTCAGAGACATGCCCCGTCTCCAGACTCTGGGTCTACATAACAATCGTTTGTCCAGTCTTCCAGCCCATGCTGCTCTCTTCCTTCCTAACATCACATATCTGGATCTGTCCAGCAACAGGTTGGTCCAATTTCACAAAATCTTAAACAGATTTGCTCAAGTTTTCAGTTCTCTTTTCCTTTTCTATCAATAGGTTGACTATATTACCGGCTGAGCTGCTGGATCTTTGGTTTCCTCTTCCAGGACAAAGTGAAGGGCAAGTGGAAAGAAGAATTTTGGGTACAGTATGTTTTGGAACAATAGTAAGACATAATCTTTTATTGTGCAGTTGATATCTATTAGTTGTGGTCATCATTAAGTCAAAAAAGTGAGTGAAATGCACATTAAGGGATAGTTTTACTAACGCGTGGTACCAGTAAAAGGATAGACTGCCCACAACAAATGTACTTTTACTTGAATTTGATTTTTCTACAACAGAGTGCCTTAAAAATCCAAAGAAATTCTGGATGACCATAAAGTTTTTATTATCTTGTCATAATCTAGTTAATTTTCCATCTAGTATACTTCTTTAATAATTATTTTATTTTTTTCAGTTTTTTTTAAATTTAATTCTGACAATTCAACTGAAAGAAGCAGTAGCAGTACCCAGGTTTTTAATTTGACTCCCTTTACAACAACAGAGGTTATGAGGGCTAAAAGAACTTAATCCTTGAAAACCAGCTGTCCTAAAGCAAGCAGCTGAAACTATAATTGGACCACTGTGTCACATTTTCAACCTACTTGGTTACAAATAAAGTTCTTTCGGATTGCAAATCTGCCATTGTTGCTCCTCTATTAAAAGAAAAGTGAACCTAGTATTTTAAATAATTATAGATGGATCTCTAAACTCTCAGTTCTGGTAAAGTGCTTGAATCTCTGGTCAGTAATAAAGTTAAAGATTTTCTGGCCATTAACTCCATTTCGCCTCCTTTTAGTCAGGTTTCCATAAAAATCACAGTACTGCTGCTGTTGCTGTACTGCTACTGCTCAAGGTCATAAATGATATGACCGAAACTCTTGATAAGAAGCGGTGTTGTTTATCTGATACTGGCTTATCAACCATTGTTTTTTCTCAACCAGCACTTGAGTGGTTTGCAAATGATCTCACAGGCAGTTGTACAGATAGAGGAGTCATTCAAGGTATCGTAAGTCAAAGTATTGTAAGTAAAAAAGAGCGTCCCATTATTATTCAATATTTATAAAAATAATCTTGGAAACATCTCGTTGGAAACATGAAAGTTACATCACAGATCTATGGATGTTCTGCAGTTTGTAGTCCCCAGAATACCGACTGAATTGGGAAGCATGCAGATTTCTGGCAATAAATGCTTTGAATAAATTACAGTCAGAACAACATCAAACTTACTCTTATAACATACTACATGCGGTAGTACAACCTGTTCTTAAAAAAAGTACCCTTGACCAAAATGACCCTGCAAACTATAGGCCGATTTCCAAACTTCCTTTTTTGGCTAAAATTCTAGAGAAAATTGTCCTGTTGCAACTACAAGCCTATCTAGATGTGAATAGCATCAGTGATAAATTCCAGTCTGGGTTCAAACACGTCATAGTACAGAAACGGCATTGTTGAGAGTCTTCAATGACCTCCTTTTAATCGCTGATTCAGGGCGCTCAGCGGTTTTAGTTTTATTGGATTTGTCCTCAGCGTTTGATTTAGTGGACCACAATATCCTTTTAACGAGGCTAGAGCACATGGTAGGCATTAAGGGTAGTGCTCTTAGTTGGTTTAAATCGTACCTTTCTGAAAGATCCGTCGCTGCTACGATGGGAAGTTACTCGTCCTCTGTTGACCCCTTTTCCTGTGGTGTGCCCCAAGGGTCTGTGTTGGGCCCTATGTTGTTTTCTTTGTATTTGTTACCTCTAGGTTGCATCTTTGAAAAATATCAAATTTCCTTTCACTGTTATGCAGATGATATTCAAATTTACTTTGATCTGACTGAGGATGTCTTACCGTCGCTACACTGATTTTTGATTGTAAGAGAGAAGTTAAGGATTGCTTATTGAGTAACGCACTCATTTTAAATGAAAAGAAAATGGAAATTGTTTTTTTCGACAGCCATATTCCTAGGGGCCAACTGACAGGTTCACTTGGGCTGTTTGCTACCTTTCTTTCTGACACTGCAAGTGACCTGGGTGTTCTCTTGGACAGTTCTTTTAAAATTGTTAAACAAGTCTCCACTGTAGTTAAATCTAGCTTTTACCAATTACACCAAATTGCCAAGGCCAAGCCTTACATGCCCTGTAAGGACCTTGAGAAACTTATCTATGCCTTTATTACCTCTAGATTAAACTACTGTAACTCCCTCTATTTTGGCCTCTACCCTTCTCCGCAGACTGCAGCTTGTTCAAAATGCGGCGACACGCCTCTTAACTGGAACTGGCAGGTTTGATTCTATCACCCCTATCCTCGCTGACCTGCATTGGCTTCCCATCAAATACCGTATTGATTTTAAAATACTATTGCTTACCTTTAAAATGATAAATAACATTGCTCCCAGCTATCTTGTTGAACTTCTCAGCTTGTACACTCCTAGTAGAGCATTGAGATCAACGGGCCAGTTGCCCTTAGTGCAACCTAGGGCACGGTTGAAGACCAGAGGTGAGCGTGCTTTTGCCACAGCTGCACCCAAACTCTGGAATAATCTTCCTACTAATATTCGTGCGTCTGAATCAGTTCAATCTTTTAAATCGTGGTTGAAAACCTTTTTATTCAATTTAGCCTTCCCTAGTTAGTGTCTGTATCCCACAAATGTTCTTTTATGTAGTTTTAATCATTTTATTTTATTTTATTGCTGAATAATCTCCTTGTCGAGTTGTGTTTGTATTTTCTTTTACATATTTTCACTGCGCTGCGGCTAATTAGTGCTCTCCACCTGTTGGTGTATTTATTCCCTGTTAATGTTTCCTTTCTCTAAATTATTGTATTACTGTAAAGCACTTTGGTGTACCGCTGGTTTTAAATGCACTATACAAATAAAGTTGTATTGTAAAGTTGTATTGTATAAAACACTTGCACATAGACAAGGTTAACCGTAATGACCTGACCAAAACTTTAAACTCCTTCAATGCAACAAGGGCGTGAGGTTAAAGTTCTAAGTATCTATGTTGTTGCAATCTTGGCCAGGTTTCCCTTGATCTCAGTAGGACTAACCTGGTTAAATGAAGGTTAAATAAATAAAAACAAATGGCATTAAATGTGAATAAGTTAAACTGTCTTGGATACCCAGGTCTCCATGACAATCCCTGGTTGTGTGACTGCCAGATCTCCATGCTGATGTCTTTGTCCATGACCCTGGGGAGTACTGTAGTTCTTATGGACCAGTTGCTGATGTGCAGTAAGTCTCTGAGTCAGTCAGAGTTGCTGCAGACCCAAGCTGAGCTGTCCCGCTGTATGAGGCCTTCAGTCCAGCCTGCGGCCACCAGGGTAATTTCCCCAATGGGCAGCAATGTAATCCTACGTTGTGACGCCACTGGCTACCCAACGCCAACACTGACTTGGATTAAAACCTCAACCTACACAAGTAAGCTGTCTCGGGTGTCAAGTAATGTCACTAACATTTGAGAATTAGTTGAGTCATGCTGTGATTTGTTTTTCTGTACAGATTGTTGCCAACACGACAACCTTGACAACTCTGAACAGCTGCCTAGGATTTTGGAGAGTTGTAAGTGCAGGTGCTTTGTCGCTTCTAATAAACATTTTTATTTCATACAGTGCTTCAGATTCTCTTACTACTTAAAGTACTGTATCTGTATTTGCATCCATAATGGAGAAGGTATTTAAAGTATTTAAAACTGAAGTGTAGTGAACACTTCAGTTTCTGTAGGTAGGCTGTTTCATTGTTCTGACTGTTTTTCACCAGTTTTCATCCCTTGGTTCCCTAACTCCATGGTTGCAATAGTTTTGAACAACTGACAGTTGATACCGGTGTCAGAGGACATTAATGCATGTGAGACTCAGTACTGCGATGCACTAAATTTAAAGATTGGGAATTTTAAGTGGATCATTACTGATGCATTTAAAATGTCAGTATTATGGCCTTTATGACTTTTTTATTTATTAACTGCAGAAAGTAATCTTGTACACTACTTTACTACAGCACTGGAAATATTATGATTACTACCACTAATAATTAATATTAAAAGTAATAGTAGCAATGGAGTTTACTCTGCAGCATCACCTGATATGCAGATCAGTTAAGTTGCCTACATAAAAGCAAAAGTCCCTGTTTTAATAGGAAGACGTGAACAATGTACATTATTATCATAAAGCTGAGAGCAGAGCTGTCATAGTCTGACTCAGAGTTTCTGTGTTTGGACTTTTTAAATTCATATTTATTTAATATTTGAACCGACGTAGTTTTTGGCTCTCCTCATAGTTGTAATGAGTAATAGATATCATGATGAATTTAGTCAAAAAACATGTTGTTACAAGATGTTACTAGCCTGTTTTAATTAAAATATTTTTGTGGATCTTAGGACCCCTGATGAAAGCCATGAAAGCACTCCCTGTCTCATAACATAGACATCCAAAAACTCACCATATTGACAAACAGATAAAGTTTTTGAAATCCTTTAAACACTGTGACGTCGGACCCCAACACTCGCACACACACATCGTGGGTATGGTGACACACACTTATTTTATTATAGCTGTGGTTTCGGCTTAGACACGCGGGACACAGACACTCCCGCTCAGTGGTCACTCCACTCTCTTTCCTCGACTGTCACCAAAACATAAGAAGAGTCACAATCAGTCACTCGTTCCAAACACCTGTTCAGCCCCGCCTCCACGCCGCCGGGAGCTCACCGTGCCACCCCTCCTCTGCAGCGGGCCAGAGACCACACCCGCGCCACAAATACTATTCATTATTTTTGTTAAGAAAGTATGATTTAGGAAGTTGTGTTAAATAAGTAAATTACTTCTCCCCTGTCACTGTACAGTTTAACATTACAATTAAGCAATGGCTGTGAGGTCAAACGAAGGAAGGTGTGTGTGTTTTATTATATTTTGTTCATGAGATGAGTATTATGTCCAGAGATGGGTAGTAACGCGTTACTGTAATCCGATTATTTTTTTTAAGTAACGCGTAAAGTAAGGGATTACTATTGCAAAAAGCGTGGTTACTTTCCTGTAACCACGCTGCGTTACTAAGACCGTGATTTTTTTGCGAGAGTGTCTCATGACAGTGACGTAAGCGAGTGCGACGTTCGTGGCAACAGCTGTGTGCAGATCAACAATGGATAATATATCGAGTGCGGCAGAGAGTATGACCGTGCAGCGTTTAAAGCATGGAAGTACTGACCTTGCTTTGAGTTTGATTCCGTAAAAAGTGACAAGAATATTAGCGTCCGCTGCTCACTGCATGGGAAGAAAACTTCTTTTTACAGCGAAAAAAACCCCTAAATTTCCGAGCAACCACCGAGTGCGCTGCCACGGGAATGTGACATTCACAGAGAAACTCCCGGATCCTTCCACTGACCGCTGCGGCACACCTGCACCAGGCCAAACCTCCGCCTGCCCCACTCCTGCTATACAGGTGAAAATAGAGCAACAGGACCGCTGAGTCTTTGATTTTATTTATTTTCTGCTGTGTTTCACTTGCATTTATTTGAAAGACTGAGTGTAAACACAAAAACCTATTTTATTTTATGTGCTGGAATGTGCAGAAAATAGGTTTAAATGTTAAACAAATTTCTTCCAGTCAGAGAATGTTGCATATAATTTAATTTTTGCTTGATGCATAAAGTTAAAAGATTAAAACTAATAAAACAAGTTTTAAAAAGAGACTTTTTCATTTGATTACATTTTATATGATGGATTATGCAGAAAAAGTAGAATTGGGCTTAAAGATCTATTTCTTTATTACCTATTGAGGTTGTAAATCATTTTAAAAAAAGTAACTAAGTAACTAATTACTTTTGAAAATAAGTAATCAGTAAAGTAACGGGATTACTTTTTTGGGGGAAGTAATCAGTAATTAGTTACTGATTACTTTTTTCAAGTAACTTGACCAACACTGATTATGTCTAGACATTTAAGTGTTGTTTTTGTCTTTGTTTGTTAGCTTAGTGCATCAGTCTCCTTCTTTTGAAAAAGCAAATGAAAAAGCTAAAAAAGTCCAAACACAGATTATCAGTCTTTGGTCTCAGGTGCACTGTGTTTAGTTTTGCTTCTCTTGTCTTGTTTTCCTGATGAGTTTCAGCTGTGTTTCCAGATGTTTCCTCTCTGCCCCAATCACCTCTCCGACTGGTCCTAGGGTGTGCCTCAAAGTCTTCCCTGTCTCCCGACTCCTATTTCTAACCTCTTTTTCTTGACCTCAATAAAAACATCACTGAGGTCAAGGAAATGTGGGTAGGAGAATTGGACTGGAGCATGGATCAGCCTGACACTAGTATCTCCTTAGTGTGAAAAGTACTGTTTAATTTAATCTGTGGACTCCCAGGGCCAGATCTTCAGGTCGTGTTTCTTAAACATTGCAAGAACTAGAGGAAGGACAACTTACTCTGTCTGCATGGGGTTGTTATATAGTTTCTCCCCTTCTCCCTCCTCCCTCTCTTTCTCTCTCCAGTCATTGTTGATATGCAGTCAACTGATGTCCAGCCCCTCGCTCTCTCTGAATTTTCACCTACTTTAACTAAGGAGGAGGTTACTTCATTAAAATCACATCATTTCA
This sequence comes from Pelmatolapia mariae, assembly GCF_036321145.2. Classification (NCBI taxonomy): domain Eukaryota; kingdom Metazoa; phylum Chordata; class Actinopteri; order Cichliformes; family Cichlidae; genus Pelmatolapia; species Pelmatolapia mariae. The sequence continues at coordinate 40,389,515 of NC_086241.1, forward strand.
GTTTCTCCTTTTCTCTGTTGTACTTTCAGACGATTTATCAGTAACTCCATCACATATGAATATAGTTTTCATGTTTCATGCAGTTTATGCTATTTTACTTCAGCAGGATTTATCATAAGTTCAGTCACATGACTACCATAACTCTTTGACAGCTAACGACTTCAACGAATGTTGGAGGCAGAAGTAAGTTCAGGGATTTTTACTTCGCTGTTAGTCCAATGATTGACATCTTTTTTCCCCATAAAACTAAAAACAGACATAAAGTAAATATTACAAAATGTCTTTTCCTTAACTTATACTTCTAGGTTATAAACTATAAAATAAACAATAAAATTCTATTGCACACAGCACGACAGCAAAGCAAGCAAGCTACAAACAAAATAACTGTACCATAGTAACAACAGCGGTTCAGTAGTGATCACAATACAACTTAGTGAGTTTAACTCCTCGATGAGAAACATAGCAGATGGAATAAACTTGTTTCTAAACAAATCTCTGTGACAGAAATGTGACAAATTGACTCAGGATAATTAATATTATATAGAAACACAATGAAATGTACAATGAGTACAGTTATGGATTACCAATAGTAGTGATTGAAATAATCTCCCGTTCGAGATCATCTTCATGTTGTGTAAGAACATGATGGATGATTCTTTGGTGGCGATGAGAACTGGGTTTCTGCTACAGCAAAGCATTTTCAATAATATGAAAAATTCCTATTTTCTAAAGATAAAGTTGGATCAGATTCACAGGATTGGGCTCTTTTGTAACCCTCGGAGGCATTTGCAAAAGAATAATCACTGGAAATGAGCTGAACTATGTGGCTATTGTGAGCTGGATTGACTGCATCAGAAGTACAGGAGACTTTGGCCATACAGACATAATATTTTCTTACTCTCCACTCATCCATCCATCACAGAAACACAAGTGCAAGCACCCAGAACAGGACTTCCATTGAGAGAGCTACACATGGAAGGCACAATGAAAACAGCCCAGAGGTGCATGAGAAAATATTCTTGAACATGAGATGGGCCAAATTTTAATCAAGTGAAACTTTTGATTTTATAAGCTCATTCCTAAAGTTTTTACATCTTGTTTTAATGCGTAACTCCAAAGTTTCTTTGGGTCTCTGGTTTGTTAGGGACTCAGGAGTACCCAGGCCTGTAAGACTTCCTTTGTAAGGTACTCTTTTAAAATAAAAGCAAAAAGCTAAATATAGGGTGCTGAGAGCTAAGATTGTCAACTCTCTCTGTTCCAGTTATGCAGGAATCTCCGCGAGTGGGGGTCCGCTGGTCGATTATCAGCCTGAATGGGTTATCATACAAGGATGCTGGTGAATATCGCTGCCAAGCCCGGAACATGGCAGGAATTTCTGAAGCCCTGATTAAACTGAAGGTCATGGGAATCACAAAACTACCCCATCTTCCAAAGAAGTCCAGAAAGATTTCCTCCAAATCCCCATCAAAGTACAGGAAACCATACCAGATCTCAGCTATCACCAACGTCCCCTCAGTGAAGGATAATCAGATACTATCAAGTATCACACCATTTTCCAATAACCAGGCCAAGAAACCTGAAAGCCTCGTGACTTTTTTGGAGCAGATGAGTACGTTAGAAAATACTAAATGAAATCAGCAGATGCAAAGAGAAAGGAACATAATATAGATCTAGTCTGTGGCTACCTGACAATTCTAATTTGATTTACTGTTGCTGAAGTTTCTCAGTGTTTGTTACAGAGCGGAGGGCATGGTGGTGGGAAAACAAAGGAAATAAACTTTACTGTTTGTAAAGCTCTAGTGTTGCAGCAATTAATGTGAATTACTCGCTAAATAAAAACATAAGACAAAAATGTGTGTGTTGTTTCTGTGATGCAGTCTGCATTTTTGTGAAAAAAAGTTTTATTCAGTTCAAATTTCAAAATGTGTCTGTTTGTATTATTGGCAATAAATCTTATACAGGTGAAAAGCCTGTTTATTCCCTTTAAATGGTGCCACATTTATAAGGAAAATGCATTTGTGAGTTGAGCAGCAGAGTTAAGTTTGTGGGATGCACCCAAGAAAAACTTCACAAGGCTTCTCTGCAGTGTCAAACACCTTATTCTGCTATTGACTCTTGTTTTGAGCTTCTGGTACCCCAGGCGCTAACAACCAGGTGCCTGATTTGCACCAGATTAGCAGCATATGTGAGCATGGACCCTGCTACAGTGGTCAGTTTTGTCTTCTCCAAGCAAGACATCTTTGACTGAAAATGCTAGGCCCCATGTCATGGGGCGAATTCAACCTGGCATGCTTCAAAACCAGGATGCATGCATGATGTGGAGGGAGCCCAAATATAAGGCTAAGTTACATATAATGGGGCATGTCAGAGAGGGGCTGGAAAGGGGGCCTCCCTCCATGTTTTCTTTACCCTGTCAGCACTTAGGAACCATAGGCAGTCTTCTACAGAGTTGCAGTCAGAGTTTGCAGGACAATATGGCCAACGGGTCTCTACCCAGAGAACTTGGAACAGACTGCATACAGCCAATCTCTGGTCTCATAGGGCTGCCAGGAGGCCCTGACTGCTCTTCACAGTCAGGCCTGTTTGTGCTGGTGTCGGCAGCATGTGCATTAGAAGCTGAACATGTGGAAGAAGACAGAGAGAACGCTATGTTGACTTCTAGCGTCAAAAACCTCGAGACAGGCTTTTGTGTTTTTTACCAAAGTATCTCTATGTTCTGCTGTAAAATGCAGCACAGGTTTCCTTTGAACACGAGTCAGGCGACAGACTTGTAGCCATCAGTTTAGCTGTTCTCATCATCAGAAACCATGTTGTCATTTTGGCAGTATGCTTATTATTATATTGATGATTGGCAATCATGGTGTCAGCCTGTACCTGTACAGTGTATCAACAGCCATTCACTGAAGCATTTTAATCTAATCTCTCTCAGCCTTATTCACTCATGCAGCTCCATTTCACACCTTTTACTTCATTGTCTGCACTAAAAGCTCATTGTGATAATCCTGGTGAGGTTCATGGTAAAACATGCTGTACCTGAGCCCAACAGATTTATGTCTGTGAAAAATAAGACACACAAAAGGTTCATGGCGTCTTATAAACGTCATGAAAGAATCATGACTTTAGACGGGTGATTAAAATTTTGAGTGACAGTGATTATTGTCTCTTATGCAGATCCTATGCACAGTTCAAGGATAAGGGAGCCATTACATTTATGATGGTCTTATCTGTATGAAACAACAGGGCCAATAAAGCCACAAAATACTCGCTGTCACATGGGTTGTTTGTTAAAAGGTTTTTAAACTTTAACTACAGTAGAAACAAAACTTACTACATAAGGTCCTCGGTCAACACTTTCTATAAAACACTTACATAAATATAAAGAAAGTACATGCTTTCACAAAGATCATAAGTGCTCACTGAAGTCACCTATGGGAGGTTTTGGGAGGTCATGAAATACATAATCAAAAGACCAGAGGAAGTAGAGACTTTCTTTACTTAAGTAGAAACACAGACACCGGTGTTAAAAACTCGTCCAGTAAAAGTTGCAGTAATGAAGCAACTTTTTTTACTACCCAGTATAAAACTACATGGTATTTTCATGCAACATTTGAATAAGACAAAGTTTTGCAGGATGTTTGCCAATATGAAATCCAATAATGACATCACATGTAAGCTTTAAATTAGCAGTTTATCAAACATCACTTTAAATCTAACCTCTCTTCTTCCTCTCCTGTCCTGTCTTTATCTTTCTCCTGATCTCTGAGTGAAGTTAGCTCTCTTAAAGTGATAGAAACACTAAATATAAAACTCAGTTCATACTCGCTCCTCTTCTATAGAGGTAGCTATAGAAGACGGACACCTGCTCTCCTTCCGACCCACTTTAACCCCTGAGTATAAACACTATGGATGATACTGTTGAACCTAAAATAACTAGCCTGCTTTGAAAATGTAAGAAGCAGAAAGTATGGATATTTGTGTAAAAATGGAGGGAGTAAAAGTAAAGTTGCTAGAAAAATAAATACTCAAGTAAAAGTACAGATACCTGAAATTTCTACTTAAGTACAGCCAATACAGCAAGTATTTGTAAGTTTTTACTTTCCAAAAGACACATTGGTTGAGGCTATTCAGCCTACCAGATTTGTGTGTGTGTGTGTGTGAATGGACAATTCCCCACTTCAAAATGTCTATCTACTACCACTATAAACTATAGTACTATATACTACAAACTATAACAAACAAATGTAACACTTACTGTAGTTCCAGTGCACACTTTGTACTATAATCATAATGTCTCTGGGTGTGTTCCTAATATTAGGAATTTGTACATGAACACCCTTAAATATCCTAGATTTAGTCGTAGTTGATTTCAATGAAAGTTCTACACCGTGGTTAGTTTTCCAGTCAAAACATCGTCTCTGTGGACAGAAATGATAGAAATTGATATTTCACTAATGTCTTTTCCAGAGTTCACAGAACTGGGCAGGGGAAGAATATTTGTGGAAATTCTACCGTGGCTCAGTTCAATAAAACCATTGTTTTGGCTTCACATACGTCTCTGTTGCAATCACTGTTTTGACCAAAGACCACAGGCAGTAGCATGCTGACTCATGTTCAGATCATAGAGCGTTTCTGCAGTGTATGCACTGTAAGAAGACAGATTGTACTGCGCTGAAGTCGCTTTGAAATTTGACTCTGATGCTTCAAATTCAAACCAGACAACACTGACATGCACAGTGGTTCACATGTCAGATGTAGGCATCATGTGTACTGTTTAGTTTCACGTGAGAACAACATGATCAGTTTTGCAGCTTAACACAGTTGATAAAAAAAGAACTTTAGCTGCTGATTTACAGGAAGATTGTAGATGTTTAACAGGAGGTGTGCTGAAAGCTCAAAGGACAGAATAAATCCTTCAGATTTCTGGCCGTCTGAAAGATTCACACTCTTCACTTCTCATTTTTCTCTCCACCCCTCAGCACCACAGAGGCAAGCCTTGATTCAGTCCACACAGCTAATTCAGCAGCCAAAGCCTGCAGCTCTGACCTCTGGTCAGCTAAACACTTTACCTTTAGAAAGCTGTGTTTTGTTTTGTTTTTTGGGGTTTTTTTGTCAGGTGGACTTTTCATTTTGGGAGTTACCATGGTTGACAGCTTGGACATGGAGAAGCAAGAGAAGCGTTACTTTATTCGACGCAAGCATGCAGTCATCATCTGCATAACAGTGGTGTTGTGCTGTTTGGCAGTGGGCCTCGGGGTGGGTCTCTCGCGATCAAACAACACCACTCCTGCTGCCACCACCATACCAGCCCCCACAGCGGGGCCTACCCAGCCCCCTTCACCTGGCAGAGGGCCCTGCCTGCCTTCCACTGACTCCAGTGGGGACTGGAGGAATTTCCGTTTACCTGACTATGTGAATCCCGTCCACTACGATCTGCACCTGGAGCCGAACCTAGAGGATGACACCTACACAGGCACTGTTGATATCCAGCTGGAAGTAACCAAGTCCACCCGTCATCTCTGGCTCCACATCAGGGAGACATTTGTCAGTACCTTGCCAAGGTTGAAGGTGCTGAGTAGCCAAGGAGGGCAGAGGGAAGTGGCAGTGAAAAGCTGCTTTGAATACAAAGCTCAGCAGTATGTGGTGGTGGAGGCCACAGAGGAGCTGCCTGTCCTGGACACAGGGGAGGTATACACCCTCAGTCTAGACTTCCAGGGTTGGCTCAATGGCTCTTTGGTGGGATTCTACAGAGTTACCTACATGGAGAATGGAATCACCAAGTAAGTCATGTGATTCAGTTCTGTCACAAACATACACAAACATCTTTATTAATCAAGAATTAGAAAAGAACAGAGCAAGAAGGCATAAGACATATGAAATAGAGTCTCCTTACAGTCTTTTCTAGAGGTATTAATAGGTGTTAAATAACTGTGGACATTCTATGCAATAGTTTATAATAGCAGTTGAAATGTTGGACTAAAATAAGTTCCGCTAAGAATGAACACTAATTATTGAGTAATATTTTGTGTAAAACTTGTCTTCTGAGAAGCAACCAAGAGCAGGTTTATGATGGTTGTAAAATTGGTGTTATCTGGTTTTATCTTGGATAAAAACCAGAGTCGTTGGTTGTGGCTCAGGAGGAACAGCAAGTCTTCTACTAACTGTTTCTTTCCTGGATCCTTAAGCAACACAGATACCGTCCACATGACTGCGGCTGTGGTCAGTGGATGTGGATAATTAATGGATCCTGCCCTCTGCATCACTCATTGGACATGGAGCTGAAAACTTTCTCTGACATCTCTTTCAGATTTGCTATCACAAGAACAGATACAGAATATCTTTACCACTGTATACCAAAACATCTGCAATCATTTTAGACTTAGTCTAGTCATCCTATCATATTTCACTTTACATACATATTTACTGATGACTTTACTTGTATTTCTTATGTAGCTGACTCCTTCTTTGATGGAATTTTTACACTAAAGAGGTCCAGGTCATTTTGTTCTATGACATATTTTATTGAGCTAGATTGATTTTCACGCAAAATATTATTTTATGCAGATAAAATCCAACATTATTATATTATATATTGACCAACAGAATATATTGACCAATCAACACGTTACTCTGAAGACTGTAACGTGGCTTAAATATTTAAAAAAAGGTAAAATCTATCAATAGAAGACTTTTTATAATCTACCAGCTATTTGGTCATTACTTCTCCGAGTCACTACATTATGTGGGATTTAAACAGATGTAGGTTTTGGTTATGCGTCCTACTTTAAATGGAAAACCCCTGTAGTCTCCTGGTACTGCTGGGATTGGTATTTGGTACTTTTGTTTTCATTAGCATGTATAGAACTAACTGAAAAAAATAACTCAAAGATGTTATTAATCAAATATGACTGTTCTAAACTTAACTCTCTAGTTTAAATGGTCACATATTATTAGTTTTCAAAGTAAAATTTGTTGAAAAAGATTGCAGAACATTTGGTTTCAAACAATCTCCAATAATAAAGTTACATTTTCCAATAATCTGTCCTCGATTTGAACACCAGAAAGATTGCAGCTACGGATCATGAGCCAACGGATGCCCGCAAGTCTTTTCCCTGTTTTGATGAACCTAACAAGAAAGCCACCTACACCATCTCAATAACTCATGATGCTAATTACAACGTACTGTCCAACATGCCAGTAGAGGTAAGTCAGCATGTGTGTTTACCATCACAATAGACTTTAGGTGCTGTATTTAAATTGGAAACAATTGGTATTTGTGTAAAAGTACAGTGAGTAAAAGTTGTAGAAAAAGTATACATGCCTGAAAATGCAAAACAGTCAGCGGTGAATTTAGGTAATCTCAGTTTCACTGAACGTGCTCCTGTGATTGGCTGGCACATCATGGAATGGGTGGGGGTTGTTGTCCAGCGTTATATTTATCTTGGACAATATCAGCCTGATGGATGTTGTCCCAGCATGCAACAGCATCCACACTCGCCACAAATGACTCATAGAAAATCCTAAGCATTGTCCAACAGATGTTGAAAGACCTCAGCTGCCTTGTGAAATAGAGACAGCTCTGGCCCTAACTGTAGAGTTCATTAGTATCAAGCATGAACAAAGGAAAATGGAATTTTTTTAAAAATCGCAATGATTTACTGTAATTTGATACATTTTAAAACCTTATAATGTTTTAACAATATTTACCAATTTTCCAGTAGAATTCTATGTATTTTAGTATTTTCAAGGTCAACAACTGTTTTGGTGTTAGACACTTTACATGCCAGTTGTTTAATAGGGAGGAAGCAAGAAAATCCTCTCACTTAAGCCTGCTGTGTCTTTATGCATTATCATCCTTTGCACCCATTAGCATAACATCGTCTATCTTAGCATGTGATAAAAAAATTCAGCTGGTGTGGTGGTGAGTGATTTAGGTCGACATTTTTTACCATCTAACTGAGTGTAGTGTAAACCTTATTCTTTGTAATGGTATGTACACCTGTCACAGATGGCAGTTACACAGTCAAGGTCATGTTTATCAGTTCCTGCAACAGGACGATCTCATCTCAAAGCACAACTGTTGAGATGGTGCTCTTCTTGTCATAATAGGGCAGAAAATCCACATAAACTTTTGCTGTCTATCTCCAGGGCTCCCCTCAGCAACTACCAGGCAATCAAATTAAAACCACCTTTCAGAAGTCTGTTCCAATGAGCACCTATTTGGTATGTTTTGCTGTGCACCAGTTTGCCTATGTAGAGAGGACTTCAGCCAGAGGAATTCCCGTGAGTTTACATTTATATGCCACTATTGCAGAGTATTGATAAGATTCATTAATTCACACTGTTGGATTTATACTGTCACACACTTATTTGTATTTTTCATTCTTTTGCAGTTGAAAATCTGGGCCCAGCCAAGTCAGATCAGCACAGCTTTGTACGCAGCAAATGTAACCAAGCTCATTTTTGACTATTTTGAGGAATATTTCAACATGACATACTCCATCTCGAAATTGGGTAGGTAAATGGAACACTAACCAACTTCTGTGATTTGAAACAAAAAACAACAACAAAAAAATCTCCCTCTGAGCCCAAGGTGGGTGGTATGTGTGTTAGCCTAAAGCTCGGGATCTCTGACGGGCCGGGAAGTTTGAGGGTTCTGCATATCACTTAGCTATTTCTTGGACTGCACTGTTCTGGGCAGAGACCTGTGATATGTGCTTGGAATCTGCTGCAATAACTCTTCCAGTGCAGGGGTTACAGTTCCTAATAATCCCGTGACCACTTTGGATATATCCTTCCACATGGATTTGGTGCTTAGGGCCTGTTCTTATGCTGCCATGACCAGAGGCTGAGTGCTGTCCTTATGATGCCATCCTCTTCCTCTGTCCCTTGATAGTGTAAACCCATGATGTCTTGACATGATTGGCATCTATCTCCTCTGGTGGTGTGCTTATTATCCCATCTGGGTATCTAATGACTGATAGGGTGTATGTATTGATGGTTTGGATCGTATCAATACTGTTCTGGCTTCTCAGCTCCTTTCTTTGCCTTCTTGCATTATTTGGCTGTTATTGACCTTCATGCATTTTTATCATGGTTCCTGTTGACCTGTGGAATACCTAGGTACTTGTATACAGTGGGTAAAATAAGGATTGAACATGTCACTAGTGTTATAAGAAAATATATTTCTAAAGGTGCTATTAACATGAAATTCTCACCAGTCCGTAAAAACCCATCCAATCTAGACAAAGAAATCAAGCCACAGATGTTCACAAATAAAGTATGATAAAGAGAAATGACACAAGGAAAAAGCATTGAAATGTATTTATTACTTAATTCAATAACTTTTGTTGGTGATGATGGCTTCAAGACACCTCGTATATGGAGAAACTAGCTGCATGCATCGCTCAGATGTAATTTTGGCCTATTCATTCACACAAACAGTTTTCAAATCCTGAAGGTTCCAGGGGCCACCGTCTATGTACTCTGAGATTTAGTTCATTCCATAGATTTTTAGTTGGATTCGGCTCAGGTGATTGGCTGGGCCATGCTAGCAGCTTTCTTTTCTTTCTCTGAAACCAACTAACAGTTTCCTTGTCTCTGTGTTTGGGACCATTTTATTGCTGAAACGTACACCCTTGTTTAATCTTCATCATCCTGGTATAAGGCCACAGGTTTTTATCACAAGTAAAAAATGGTAAATAAACTGGTTCTTATATAGCGCTTTGCAACTCTTCCTGAGCACTTACAGTGCTCTATACAAACTTGCCTCATTCAGCCATTCACACCCAGCCATACAAGCACTTTTTCTATGCTTTCTTTTATGTAAGTGCTTTCAATCTATTATTCACACACATTTATACTCCGATGGATCTTGCCCAAGGACATTTTGGCTTGACTTGTGACTTTATCTTAAAGTTGGCCTCCAGTATTGTCTTCCACACTTTCATTGAGTTCCTGATGAATGTTATTAGCATGATGTAAAATGTTGAGACGCAGGTAATAGGGTAATAGAGATGGATGTAATCGTCTGATGATACCTTGTGGGTATCATTCATGATCAGGATTTTTCTGTCCTGTGTCAGTCAATTTGGATGACTACCTGCTGTTAGCAGCTCCCTTATTTGTGCTGCCATGCATTCATGGAGTGTTGTTTGCTTCTTCAGCCAGTAGGTGTGACCCATGTCAGGTCCTATTGCTGTGCAACTTTTCATTCTGTATACTTGTTGTTAGATGTCTGTCTTTGTGATGTTGGCTGGTTCTTGTTCTGGGAGGTTGTTGTGGTCTGCTGTCCACTAGCCACTTGGTGTTGGTGTCGTGTGTTGCCGTCTGTTTTCGGGGATATTCTTACAGAATTGTTCTGTTTGAGCTCTGTATGAGTCAGCCCTCATACCATTCTTCCCTTGTAGTTGAGAGTATACCTTGGATGGATCTTTGGAGAACAGGCAATTTATTCTGTTGGCCAATGTTTCCTTGCTGTATCTCTTTAGCCTACTGGCCAGAGCTGTGAGACTTTTATCAGAAACTCAGCTGGAATAATAATATGGCAACAGGAGGAGATAGATGCCACTGATGGCAAGACACGAAAACTCCCTACAATGCACAGAGGGTCCCACTTGAAGCTTAACACCCTAAGTCTCCATGTGGAAAGAGGAAGGGTGAGAATTAGTGAGCATGAAAGCCACAATCCAGGATGAAACATGGGGCATATAGAGGTCTGAGTTTGAGGAAAAACACACACATACCAGCCTCCAGTGGGAGAGAGGGAGATTTTTGTTAAATTTGTTTTAACTCTGTCTCTCTGTGTTTTTTTTTTTGTTGGTTTTTTTTAAATACAAATCCCCCTCTTGCCCCTGCGGGGGTTTTTATAACATCTCGGATGTTGCTCCTGGGATCTGCTGGGGCCACTCACCTAGCTTGGGGGTCACTGCACTGAGCGCTCTGTGTACCACTGGGACCACTGTTACCTTCATGCTTCACATCCTCTCGAGCTCTTCTCTGAGCCGTTGGTATTTCTGTAGCTTCTTGTGTTCCTTCTTCCTGATGTTGCTGTCATTCGGTATTGCTACGTCTATCACTACGACCGCCTTTTTCTGTTTGTCTAACACCACTATGTATGGTTGGTTAGCCACCACCATTTTGTCTGTCTGTATCTGGAAGTCCCACAGGATCATACCACGGTCATTCTCCACCACCCTTGGGGGCGTCTAGCATTTTGACCTCAGGACTTCCAGTCCATACTCGGCACAGATGTTTCTGTATACTATGTATACTACTATGTCTTTCCTAGTGTGATAGACCCCAGCTTCTATGGATCTTGTGCTCAGTGCTTGTTCCTGTGCTGCCATGATTAGTGCCTCCGTGCTGTCTTTCAGTCCAGCTTTGTCCAGCCACTGGTAGGATTTCTCGATGTCAGCCACTTCCTCTATTTGCCAGTGGTACATACCGTGCAGGGGCCTGTCCTTCCATGATGGTTCCTCTTCTTGCTCCTTTTTCTTGGGTTTCTGCTGCCTGAGATATCCACTGGGCATGTGGTCATTTGTGGCCATCTTTCTTATGTACTCGTTATTATCCCAGCAGGGTACCTGAACACAGGCAGGTGTTGATAGCCCAGATCTACCGTTCAGTAAGCTATCACGCCCATGATCGGATTCCCTGCTGGGATAATAAGCTGGCCAAAGAAGGAGATGGAAGCCACTGACATCAAGACCAGGAAGCTCCTGACCATGCACGGAGGGTTTCACCCCAAATCCAGCACCCCGAGGCTGTACTCAGGCAGCAGAAACCCAAAAAAGAGGAGGAAGAGGAGGAACCATCATGGAAGGCAGATAGAGGAAGTGCTGACATCCAGAAATCCTACCAGTGGCTGGACAAAGCCGGACTGAAAGACAGCACAGAGGCACTAATCATGGCAGCACAGGAACAAGCTCTGAGCACAAGATCCATAGAGGCTGGGGTCTATCACAGCAGGCAAGACCCCAGGTGCAGGCTGTGTAAAGATGCTCCTGAGACAATCCAGCACATAACAGCAGGGTGCAAGATGCCAGCAGGCAGGGCATACATGGAACGCCATAACCAAGTGGCTGACATAGTATACAGAAACATCTGTGCCAAATATGTCCTGGAAGTCCTGAGGTCAAAATGGAAGACACTCCCAAGGGTGGTGGGAATGACCGGGCTAAGATCCTGTGGGACTTCCAGATACAGACGGACAAACTGGTGATGGCTAACCAACCGGACATAGTGGTGGTAGACAAACAGAAGAAGACAGCCATAGTCATATACTTACTTTATACTTTATTGATCCCCGTGGGGAAATTCCTCTCTGCATTTAACCCATGCACTCAGTGAAGCAGTGGGTAGCCATGGGGTACCTCAGGGTAGCCGTTCAGTGGATTCAAACCCCCAACCTTCCAATGACGGGGCCACCACTCTACCTACTGAGCTATCCCTGCCCCTAGATAGACGTAGTGATGACAGCAACATCAGGAAAGAGGAACACGAGAAGCTGGAGAAGATATGGAAGGTGAAGGTAACAGTGGTCCCAGTGGCCATCGAAGGTAATCATGTATGTGTGTGTGTGTGTGTGGTGATTTGTACCTCTCTGCTGTTTGGATCCAGATAAGATGGCCATTCCTGACTTTGGTACTGGTGCCATGGAGAACTGGGGTCTTATCACCTACAGGGAAACCAACTTGCTTTATGATGAAAACCAGTCATCCTCTTACAACAAGCAGCGAGTTGCCAGTGTCATCGCACATGAACTGGTTCACCAGGTAATGTTTTGATATATTTTGATTTTATAGAGAAATAAACCTTTTTCCTGAAAATGTTTTCTTCCACTTTGCTAAATTGCATACTTTATATTTTGTGCTTGAATGTAGTGATTAAAAGAAACATTTTAGAATGAATTACGTACCACTGAAATGCCAACTTTATGATACAATTCAGTTTAATTCAAGTCAGTTTTACTGAGCAAGAAATTAAGGAGAATGTGTGACTAAAATCTCACTCTTGGTAAAGAGTGAAGGGGAATTGGGAAGGGGACCAGAGAAAACGACAGAGTCCAACATTAATTTGGGTCATAAACTAACATAGTGAAGCTCTGTAGGGCAAGCTCAGCCCGCTCAGCCGGGATTTCATCTTATGGTTAATAACAGAGCGGATCATGTGTCTTTTTCTTCTGCTATGGTAAACATTGTTTGAATTTTTAGACTGTTTTTAGAGTTTTGGGGGTTTTGGTAGAGTTCTATAACATCAGTATTAAACATCACTAGTCATTCATCTTAATTTAAATTTTATGCGGCTAAGAGGAACAAGCATAAAACAGTAGCTCCATCATGGAGCCACTCTTGCTAGAACCAAGTTTTCTTGGATGAGAGAAAACTGGGAATACCAGTTTCTGTAAGCATCAGGGTTGCTGTAGCTCAGGAGGTAGAGCAGCTCATCTGCTAATTGAAAGGTTGTTCAGACTTGCTGCTTCAATCTGATCCTTGGGCAAGATAAGGAACCCTAAGTTGCTTTCCGATGCATTTATCAGAATGGAAATGTTAAATATAAAGGATAGAAAATAGTGTTTTTATGAATGGCTGAATGAGGCACGTAGTATAAAGAACTTAAGTAAAGTACAAAAGTGCCAGTCTGTTGACCATTTTTACTTGTTTACTTTGATTGTGACTTGGTCTTTGGTTAGTTCAGACCACTTCAGTAGGTCACATACAGAGGACTAGCACTGCAAAAACCAGTTTCATTTAATAACTGGGAGTATATATTTCTAAGCATAGAATAATTCAGCAGTTGCAAGTGCAAAGACTCATTTGAGAATCCAGAGGTATAATTTAAAAATTCTTTACATGTTCTTCAACCTTTTGCATGATGTACATTATTCATTGCAACATATCAGATAGTTTACAGTGATGGATGATAAGATGTTTGAACACAACATTTAACTAACTGATGAAATTTTCATTTCAAATTGCAGTTAAGTTGATGTTTACAAAACCCTCTTCTTACATGTTTTGAGCAATAAAGCTTTTACAGGGTAGTGCACTGCTGTGTTGGAATACTGAAGACAACTGTGCACTACTTTTTATTCACAGGTCTGCATTAGGTTTATATGGTGTTATTTTTGTGCCTCTATTCTGAGTGCACGTAAAAAAAATTGAAAGGGCAAATGTTGCATTTTGAGGAGAAAATTATTTTGAGTGAAGAAAAGTTTAATTTGAGCGAACAAAATTCATTTCTGCGTACAAGAAATGTATTTCAGTGTTTGCTATCATCCATATACACACACAGTAACAGCCTCTCGCTCAGATCTCTGCTCTGTGTGCTCACAGTTAGTATGTTTAATTATTTTATTTTAAAATATATTATTTTTTAAGACCATTGTTGGTTTTAATCTAGTTTTGTGGAGATAAACACAGACGGCACGAGATCTCTCAATTATCACTCCTGGTTTATTCACTATCACCACACAACTGAATACTTTGCGCTCCAAAACACAGCAACCACTTCCTGTCCACTGGGTGAGTGGAGCCCTCCACCACAGTTTAAACCAAACCACTCCACTGGATTTAGCTACAGTTGCAGACCGTAACAGCCAATCAGAATTTTTGCATCCTAGTCTGTGATTGGTTGGTTTTGTGGCAGTTTACGGTGGCCCTGAGAGGCCAAACGGACTGCAACTTAAGAAAACACCAGGAATGAGAAAAACGCTGCAAAAGCACGCAAAACACAAAACACAACAGAAATAGAAAAAAAGAAAATGGAAATTCATTTTTCCTATTTCCATATTTGTTTTGTGTGCTTTTGCAGCATTTTTCTTACTGCTGGTGTTTTCTTAAGTTGCAGTCCGTTGAGCCTCTCAGGGCCACCGCAGAGAGTTGAGCGCGATCGACACACTGAGAGCAGGTCCCCAGATGTCTGTGAGCACACAGAGCAAATGCCAACAACTGAGCGAGAGGGGCTGTTATTGTGTGTGTATATGTATAATAGCAAACAATGAAATTCATTTCTTGCACGCAGAAATAAATTTTGTTCGCTCAAATTAAACTTTTCTTCACTCAAAATAATTTTCTCCTCAAAATCCAACACTTGCCCTTGCATTTTTTTAACGTGTGCTCAGAATAGGTGCACAAAAATACCGACATAGGTTTAGAGCTGCAACAATTCATCGAGTAATTCGAATGAGTAGATTCCAAAAAATCCTCCACACAAATTCTTTGCTTTGATGCTTCGTTTAACATACGGTTCAGTTGCACGTTCTTGCGTTAAACAGCGTCAAGGCAAGTGCCTTGCCCACATTTGCGACTTAAAACAGACCTGCAATTAAAACATAATTAGGAGTAGCGTGTGAAAGTCTGACTACATTTAGCCCATGGAGCCTCCAGTTTAAACAAAACAAAAAATGACAGCAGTGATGACGTTGCTGGCACAGTTTAACGTGGAGCCGGAGTCTGGTTACACACCGCCACGAGCAAAGAGCCGGAGTCGTCACCGAGACGGTGAGCTCAGGTTGAGTGAAAGTAAAATTGTTTCTAGTTTCCAAAACAGCAGCGTTGTTCCTCTAATCACGATTGAAACACTCATTGTGAAAAAATTGTGAGTCCTTCATCAAAGCACCTTATCAAAAAACTCCCCATCCACTGCCTGCTGTTTCGTTTACACAGAGAAGTGTCTGCAGTAAGCCTCCAGAAGTATTTAAATAAATATGAACTCTTAACTTAGTCTGATACATGTTTAAATGATACAGTTTGCTGCAGGCTGACGGCAGCCGTCATATTTTACATGGAAGCGATACCTGCAGCAACAGGCGGGGGTCTAAAGGGGTGCTGGTGTGTGCTAGACCATATTTATTTCAAGGCTTTGTAACATTTTTTAGATTGAAAGTTAAATAATACAAAATGTTGTGTTATTTAAATTGCATTAATAAAAGCTTTTTCACAAACCAATAAAAATATACATGTAAAACTCTGAGCCACCGACCTGAGGGTTGTTAGGTTGGACACTGAATTATTATTAATATTAAGAAACATCTGCACCATCATAACGTCTTGTTTTCAGCACCACAAAAACTTTGCATGAAAACAAAACTTCAGAAAGCTGTGAGAGGTCTTTCTGTCTCCTGTTAATGTCAGAAAACCAGACAGAAACACAGAATAAAGCTACACATTTTTATACCTTAGTTTAGATTACATATATATCTTATTTTATTTGAATTTTTTAAATCATTGCACTTGCACAAATCATGTGTGGACTCTTAAAACTCATGTCAGTTGTATTTTTTTCAGTGGTTTGGGAATATTGTAACTATGGATTGGTGGGATGACCTGTGGCTCAATGAGGGCTTTGCCAGCTTCTTTGAGTACATCGGAGTGGAATTAGCGGAACCAACCTGGGGCATGGTGAGTTCTGCTTTAAAGGCACATTAAAGATCCACCGAGCTATTACTGCCAGTCACCTGGAAGTTCTCAGTACCTGTGTTGCTGTGGTCTTACAGCGAGACATCATGATCATCAGTGATGTGCTTCCTGTCATGGTGGATGACGCTCTGCTGTCCTCTCATCCGATCATTGTAGATGTGTCAACCCCAGCTGAAATCACCTCTGTGTTTGATGCCATCTCATACAGCAAGGTATGAGATCTCTCTGTAAGCACTCAGACAATAAAAGTTAACCATACTGTTACACTACATGCAAACAAGATCCAACATGTATCACTCGTGACTGTGTGTGACAGATTAAACACTTAAGATGAACAGAATAAATACTGGATATTATATTTGAATGGGTGGATGTAGATTGCACTATAAAAGTCCTGTGAGTTGTCAATAATACATTAAAATTGCTCTATGGATATCAGTCCATTTACTTTGTAGTGAAAATTGTTCAACTTTTTTCCAGGGAGCATCTATTCTCAGGATGCTGGAGGACTGGATGGGCAGAGATGTGTTCAGAGATGGTTGTCAAGTAAGTCATAGACTCACAGCTCTTTTAGTATTTAAAAAATTGATGTTGCTCTTTTGATTAACATTAATTATAATTTCAAATCTCCCAGCAGCTGAGTAATCAAGTCTTTTTCTCTTTCAACAGAAATATTTGAAAGACTTCTATTTCAAGAATGCCAAAACGAGCGACTTCTGGGCATCTCTTGCCAGTGTATGTTTGGACTTAAGTAGCCTTGCCCTTCAGTCTGTGCTAGTGTTACGACTAAGAAAAATACACAATTGCTAAAAGAAAAAGGAAATATTTAGGGTTATTTTCTTAATCATATTAACATTTCAGGAAATTTCTTCAAGCAACTGAAATCCCTAAAAACATCGAGCTGCTAGACTGTTAAAACCACAGACTTTATATTTAAGATGGACTCATTCTATTGCACATTTTGAAGCAGCACAAACCTCTTAAACACAAACACTGAACAACACAGCAAACATTACTTCTTGGTCCATTTAATACTCTAAAAGGCACCAACAGTGTACAAACATGAAAGAAAGGTTTAGTTCAGTGACTCCAGTTAGTGGAGGTGAAGCACTGGACTGTGTCATACCTGTCAAAGTAGCTATAGCCTGAACTCCAGCGTTTCAGATGGTGGAGTTATAGTCATGGAACTACAAAACAACACAGTCATTATTTATGTAACAGAAATGAAGCCAAACTGCAGAAGTCCTGTGTTAAGAATTAATTACACCCAATGATACAAAAGTGCACAGAACCACTGAGTTGTTTTCGGTATAACTTCATCGGTGTCTCATCGTGGAGGAATTTGGGACACTTTTGTTTACAACGTTGCTTCAGTTCACTGAGATTTGCAGGCATTCATTGCTGCATAGCCCTCTAAAGGTCTCACCACAGCATTTCAGTCAGGTTGAGGTTTGATTCTTTTATTGTGGGTTTATTGGTGTGCTCTGAATCATTGCCCTGCTACATCAACCAATTTTGGCCAAGCTTTGCTGTCAGACAGCTGACCTTACATTTGACTCCAGAATTTGATTTATTTATGTATTTTGCAGTTTCTCTGAACATTGCTCAAGATGAACTTGTGTTGACATCCATTGCTGAATGTTTTCCAAGTTTGATTCATCTTTCTTACTGTAGAATAATGTTCCTCAGAATGTTTGGAAATGACCCGTTAACCCTTCCCAGACTGATGGATCAAAACAATTGCTTCTTCTCGATCATTGATGATAATCTTCCTCATTGGCGCTATGTTAATACATGCCCAAATACTTCAGATAAATTACCAAAACCTCCTTTTGATTAGTGCTATTAGATACTACAAATTTTGGTATTGATCTGACACCAGTTAAATTAAGAGCAGTATTGCCGATATCAACACTGATACTTTTAACGTATAAAGTGAGCTTATGTAGGGGTGAACAGTGTGTCATGATTTATGAGTTGAAGCATCATACATTTTCCAAATTCTAAACACATTTTAATGAACACCAACACAAAAGTGAATAATTAGCTAACACAGTGTTTTTTTTTATATATTGATAATGTGTTTTTTAGAGACCTGGAATGGAAATGTGCCTTTAAAGGACTTTAGCTCAGTTTCTGTTGTTTAAATGTGCTATAAGCTATAAAGAACTCTAAATTATAAAAGTGATTATAAAATGGCCCATAGGTGTGAATGTGAGTGGAGCGATTTGCTGTCTCTCTGTGTTAGCTCTGCCACAGACTGGCAACCTGTGTTTGCAGAATTGCAGAAGATAACGTATGGATGGATAGACAGTGGGACACATACTGCATCGTTCCAGTTGCGTTAGTATCCATCCGATACTGATACCAGTGTTGGTATCTATACTGTTGACATTTGGATTGATTTGCCCATCTGTACTTTTGATAAAGATGCTCACACTTGCTGATGATCAGTTAATCTAGTGCATTTAATTAGTAGTAGCTAGTTACTCCTTACCCTCTGAATTCCTATGTAAGCAGTAACTGAGTACTTTTCCCCCCACACTTTGCTGTGGGGGGAAAGTGTAGTTTGTATTTTTTGTAGATCATTATATATTGTATATATTATTTGGGCAGCATGGACAACCAGGTTTATGCGATAACTCGAGAACAAGGATTTTGAAATTCATGGGTGCATCTACTAAAAATCTCAGAGACCTTGACCTCAAGGTCAATCACGTTAACAAGAGATTCTGAAAACTTGACATCTGACCTTGAGGTCAAGGTCAGATGTCAAGTTTTCTGAATCTCTTGTTAACGTGATAATTCAAGAAGTAAGAGACACATGATTTTGAAACTGATACTGTTAGGTGCATCTACTAAAGATCCCAAACGAGTTCAATTCTCATAGACCTCAACCTCAAGGTCAAGATCAAAGGTCAGGTTTTCTGAATGTCTCGTGAATGCAATAACTTGAGAATGACGTGACGTAGGATTTCAAAATTATGCCATACCTTCTACTAGCTGCATCTACCAGAAGGCTGAGGATTACCACTGGCGGCTGAGAGTAGTTTTAACCTGAGCCAAACTACCAGCATCCCAACCTCGGATATTTACTTAATACAAAGACATTAATATTGATTTATTATAAATATCGTAATCTAAGAGCATTAAAGTGTATTTGAAAAGTATTTACATTTTTCTTAGCACATAGCTAATTTACCCTCTCTGCATCCAGGTGAGTGGGTTGCCGATTGCAGAAGTCATGGATACATGGACCAAACAGATGGGTTATCCTGTGCTGGACTTGTCTGTCTCTGATACAGATGCCAGACTGAGCCAAAAGCGTTTCCTCTTGGACCCTAAAGCTGATACTAGCCAGCCTCCTTCAGATCTTGGGTATGAGAAAGAAAAAAATAACCATGACAGTGACCATCTTGTTGATGGTCACTGTCACGGTCCTTGGGTCATTGACCCAGCATTTGTGTCTCAGTATTTGTCCTTGTTCTAGTTAGTATTTAGTTGCAGTTTGTTTAGTGGTGGTTTTAGTTTAATTTTCTCTGCATTTAGAAGTCTTATCTGTTTTGTGGCTCTTTGTGGATTTTATTCTTGAGAGTTTTAGTTGTTATTTTTAGTTTCTCGTGATCTGCAGGTTACTAAGGTAGTCATTAGCTTATGTGTATTTATACCTCAGTTTTCCTCTTGCCCTCAGTGCTGTGTGCTCTACTGTGCCATGTTTTTTTCCTATCATCCAACTGACTTTGTTACTGGCTCCAGCTCTGTCATTATTTGTATTTTGTGTTTCTGGGGTAGAAATTACACTGGACAGAAATGCAGATTTTGCAGCTTTAACAATCTTCTGATATTTTGATAAGCAGTCATGTAGCCTTCCAAGTCCACCAAATCAGTGGTCCTCAACCCCTGGCCCACGGACCGGTACCAGTCCGTGAGTCGTTTGGTACCAGGCCGCAAGAGTTGAGGCTCGGTTGTGATATTTAGGGTTTTCAGGGTTTTTATCGTTAAGTTGTAGTTGTGCGTCTTATTTTGAAAGAAATATTTACATGTTACCATAGTGACCAGAGAGCATAAAGGGGCAGAGAGGAGGATGTTACTCTCAGTGTTGTTGGAGCATTTCAGGAGGACGCTGCTTATAAAGTTACACAATTACACCGTGATTATGCATTTATTATTATATTTACAAAATACCACCGTTTTTGTCTTGGTCGTTTCATTTTATTTTGCTGTATTTATCCGCCACACCTTAAAGGCCGGTCCATGAAAATATTGTCTGACATCAAACCGTCCGTGGTGCAACAAAGGTTGGGGACCGCTGCACTAAATATCACAGCCCTCTTCCAAACTTTCTGACCTTGCTGGTAGTGAGGTTCCTTGGTTCAGCATTGACCAGCTAGCTGCTTATTCTGCTCCACGGTGCCCAGCAAGGTGGCCTGAGCAGATTTCCAGAGCTCGCGACACCAGCATAAGTGGCGTTGAACAGATGGGACAGTGCACTCACCCTTAACAGAAGGTAACAAAGGCAACTAATACCCCAGTGACGACTCAAAAGATGAGAGGCCGGTGTCAGAGGATGTCAGGGAATTGTGCGGGTACTATATCAAGGCCAGTTGGTGCTCCAGGTGGGCAGGTTGGAATAGACATCACACCGGAGGGCCAGCTCACTCTTAGTTATGTCCAGTTGTCAGGATCTGTGGGGCGCAGATTGTGTTTAGGAAAACAGGACCCAAATGCACGTGTAGAGATGGGATCTTAACAAAGGGTGAATTGTTTATTAATGCTGATTGATTAATAACCATTCAAAATACAAACAAAATGCAAAAGGGAATTAAGACTGACATTAGCAAAAAACAAGAGTAGGAAAACACTATAGGAACTAGAACAATAGAACCTGGGAAAGACACGAAGGGAGGTCAGCTGACGTTCTGGTGAGAGACAAAAAGGAACTCACACAATAACTACACAGACAGGTGATGAGGAGACTGGAGACAGCAGGGGAACACAGCTGGAATGAATTAGATACAACGAGACAGGAGAAGCAAAACTAAACACAAAGCACATGAGACAAGGACTATCAAAAATAAGACAGGAAACACAATAAACACAGAAAGAGACCCAGACTCAAAACACAAAGCTGACACTGGGAGCGAATACCACGACCCAGAGACAGACAGCATGAGAGACACAGAGAGCAAAGGGAACCAAACATGGGGACGCTGTACACAGAACATAGAGACAAAACTATGACAGACTGGACATAACAACAAGGCTAAGTAAGAAAAATACCAAAACAAAGAGAAGGCTAAAGCTCAAGAGGAGCGTATTAAAGAAAGCTAAAATATCTAAAGTTGTCTAAATTACCCTAGAGATACATAATATAAATACAAGTCATAATCACACGGTAACTAAACTATACCAATAGAGACTAGGAAACATAAAGTTTAAAACATTAAAGAGTTAACAAAGTTAAAAAATAAAAAGGGTTATAGACCCAGAACAGTGATACCACTCGTGGCTATTGGTCTAAGGATGGATACCAGAATGGAATTGGAGTCTTTGATCCAAAACAGTTATCCACAGGAATTATTTGAAGGCATTAGTATAACTGTGTTGTCTGCTGAGGGACGAAGGCAGGTGATGAAGTCCAGAGTCCGTTAGAAGAAGTCAGAGAAGTCCCGAAGAAAGGGAGGTGACTGCCTTGTTTTGGGCACAAACTTGACAGGTGGACAAATATTCCCTGACATCTTTTACCAAAGTTACCCTCAGAACAAATATTGAAGAAATGAGTTGATGTGGTTTATACCTGGGTGAAAGTGAAAGACCCGGTATGGGACCTGTGCAGTTCAAGAAAACCCCTTTTGATTTGTTGACATTAATGACAGCATGCTACAGCATAATCGCTCTAATAGGATATTATGGTCAACAGTATCGAACGCTGCACTGAGGTCTAGCAGGACAAGCACAGAGATGAGTCCACTGTCAGAGGCCATAAGAAGATCATTTGTAACCTTCACTAAAGCTGTTTCTGTGCTGTGATGAGCTCTGAAACCTTTAAAATCAACCATTCTGCTGCAGACGATCTGTTTATTGTTTTACAACTGCTTCAAGAATGTTTGAGATAAAAGGAAGATTGGAGATCTTGGAGAGACAAAATAAGAGACTTTCTTGTGACTCATTGGAGCATTTAGCAGTACAGGAGAGTATTTTTTGTTCTTGATGAAAAAGACTAAATAAGGACATGTTAGTTAAGTCACAGAATAGATAAAAAGTAAAAAAAAAATGTATGTGAATTGATCACTATAAATGTATTTTTGTTCCAGGTACAAGTGGACAATTCCAGTCCAATGGCATTCTCTTCAAAGTGACAAAAACATGTCGCTTATGTTTGACAAAAACACCGCAGGTATTTCAGCTTAAATCTTTTGTGGTCATCTACAAAACATTTATTATAATGAAAAGCAAATCCACAACCAGCAGGCAGGACAGTGATATGTTGTCATGTTCTAAATGTTTTGCACTAAAAGCAAAGTTGAGATGCTGCAATTGATAGAACATAGTATAGTTTTTACTTATATGGTACCTTCTTACATAGAGAAACATCTATGTTAAGTGCAACCAGTTGGAAGGTAATAACTGTCCATCCATCCATCCATCCATCCATCCATCCATCCATCCATCCATCCATCCACCACTTATCCATGTTTGGGTTGCAGGGAGAGCAGTCAAAGCAGGGAAACCACCTCCTCTAGTTCATCCAAGAGGACACGAGTCATTACCAAGCTTGCCAACAAATAATCTCTCCAATGAGTCCTGGGTCTGCCCTGGGGCCTCCTGCCAGTAGGACATGCCCAAAATACCTCATCTTGGACCTCCAAGATAGGTATTTTGGGCATGTCCTACAAGGATGCCTCCACCTGTCTAGGAGGCATCCTTGTCAGATACCCGAACCACCTCAACCGGCGCCTTTTAATATGGAGAAGAAGAAACTGTACTCCCAATCCCTCTTAAATAACTGAGCTCCTCATTATATTCCTAATGGAGAGCTCAGTATATATACCCAGAGTTCATGACTCGTGCATTAAGAGAATTAATTGGGCAATCCAGGATCAGTACTGAAAAATCAGGCAGGCCATTCCTCCCGGTCACAAGCCTCCAGGTGAGTGTTAAAGTGACCCAGCACAACAATGGAGTCCACAGGTGGAGCACTGTTCACCATTCCACCCAGTGATTCCAAGAATGCTGAGTACTCTGAACTGTTATTTGGTGCATAGTTACAACAGTAGGGACCCATTCCCTGATCTGATGGCACAGGGAGGCAACCCTTTTATCCACTGGGTAAAACACTGAACATGCAGTTATTGAACCAAGAGGATACAAGTAAATTCATCCCAGTCTGCCACCTCCCACTGAGGGCACATCTTGGGGGAAATAGATAGAAACTGGTTCCAGAGCTAGAGCTGTGGCTTTGAGGCGAGCCCAAATATATCTAGTTAGTATCTCTCAACCAGGGGCTTTGGCCCCACTAGAGAAGTGACAAGTAACAATTAACTTTAAACATCAAACTTTTAAACAATACTGCTCATAATATTTCCTTCACTGTTCTTATAATGACTATTTTCAGAGCAAACC
The DNA here is from genome assembly GCF_036321145.2 of Pelmatolapia mariae. NCBI lineage: Eukaryota > Metazoa > Chordata > Actinopteri > Cichliformes > Cichlidae > Pelmatolapia > Pelmatolapia mariae. The sequence continues at coordinate 40,413,556 of NC_086241.1, forward strand.
ATCACCGGTTACTCACCATTAGCGGATGGGCTGCTAAAGGTTAACGATGATCATATTGGATTCTACAGAGTCAACCATGATGACCGCATGTGGACTGCTATTAGTCAACAGCTTCAAACCAACCATTTGGTATACCTTTCAGAGCCCACTTGAATATATATCTATTCTACACTCAACCAGTCATATTATAGATTTTATCTGGGTTGCTAAACTCTTATTATGGAGGAGTTGGAAAATGAACAGGCAGAGCCAAACCATACCACAGTATTCATAGGGCTCACTGTTACTCTTTCTGAATCTCTTTCCCCCAGGAGTTTGATGCAGCTGATCGCACAAGCTATATCGATGATGTTTTTGCTCTTGCAAGGTTGGATATCATCAAAACACTCAAAGAAATCTGTATAAACAAATCATTGATGTCTAATCGGAAATACAGAATACTAATCTTTTTTCATTTAACTGTTTAGAGCGGACATTATAGATTACGGTCATGCCTTCAACCTTACTAAGTACCTGACAAGTGAGACGGAGTATATAGTCTGGGACCGTGTGGATGCCTCCATTGCCTATGTCCGGAACATGTTGTCTAGCAATGCTCTACTCTATCCAAGGTTTCAGGTAATCACAATGTTAACGCTTCTGTCTTTCTATGTATGATTCACATTTAAGCGCTCAGTTATTTAAAAGCAAATAATCATTGTAATCAGAAACACAAATCACAAACAAAATAAGACCACAGTATATAAACCTGTCAGTTTATTATTGCTGTTATTAATAAATAATATTAATACATGTCTCAACTCATTTCCAACTTTTAATCCCACTATCTGCATAGTTTTTATAGCTGCAATTTAGATGATATTCTTGTGCTTTGGGTAAGACATTGAGTTTCCATCTGCAATGAAATGTGCAAGTTTCACATGTTTTGTTGATATTATTATCATTATATACACCAGGTGAGATAGTTTTAATCTCTGTTCTACATTATAATATCAACCTGTAGGTTTTAGAAAAATGTCCCCAGGGAATAATGCTTATAACAGTGAGATAGGTAGAAATACTTATTAACTTATATATGCCATATATACAAAGTGTGTGTCTCCTTGGGTGTTCTGTGTTGGACTTTACCTTCCACATCTTCTCCAGTTGTTGCTACAGCTCTTGGAAGCTCTTGACATTTGTCAGTGTTCATCTGCTTCTTTCTGATGCTGGTGTTAGCTGGGATTGCCACATCTGTCACAGCCTTAAAGCAGATACCTCCTAATTTGGGGAGGAAAATTTGTTTTGCATTGAAAAGGTGGAGGCGGGAGAAGAATTTAGTTAACAAGCTCTGACGAGCTTCTCACTGGGCTTGGAAGGAATAAAAAGAAGTTGGAAGGAAGGAAAAGGTTTTGTTAATAGTCTAGATCATCCAATTAGGTATGTATTTAGTGAGTTACATGTGTGTACTTCTGACCCCCCACCAAAAGAATACATTTAAAAATTGGATACATTAGTAACAAAGTTGAAGGTGATAAATCTGCAATATTAGATATGGTGTGGTGAAAACTGTTAATGTTAATAGTATCATGAGTGTAAGAAGAAAAAATTAAGGCAGAATACCCTGTGCCTTAATTAAAAAAAAAGCTCCATCAGGGTAAAAGTTTACTTAAGTTCAAACTTAAGTATAGAAAAGAAACTAATATGCACTTAAATATAAAAGTAAGGATGCTAAAGGGTATTGGACGATAATGAATAGGAACATCTTCACAACTGATTACCTGTGATGGAATAACAGTAGAGGAGTTTCATGATTATAAACATCTAAAGCCGTATGGTACTGATTTGTTTGATTTTAATACAAATTTACTTAAATATTTAATTTCAAGACTTTTTCTGAGGAAGAGGTTAAAACCCAGATCAAGTATCTGAAGAATAATAATATCAGTGCAAGTCCTGCAGAGCTGATTTCATTGGTTACCAAATTATTTAACTTGGTGTTGATGAAAAGGTTTATACCAACAAATCAGACGGTATGAACTGTGGAACCCAGTTATAGTTGTTCAGATCAAGTCATCTTACCAGTATTGCTGTATGGCTCAGTGGTATGAGGTCATGAAGAAATGTCTCTCTTTTTTAAGCTTTTCATGTTACATTTATCAACACACTACTTAAGTTAAACAGAAATGTATTCGTTTTTGTTTTTCCGTATGTTTAGTTTTCTAGAGAATCGATATGATAAAAGTGGATAGCAACCCTAATATCTGATTACACTGCATTTTCTCTTTTACAGGGACATATCATTAGGGATAGGAATTGATATGAATTTAGTGATTCCGATTCCTTTAGAAATGACACTTATCGATTGTGTTCCCTATTGAGTCCCTTATCAATTCTAATTGGGTTCGTCAGCACCATCTCTAAGTAGCATATCAAAGACATTGCATGCTGAGTGCTCAAATGTTTGTAAATGTCGGATGTTGTGATCAGTGTTGGGGTCATTACTCAATTGAAAGTAAAGTAAAAAAGTTCTTACATATATCACACAGAACACTTCTTAAAAGTAACGCAGTACGTTACTAAATGGCACCCAGAAGCAAGACATTCGTTATAATACTAGTTAAGTTACTTTCATGTTACTCTGTAAAATGATCTGAAACTTACGATCTCATAATTGCCAATTAACAATTCAAACCTACAGGCTACAGCCCCTGACACCAGCACAAATCCCTATCCTAATGAGGACACACATATGATCTTTCTCTTAGTATTTAACACAAAGTAGACAGCACAAATCAAAGATGAAAACCAGCACAAAGACACTTTAAAATGATCGCCGCAGTGCTAACCAAGCCTGCCTCGGACACCAGTGAGAGAATCTTTGATACCCAGCATCCAGATTGATGGCGAAACAGCTAGTAGCTCAGTGTTCCAACATTTGGAAGAAGGAACTGCTCTCACGGCTAGAGATTGACAAGGTGCAACAGAAATGTTACGGCAAGAGGGAGCCAGTAATCATCACAGTGGCAGACATCCAAAAAAGGGTCTCCACTTTGAAGAGTTGGATAGCACCAGGTCCTGATATGATTCAATCCTACTGGCTGAAGAAGCTGAGAGCTCTCCATGAGCGTCTGAGTACAAATGAACCAGCTGCTCGTCAGTGAGAGACACCCAGAATAGCCAACTGAAGGCCAGACTGTCAAGGTTCGGCTGTGTGCGGGCAGGAGTTGGGCTCAAAATGCAGACTCTCACACACGAGGAATGAACTCAAAAACCACAGCTTTATTTGCTGGCAAAGGAAAAGGCATACAAGACTAATTTAAACTAAAGTGGGAAAGAATAAACTTGCTCACGGGGAAACACACAAAGAAACACAGCCATGAGGGACGACGCGACATGGAACAGAGGGAGATTCCGACAAAAATACACAGAAGGTAATGAGTGAGGTGGGAACACATGGGGAGCACAGCTGAGGACAATTATGCATAACAAGACAGGGATGAGACGGAACTGAAAATACTAACCCAAGATAGGGACCTTAAAAGTAACACAGGAAGAACACAGAGACACAGACAGGAGGGGAGAGAGAGAGCATGGGGAGAGCCCAGACATCATGGGCTGGGGAAACATGGGATAAAACATGAGGGGAAACAAGGAGCTCAGAACTATATGAACGCAAATACACAGAGGGAGACATAGGAGCAACTACACAAGGAAATCTGACAACCAATAGCTAAACATAACAACCTAGGGACTAAAACGTGGACTCAAACCATAATACAAAATTAACAAAACACAAAAACTGAAAACGCTGGTCATAAGATCCAGGATCGTGACACAGACCATCCTGATCCCCAAGGGACCAACTACTGGCCAATAACCTGCCTCAGCACCACATGGAAGCTACTGTCAGGCATCATAGCGGCTAAGATAAACAGGCACATGGCTCAAAACAGGACCACATTCTGGGGGACTTCAACATTCCTGGGCTATGGCACTGAGACCTCAAGGGTGTAAATGGTATTTGAACCGGAGTGGTGGGGCACAGAAAGGAATAGTCAGGAATACCAGAGGAGCTGCTGGTGGACAGAGCAGTCACCTGAGACTGCAAGACTAGGCTGACCAACCTGTGCACAGAAGGCCTATGTCTCGATGCTCCACACCTGGATCCTGGAATGCCCAGAATTGTACAAGATCAACAGGACCCTTAAAGCCTTCATCAAGAACTCAATGGGGATGTGGCGTATAACACTAGAGGCCAACTTCACGCCCGTAGCACAGGTCTCCATCAAGTGAGGGATCTACCAAGGAGATGCGCTGTCCCCACTGCTGTTCTGCATAGGCCTGAACCCCCTCAGTGAGATCATTGACAAGACTGGCTACGGAGAAGATGCATAGGGTGAGGGTAACAGTGGTCCCAGTGGTAATCCGCGTGCAGTGACCACCAAACTAGGTGAGTGGCTCCAGCAGATTCCAGAAACAACATCCGAAATCTCTGATGGAAGACATCTGCCAGAAAGTCCCAGCACACATTATTATATGTTTGGGCACACTAGGTCAGGATTCCCCCCTCTCCTACAGGTCCAATGGTAAAATTCCAAAATTATTATCATCCTGTGGTCTAGGGGGTCCTGATGCCACATGCACGTATGGCTACTCTTATGCTCAAATAAGGTGTTCATTATCAACAAACTGTGGTTAATGCAAAACTCAAAAAATATTGCAAAAATAACAAAACACCATTCAGGTTCAGATACCATTCACACCCTTGAGGTCTCAGTGCCATAGCCCAGGAATGTTGAAGTCCCCCAGAATGTGGTCCTGTAATAGGGTGCCCTACAGCACCCCACCTAGTGACTCCAAGAGGACTGGGTATTCTGACCTGCCATTTAGCAACACAGGCACAAATGAAAATCAGGATCTGTTCCCTGACTCTGAGACTGGTTCCAGTATGCCATACTTCGAGGTGTTCCTGCATCTATTCGGTACCTGTGAACCTTACACACTAGCTCATGTACCTGAAGCTGAAAGCATTGGCAATACATAATATACAAACCAATCCCCCATGACAAGTCTTGTCTAAACGAGTTGTTGATGTGTACAAGAATACCAATTATTGACTTTCATGTCTGTAAAAAAAATGCAGAAACTCTGTTCTTGTCTTATATACTGTATTTTCATTAATGTTTAAAATGTTCCAGTTTTCTCAGCAAAATATGAAGAAATGAGGGGTGGCTCTAGACTAGAGTCTAAATATGTAAAAATATAGTAATCACTGATTCAGAAGAAACTACATTTCTATATTGCAATGTGACATTTCTGCACTGCTACACACATATAGTTTTCCTGTGACAGTTAACAAAAATGTTTGGTTCTTTTCTCCAGCAACTGTTTCGTGACCATGTTAAAGCAATCGCAACACAGCTTGGATGGGAGGATAAAGGAACACAGACAGAGAGGTACAACATTAATAGTTCTGTCAAAAAGTATTAGCCCCTTCCTCATTCTTTTTCTTTTTTCGCATTTTTCTTACACTTAAATATTTTAGATTGTTAATTAAATTTTAATGTTTAACAGTGTAGGTAAATATGCAATGAATACCAGGTAAATACAAAATGATGAATGTGAAAAGGCTATACAAACCCACCAGGCCCTGCGTGAAAAAGTACGCCCCCAAAACCTAATAACTAGTGTTACGACCCTCCCACACTCACGGTCTGCTGTTTGGCTGGCATGGGAGGATCATCAGCTAATGCAGGTCACCTGTGTCTTGCACAGTGTTGGGAAGGTTACTTTTAAAATGTATTCCACTACAGATTACAGAATACATGCCCCAAAATGTATTTTGTAATGTAACTATTGCTGTGTGAATTATTACTATAAATGTAGACCTTAAAATACTTTGCAATGTCCTTGCCAGAAGATTAGAAAAAAATCACTCATTCATAATTAATTCTGACCAGACAGGTTTAATCAAGGGTAGACACTCAGCAAATAACAAATGTAGACTAATAAATACAATAGATTATTGCTCTATCAACAAATTAGAAACCACAGTTGTCTCCATAGATGTGGAGAAAGTGTTTGATCGAGTAAACTGGGAATTTGTACTAGCATTTCTAAACTGGATATATTTTATTCTTCACAGACTGGATTAAAAGACTTTACAGCTCTCCAAATGTCTGTGTTAGGACAAATCATCTTACTTCACCACCTACAGTGGGGCACCAGAGAGGGCTGTCTGCTTCACCCTTGCTTCTTGTTATTTTTATTGAGCCATTAGCAGCAGCAAACTGAAAATACACACCATAAGACAAGCCTATATGCTGATGATGTGTTACTTTTCCTCAGGAACTCACAAACCTTGCTTGTAAGGACGATCACACTTATAAGTTATCATCCATATCAAACTACTCCATCGCAGAAGTAAATCAACAGGTCTGCAACAGAACTGTAATTTTCAAAACACCACCAGCACTCCACTACAGTCAGGTAACATTAGATATCTAGGTATACATTTTTCTGCCAAGCTCTCAGACCTGGTAAGGTTGACTCATATTCCTTTATTAAAAACAGATCTCACACGTTGGACAACTTAACCCATATCACTCATGAGAAGAGCTGCCACCATTAAAATGACGATTCTACCGAAAATAAACTACTTATTTTCACTGATCCCTAATAAACCTTCTCACACTTGGTTTAGATCACTAGATTCTGGTTGCTGATTTAGCTCCGTTGGATGCACAGACGACTGTATGCCACATGGTTGAGAGTGGCCGGCCGGGGTTCGAGTCCGACCCGTGGCCCTTTGCTGCATGTTTCCCCCTCTTGCTTTCGTGTCAGTCTTAACTGCATCTATCTAATAAAGCTGAAAAAAGACCAACAAATATATTTATATTTAGATCACTAGACTCCAACATTTGAATTTTTTATGGAAAAATCAACCATAACAGATGGTTGTAAAAACTTGTAAAAACCAAAACACAATGGTGGTCTAAGAACTGCCAAGTTTTTATCACTGCTTCTTATCCAATAGGTTGCTATATGTTTCAGAATGAATTAAACCAAGCTTATTAGACAGGCCTTGGCTGGACCTAGAACAAGCATTTTGTGGAAAAGTAAAAATCTCTAATGTGACTTTCATCAGCTCCAGTGTTGAGCGTCATAACTGCTTTAAAAACCTCAACATAAACACTTCTCTGACAGTCTGATAGGAACTCTTAAAAATAACTAAGTCTTCACTTATCCCGTGTACACTGACACCCATTTAAAACAATCCAGATATTTAAGGTTTTCATTGTGATATGAGAAAGAGATAAACAAATCTAGAACATGTTATACTAGATGGAAAATGTATTTCCTTTGAAGAACTTGTATCAAAACATTGACTCAGCAATGACACATTTCTTGAATATCCATCATACAGGAAACATTAAATCCCGGTCAACCGTATCTAGAAATATCTATTAGGGTAACAAAATGCTAAATATCTATACCTCCAAATGGTCATAAAATAATGAAATCGATATTGAAATTACCTGCCACTTAAAAAACATAACTCCCTTTATGCTCACTCCTCTTCTGTAGCGGTAGGTAGATTCTGGAGTACTACAAACAAAACTTACGGACACGCCCACTTTAAGCCTTGAGTATAAACCCTATAAATGATACTGTTGACCCTAAAGAGTCTGTTTTGAAAATATAAGGAGTAAAAAGTAAAAACGTGTCAGAAAAAGAAATGCTCAAGTAAAGTACAGATAAATGGCCTGCAGTATAGCGCTTTACTCAGTCCCTAAGGACCCCAAAGCGTTTTACACTACATTCAGTCATTCACCCATTCACACACAGGCAATGGCAAGCTACATTGTAGCCACAGCTGCCCTGGGGCGCGCTGTGCTGGTGTTATTTAGCGAGGCTGCCGGACACTGGCGCCACCGGGCCCTCTGACCACCACCAGTAGGCAAACATGGGGTTAGTATCTTGCCCAAGGATATTTGGCATGCAGCCAGGAGGCAGCCTGGGATCGAACCGCCGACCTTCTGATTAGTGGCTGACCTGCTCTGCCACCTGAGCTACAGCCACCCCCAACCGATACCTGAAAATTCTACTTAAGTACAGTAACAAAGTATTGTTACTTTGTTATTTCCCACCTATGCTAATAACATATGCATAATGCTGTCCATAAAAGTAATGAAAAGCGAGGTATTGCACAAGTGGTGCTGTATTGGTTTTGAAAATTGACAGTTCAAATAAGTAGTTAAGTCCTTGGCGAGTTGTGTTCAGACATTTACAGAAGTGTTCAGACACAAATGAGTCTTATCTCATGTTGGAACAGGGTCAGGGTTCTGAGGCTATTCAATGATGTTATATTTTGCAGGTTACTAAGGGAGACAGTGCTTGGCATCGCTTGTCAGATGGGAGATCAGGATGCTCTGAACGAAGCTTCTCGGATTTTTGACCAGTGGATCAGTGGAAGTCTTAGGCAAGTTCTCCAGTGTTCTAGCTAACAGACAGAAAATATATTATTCAAAAGTTATATATTTTCTATTCTCATTATTATTTTAACACAGCAATTAATTGGTTGACACCAATGAACAGGATGGTTGGTGTCAATTTAACTTTAAATCTATTTCTGGTTTACTGTTTATGCAAACAGTTTAGTTACAGACTGCGGTCTCAGGACATCATTGCATTCACCGTTCCATCAGTTTGTAGAGAGCGTGGGAAGATGGCACTCTGCTTTTCTGCCCCGTCTTCATGGAATACATTGCAGAAAATTTGAAGCTCTCTCACTTGATTTCACTTGCAGACCTCAAAAGATGTACAAATGTTTTTGTGAAATCATCTCTGGGAACTTGTTCTTGTTTTTAATATGACTGTGTACATAAGACAATTGTAGCTATTTGGTTTTTTTTATTGTTGTAATTTTAATATGTTTGTCTGGAACAGGTCTCTCTTGGCTCTCAATGCGACTACCTGTATAAATAAAGGTTAAATTGAAAAACAAACCCAAACAACAATAATTTAACTTATTTCACTTCACAATGTAATTATCTTTTGATCTACAGCAGCGTAGCAGTCAACCTGAGATTACTGGTATATCAATACGGCATGAAGAATTCAGGCAATGAAGAAAAGTGGAACATAATGTTCCAGAGGTATAAAGAGACGTCTTTGGCCCAAGAGAAGGACAAGCTGCTGTATGGACTGGCGTCTGTGGAAAATGTGAAGCTTCTTAATAGGTAATAACACTGTCCTAATTTATTTTCACCAGTTCACTTATCATGTCTTCTGGAATTTCATTACGTGATATTTAGCTAGCCCGTATTTCATTAGGTCTGTGCCTGTAATTTAGACTCACTGAAAATATGTTTCTGTAGACTGCTGTCCTAAGTGAACAATAAGACTTAATAACAGTGCAAGTAATTTTCTGTTTTTGGCACAGGCTTATTTGCCTTTAAACTTAGGCTTAAGCAACTAAGATAAACTTTCCCCTTTTTGAGGAAGAATACATTTTCTTGTCTAACAGGCTCCTGGAGGCTACAAAAGATGAGAGCGTAGTGAGGAGTCAGGATTTGTTTACTTTGGTCCAATACGTATCCTATAACCCACTTGGCCAAAGCATGGCCTGGGAGTGGAGTACACTCAACTGGGACTATCTGGTAAACAGGTCAGTACAATAAGCCAGCACACAAAGTAAGCACGCATACCATAATCATAACTTTGGATGGTAGATTCATTTGTTTATTTATGTTTGACCACGTTGAAACAGTAGAAGAAGCTTTAACAGAACATAGGGCTGGTAAATGGTCAGACTGCTATAGTTCTGTTGTTCTGTTATAACATTAAGAGAGTTAAGTGTGTTTTGAATTAAATACTAATTAGTAGGGGTTAAAACAGGAACCTTCTTGCTGTGAAGCAACAGTGTTAACCACTACACCACCATGTCACCACTTTGGGTATATGTTCCACCAGATGAGGAGGGAAACTGCATGTCTTTTTTTTTTATCACAGGCATTCATCCCACAGGTTTAAACTGTCAGTGCAGAGTTCCTCTGTAAAGTCCTAAGGTATCTGAGGGAGAATGCTCAGTAGAGATAATCTGAATTTTGTTTTGTTCTAGCACAGCGGTCCCCAACCCCCGGTCCGAGGCCCGGGGGTTGGGGACCGCTGTTCTAGCAGGCCATCTAATGCAAACTTAATTCATTTAATCAGGACTTCCCACTTCCCAAAAATGAAAGCACCAGTCACACAGGCACAAGTACAAAGACAAGAGAATTTCTTTAAACTCACTCCTGGAAATTATATATTACACTGTTTTACCAGGTACACCATCGATGACAGGAACCTTGGTCGCCTACTGAATAGAATTACCACCAGATGCAACACAGAGCTCCAGTTATGGAAGGTTAGCCTGAGCTTTTATGTAACCTTCTCCTACAATTGCCCTTATACAAACAAGGCTGTGATTTTTTTAATTGTAGCTAATAGATATTATTTACTGACAATTTCAGGTTGACACCTTGTGTTTAGGGTTATTGTACATTTTTATGCCTTTTTATGGTTTTTTAGATGGAGCATTTCTTCAGCCTAACTCCAAATGCTGGTGCTGGTGAGATGCCCAGGAAGCAGGCACTTGAGACAGTGAGGAACAATATCGAATGGATTGGGAGGAATGAAAATGAGATCAAGGAGTGGCTGGACAGTAACATTGCCTGATGGAAAACTGTTGCTGTAAAGAACTCGAGCACCCACAACACTTTGTTGAAACCGGCACTTTGTAATGACACAATTCGGTGATTTGTCTTTGATTTTAGCAGGGACCTACTAATCCGAGGGTTCTTCTGATTTTCATCAATCAATCAATCAAGGCTTTATTTGTCACATGCAGGTTGCCCTGCGGTGAAATGGGACCCCCCCCCCCCGACCTTACATACACACACAGACATTACATGGGATACAAGTCGGAGATTGGTAGCGTTGGAGAAGAAAAACATTGAAATGTACATTACAACAGGAAAGTACAAGAGGAAAAAAAGAGACCCCTTCTCATGCTGTGCCTCCGTGGTGGAACAGCATGGGAACAGGAAACAAAAAAAACTCCTCTGCACAAAAAGCACATGAATGTCCACAGCACAACATTGTGAAGACATAACAAGCCACACAGTAGGGTGATGGGTCAGCAGTAATCTGAAGCGAACCCAGCAGCCGCCTCGCACGTCGCTATCTTATCCAGCGCCACACGTAGACCCGCCGTGCTCCCCCAGAGGAAACAAGAGTGGAAGGCGTTTGGACAGGGAGGGGGGTGATTGTCTGCATATCAGTGTAAGTGTATGTGTTTGCGTGTCCATAGTTCAGCGGAGACAGTGTCCTTCGCCCTACCAGGCTAAGTGAACAGTCTACCAGCCAACCCAGGTGGCCTTGCATGGAATGGGAAGGAACAGTCTAAACACAGTCGTTATCAGGGATTGTCTTGTTCGGCTCCAGCCTTGAGCCCGCAGCTGGCGCCGGAGGGGTAGCCGCATTAAGATGGCGATTTCTTTCCAACAACTCATGAGAATTTCGAGCTGTTTTTGCTTTAGCACACCGACACTGATCTCTCCATCTCCCGTTGGATAGTCGCCAGTTTCTCCATGATGTTGTTTACCTTCAAGTCCGTGGTCTTGTCAATCCTTTGCTCACAGAGCAGATTCTGAGACCTCACGACCGCAGCCAACTGATCCGTGATGTATTCCAGCTTCCGCCCATAGTTGTTGATTTGAGCTGATTCTTCCCTGATGTGACCCAGTATCCGCTCAGAGATGTTATTCTGAGTATTCACTGCAGCCGCAATAGCCTCCAAGCTCTTGACCATGTCCCCGTCTGTGAGCCCTTTCTGAGAAACCGCACCTTGTCCCGTCAATTCAATCTCAGCGGGCAGCTTTGTGGGGGTTTGAGCAGCCGGTTCCGCTGTCTTAATTCTCCGATAAGCCAGGGCCAAGCCAGCTCCGATCAGCAAGAACCCTGTTATCATGGTTCCGAATAGGTAGATATCTTCAGCGTCCTCGATCGACAGTCCCGCCAGGCACACGATCCTCCATTTCTGCCACCCGTCCATCGTGTATCCAGCAGGGAAAGTCCCTCCAGGGCACTCAGGCTCTCCCGAGCCCAAACTTCTCGTTGAGAAGAGGGTGTCAATAGCATTCAGAGACCAGTTGATCAAATCCATAGTTCTCTTTAGGTTTTAGACACAGACTGTGAGAGAGTGTTCCAGGGAAGTAAGAAGGAAAACACGAGACAAGACAAGGACATAAGCGGCTAAGCAGGGAAGATAGGGGAAGGAGGAGAGGAGAAAAGTGCGACCGCCTTCGCTGAGAGCCAAACGAGTAAAAACAACACGACAGTCTAAAACAACCACCCAAATTCTGAGGTTCTGTCACTTGCTACCAGTATGCCTGTATTGTATACACACCAAATTAACTTGGAAAAGAAATTGGAATCAATTTGCTTTCAGCAATTGACAAATGTCAGTTTACAATATGTAAATGATATGTAAATGAACATGTGGAAACTGTCTTCTATCACTGTGAATATGCATTATTCTTTCCTCAAAAACCCACACACATTCTAAAATTTCTTTGAACCACCTTTAACTTTGAAGTTGGCCTTTTAATAAACATATGCAATGTTTCACACACATGTATTACCATTGTCAAGAAGATTAAAATCCACTGGCTTATCTCCATCCAAGAGGAGAATAAAGGACTTAACATAAAGAGTTTATATAGTGAAAGTAATACAGAGTGTTATATCAGAGTATTTCTTTATGTGTATATCTGTAAATAGTTAATCATGTATAATTCTCATCGAACATAAATGAGTATAACAGCAGCTGTTAAGAAGATTTGGGGTTCTTTCTATAGTTTCACACAAATAGAGCAGCATCATCACTTTGGAGTTCACAGGTGGAAATTTCAGTGAAAAGCACCAGAGGATTAACCATTGCCCAATTTTTGTGGATATACAAATTGGAATGATAATTTTTGGCTATTTCTCTGCTCATTTTTGCTGTGTTAGATTATAGGATCAAAGAAGTTGGAGGACTTTGTACCGAGACAGTGCTTCCCCTTTTGGACTTTGTCAGCATGGGATGGAAATCAGTGCATCAGTGTCCTGGGTGTATCTGTTCTCCTTTCTCTCATTCAGCTCAAGATTGGTATCAGAAATCAGCTTTAGTTTAGAATAGGTTAGTTAGATTAGGATGAAATTCATGACCGATTATTACCATTTGATAAAGCTTTGCCTTGTCCTTGCAAAATTGCTCAAATAAAATGCCCTGCATTCAAGTCTAAACTGAAGACATTCCCTTTTTAATTCTTTATGAAACAGTAAACAAGTAAGCATCATAGAGGAAGCAAAACTGTGTAAACTGTCACATTGATTTAAGTGTGAGATGAACAAATGCTTTTTAGTGGACGAATGTCAGCCGGCTTTTATAAAAGGAAGAAATATACACAATCACATTAGATTGATTCTTGATATGCTTAATCAACTAATAAAGACAGAAAGCTTAGTGTTGTCTTTGGACTTTTTTTTAAGGCATTTGACACGGTTAAACATCCTTTTTTGCTTAAAGCCTTACATCACCTGGGTTTAGGGGTAAACTTCTGTAATGTCTTTCATTTCCACAAAACTCTGAAGAAGGCCTGTGACAAGCACCACCCACAGTACTACCCCGACTTTAATAAATGGTGTGATAGGTACTTCTACGTCCGCCACAGAGGAGAAAGCTGCGGTATAGGAGGAATCTTCTTTCACGACCTGGACTCCCCGAATCAGGAGGTGTTCAGCTTCGTCAAGAGCTGCGCCCGCACTGTGGTGCTCTGCTATCTACCCTTTGTGTACAAACATCTCAATGACTTTTTTACTGATGAGGAGAAGGACTGGCAGCAGGTTCGACGAGGCTGGTATGTGGAGTTTAACCTGGTGTACGACAGGGGAGTGAAGTTTGGCCTGGCCACGCCCGGCTGAAGAATTGAGAGCATCCTCATGTCCCTCCCACTCACCGCAAGGTGGGAGTACATGCACGAGCCTGCCAAAGGCACCCGGGAGGCTGAGATGCTGGATGCGTTACGAAACCCCAAAGACTGTGTGTGACCAGAGCGCCCTCGGGTTTGGACGTCAGTATGGACAAAAACGTCTATTTTATAAAGCTGGCCCGATCGACCAGCTCGGCAACATTTAATACTGCTTTTATAATATGGAGCTGCGCTGTAGTTGTCTGAAGTCCTTTTTCTGTTTGGGGGGGAGCTGTAACTCAGGCGGTAGAGCAGGTCATCTAATAATTGGAAGGTTGGTGGTTCGATTCCTGGCTTCCCCTACTCTGCATGCCAAATATCCTTGGACAAGATATAACTCCAAATTGATCTCCGATGCATCCATCGGAGTGTGAATGTGTGTGAATGTTAGTTAGAAAGCACTTAGAAAATGTGAATGGGTGAATGCACAAGTTGTGTAAAGCGCTTTGAGTGCTCAGAAGAGTAGAAAAGCGCTATAAAAGAACCAGTGAAATGTGAATTATTACCTATTCACACTTGTTCTGATTCTAATATAGCTTCTATAAGAGTAGAATTGGAAGTGAAATATTTAGGTATAGTGATTTCTAAAAATATGACCAGAAGAGAAGACACCAACATCTGCAGTCATATGGTCGACATGAAGAAATCCCTTAGTCGTTGGTTGACCAGGGATATCACTATATTTGGCTGAAGGTCTTTCTAAATTAATTTACCCATGTCATTCTCTGTATATTTCTGGTTAAAGATTATGAGAAGGATGGTGTTAGAGCCTCAGACAATGGTAGGAACTTTTAAGATTAACTGGCTCAGAGCTTGTCTATCTCAGTCTGATTCCATGTGGTTTCATATACCCAGATCCTTATTTAAGGAATTAGAAGGAATTAATTTTTTTATTAAGATGCGACTTTGAGATTAGTAAAATACCTAGTTTTCACAAACAGATCCTTTCTTTTTGGAAAATGATGTTTACACACAACTTCTCTCCTCACACCTATGGAACCTATGTCGACCCTATGGACCTAACAAAAAGTCATTATTTATCAGGAACTGGTTTGAGAGTGGTATCTTGTTTATGTATCTTTCTCGAAGATACACAACTTAGACAATAAAAGAATACAGAAAGGTTTGTCATGCTATCCCATTGGCTCTAAGGCAGCTAATACGCAACACAATGTTATATTCTGACGTCAATCCAGCGCTGCCAAACTTAAAAATTGGAAACTGCCATCTAAATGATAGTAAATGTAACAATAAATGTTTCACCTGAAAATATCTTAAAAGTGTATTTTGTGACCCAAAAAGAGTAATATTTCAAACTTTTTATATGCACTGTGTACACACACATATTGAGACACGGCTCGTGCAATGTAACTCTGTTCAAATTTGAAGTCACGTGTTTCTGCTTAGTGTGGAGGTGGAGTGTGTTCCAGTTACTGTGGAGCTCCACAGTGTCTGCAGCCAGGTGCTCTTGTTCTACAGTGGGATTCAGCGCTCCCATTGGCCCATAGGTGACCGTAGACTCCGGGCCAATGAAAAGACATAACTGTGTACGGTCACTGTAGACTTTACACTACCGTAGTCGTGCTCTCTAGGCCTCTTCTCATATTGTTCACCAACTACTGAGAGTATATCTTGAATGGCTCAGTGGAAAAACAACTGGTTTGTTCTCTGGGCTTTATCTCTCTGGTATACCTCCTCAAGTGGTTAGTGAAGGCTGTGAGTCTTTGCGTGGCATTTTCTAAGGCATCTTGTTGTTACTCCTTGCACCCCTTTCTACATTTTCATACCTTTCTGCAGTTCCAATAAGGAGCAAACTCCATGGTGCCTTGATCTTGGCCTGTAGTGTTATTATCCATGGAGGGTACATCTCCCTGTGGCATTTTAACTTCAGAGGATACTTCACATGGTCTTGGTAATCGGCCGCTGAGGGAACCACAATCCTCTTTTTCAGGTGACCTGAATCTGACCTGAGGGATCTGCTGGAATACCACTGGGTTTAATTACATGCTACTATACCTACTCAGTAGGTATAGTGGCCAAACCGTGATCGGAAAGTCTGTGGGTCGAATCCACTGAACGGCTACCCTGAGTAAGGTCCTGCACCCCAGGCACTGGATTGGTGGCTGCCCACTGCTTCACTGAGTGAATGGGTTAAATGCAGAGGAGTAATTTCCCTATGGGGATTAATAAAGTGCACATCATGTTTACATTAAGTCTCACCATCCACAGGATGGTAGGTTGTACCCCGTCACACATATTCACACCAGGACAGAGAGTAAGAATGTGGGAGAAATGGGGAGGGGGGGATCGTTATGTTCATGAAAGAGTAGAAAAGGCTTGGTGGACTCCAGAGATGCACCCAAGAAGTACTTCATCATAAGAATAAAGGCCTACATTGTTAAGACAAACAGATATGATTTTTTTCATATTCATGTATTTATATATAGCATAAAAATAATATGGGCCATGTGGTCAAGCTAAGTGTACCTGCAAACATATAAGAGACCAGACAAAAAACTAAGGCATGAATACAATAGAAACGTTGTTTTTTCTTTATTTTTTAAGTGTTTATTTACAGGTTTCCTAAGACTTTTGATAGAAGAGACAGTAGAGACCGATGGCCCTATAACAGTCCCAATAAAGGAGGAGAAGGAAACACTACAGCTGCTTTTCAATCACATGGAAGCTATCAGAAAGTTAAAAAACATCAGCATGGGTGTTTGATAGTGGAAGCTGCAATCTTTAAAAATGGCTTAGCCCATTAGACCCAGCTGTTTTTAAGGGCCCAGCCTAATCAGCTCATCTATGGCTCTCACCCTTCTAAAGACTTTGTAGGTTACATTTTGTGAAACTAAGGGAGACAAAAATATTTGCTGAGCTGACAGTGGAAGCACCGCCACTCATTGGTGTCATTATTGCATTTTTCTACACAGCGTTTTAATGCCAAGTTATTTTAATATTAATGTGACATCATGCTGAATGCAATATCATCTCACTGGGTCAGAGGTTGTTGGGAAATTGTCATGGGAACTTGGGTATTGATAGTGATTCGCTGTCTTGTTTGACACCGAATCATCCCTGTAATGGCTCTTCTGAACCTGCAAGAAAAGGCGATTTAAGTCCTTCTACACACCACCATCACTACACACTACAGACAGAAGTACACAGTGTATAAAAATGTTAATTTGACACAGAAATATCCCACTTTATCCCACATATTGGTTTCCTATGCAAAAGTTTATTAGCACAGAAATATTAACTATTGCCATAGCATACTTATGAGAAAACACTCACTTTTTGTTGGCAATGACGTAAATACAGGGATTATAAAAGGTGGAGGACTTGGCAAAGAGTGGAGCAATAATAGCCATGGGGGCAGGGATAGTCTTTGGGTCACTAAACGATGCCCACAGACACACCATGGAGTATGGAGACCAGGCAACCAGGAACATGACAATCATTACAATTGACATCTGTCAGCAACAAACAACAACAACATTATATAAAACATGCAAATTTACTCCATGTAGTATAAATTATGTATCCCATGTGGACCACAAACCACATGGGATAGAGTCTATATTTTTTTCTGAATTTCACGTTTATTATATAGAACTAAATTACTTTCCAATTTTCAAGAACACTGTGGTCTGAATTAAAGCTATAACCATGGTAAAAAATGGTTAGCCTACCAAACTCGGAAAGAGTGTCAACGGTAATGTTGTAATGTTGAACAAAATAGATCAGATATTTGTAAAAAACAAATTTTGACCAGAACTATTCTTCTCTGTTTAAACATGCATTTGATAAATACAGATGCATGTGGCATTAACAAACAAAGCCTAAAAATGGTAACTGTGGCTCAGTTTCACCTTGGTGACATCCATTTGATCAGACCAATCCATGTTAATGCAGTCCAGGCAGTTGCTTGCTTTGTATCTCTTGACAGTGACTGACACACTGTAGTAGCAGTAAAACATGACACACAGAGGAACCACAAAGTTCACAGCAATCACTGCCATAGTGTAAGAAATAAAAGACCTGGGAAAGAAAAGCACAGATAGTCATAAAGCATTCTCGTACCAAGACATACTAGATTTGTTTTATCTCAGCTAAGCAATGACATATTAACATTTTAAACAGGGTTTTAAATCTTAAATATTCAAATTCTGTTATATTTAATGCAAACATGCTTACAATGTAAGTGAAAAAATAAACAGTTCAGAGAAAAATTATTTGCCCCCTTCCTGATTATTTTTTGTGTCATGGCCTCTCTATGCCATATCCTAAGGAATATATTCAGCCCTCATTTTTCAGTTCAGTACTGTCACCTGTTGATGCAAAAGGTGAAAAAGGTAGGGCAGCCTACAGGTGACGAGATGATCATGATGCACGGTGTAAAGAACTTCTTGCTATATAAGGGAGCTAACGAGCATCATCCCTCATCTAAACCAAGTGAGTTCCACCCTGAGGAGGATTAACACCAACAGAGCTACAGGACCAGATAAGGAGGAAGGCAGGACTTTGAAGGCATGCACTGACCAACTGACAGGATTTTCCCGAAAAGGATGCATCACAGGATGCCGTCGCAATAGCACTGTATTGCGCCCTGACCCACTTCGAACATTCCAGCTCTTATATTAGGATGTTGGTTCTGAAGCCTTATAACCTGGGTTATAAGGCTTCAACATCGCTGTGCCACTAGATCAGGGACTTCCTCTCGAACAGGCCTCAGGTGATGAGAATAGAGAGCTGGACATCTTCCACACTGGTCTTGAACATAGGCACACCACAGGGCTATGTGCTCAGTCCGGCCTTATTCATTCTGTTCACTCATGATTGTTCTGCCATTAATTTCACTAACAGAGTCATTAAGTTTTTGGATGATACCACTGTGGTGGGTCTCATATCAGACAATGATGAGACTCACTATAGAGAGGAGATCCAACACCTGACACAGTGGTTCTTAGATGACAACAACATCAAGGTCCTGGGTCTCCACATAACATCTAACCTGACCTGGTCGCTAAACACATCGCACCTGGTGAAGAAAGCCCAACAAAGGCTCTTCTTCCTCGGGGAGCTAAAATGGACCGCACTCTCTTCTTGGCTGCTTGTGAATTTCTACAGAACCACAATAGAAAGCATCCTCTGTCTTAGTATAACAGTGTGGTATGGCAGTAGCACAGCACAAGACAGAAAAACTGGCCTGGGAGGTAAAAACAGCACAGGGGATTGTGGAAAGTCCACTCCCACATCTGGACTTGGTATATGGTGGATGAATCCAGAAGAAGGCCAGATGTATCGCTGCTTGGCAAAGGACTGTATATACTTCTTTCTTCTCTGGAAAGCGGTACAGAAACATACAAACATGCACCACCAGACTGAGAGACAGCTTCTTCAACAGAGCTGTGAAATGCATTTAAATTCTGTCTGTGTTGGGCAGTCTATTCTTCAAGCTCAGGTCCTCTACCAGAGGCCTGGGAGCTTGAGGGTCTTGCGCAGTGTTGCTGTTCCTAGAACTGCGCTCTTCTGGAGTGAGATGTTGGTAGTTGTTTCTAGGATCTGCTGGAGCCACTTGCCTAGCTTGGGGGTCACTGCACCGAGCACTCCGATTACCACGGGGACCACTGTTACCTTCACCCTCCACATCTTCTCGAGCTCTTCTCTAAACCCTTGGCACTTGTCCAGCTTCTCGTGTTTCTTCTTCCTGGTGTTGCTGTCATTCGGTATTGCTACTTCTATTACTACAGCCGTCTTCCTCTGCTTGTCCACCACTACTATGTCAGGTTGGTTAGCCATCACCATTTTGCCCATCTAAAGTCCCACAGGAATTTAGCTCGGTCATTCTCAACCACTCTAGGGGGCATCTGCCATTTAGACCTCGGGACTTCCAGGCCATGCTCAGCACAGATGTTTCTGTACACTATGTCGGCCACTTGGTTATGGCGTTCCATGTATGCCCTGCCTGCTGGCATCTTACACCCTGCAGTTACGTGCTGGATTGTCTCAGGGGCATCTTTACACAGCCTGCACCTGGGGTCTTGCCTGGTGTGGTAGACCCCATCCTCTATGGATCTTGTTCCTGTGCTGCCATGATTAGCGCCACTGCACTGTCTTTCAGTCCAGCTTTGTCCAGCCACAAGCAGAACTTCTCAATGTCTCCTCTATCTGCCGGTGGTACATACCGTGCAGGGGCCTATCCTTCCATGATCATTCCTCCTCTTCCTCCTCTTTCTTGGGTTTCTGCTGCCTGAGGTATTCACTGAACACGCAATCGGTTGGGGCCATCTTCCTGATGTATTCATGGATGTTTGTTATCTCATCCTGGACCATGGTGCTAACACTCACCAGTCTCCGGCTTCCTTCTTTCTGCTTAGCGTACAGCCTCAGGGTGCTGGACTGGAACCATTTATGGTCAGGAGCTTCCTGGTCTTGATGTCAGGGGCTACTATCTCCTTATTTGGCTAGCTTATTATCCCAGCAGGGTACTTGATCACGAGTAGGTGTTGATAGCCCGGATCTTGTTCTTACTGCTTAGCTGACTCCTTGGACTTGCCTGACCCTCTGCGGGTACTTGGTGGTTGCAACTTTCCTAGTGGCTTCTTAGTGGTTCCCGTTTGCCTGTGGGATTCCCAGGTACTTGTAGCTGTCTGCAATGTTGCCCTGTGGTAGTTCCATCCCCTCAGTTCTGACAACCTTTCCTCTCTTTGTTATCATCCGACTATACTTCTCCAGTCCGGTGAGCTCATCATTGGACCCACTTCAGTTTGCCTACCAGCCTGGCATTGGAGCGGATGATGCCGTCATTCACCTCCTACATCGTTCCCTCACTCACCTGGAGACCGCTGGGAGCACTGTGAGAATCATGTTCTTTGATTTCTCCAGTGCCTTCAACACCATTCTTCCCACGGTCCTGAAGGACAAGCTGGAGAACTCAGGAGTGGACCATCACCTCACTACCTGGATTCTGGACTACCTCACCGACCAACCACAGTATGTGAGAACTCAGGGCTGTGTGTCGGACAGGGTCGTCTGCAGTACGGGGGCCCCACAGGGAACGGTTCTGGCTCCGTTTCTCTTCACCATCTACACTGCAGACTTCTCCCACAACTCCACCCAGTGCTTCCTGCAGAAGTTCTCTGATGACTCTGCAATAGTCGGCCTCATCACTGATGGAGACGACAAGGAGTACAGAGAACTGACCCAAGACTTTGTGGACTGGTGCCAGCTGAACTACCTCCAGATCAACACCAGTAAAACCAAGGAGCTGGTGGTAGACTTCCGCAGGCACAAACATCCTCCACTGCAACCACTGAACATCCAAGGTATGGACATTGAGGCTGTGGACAGCTACAGGTACCTTGGTGTTCATCTGAACAACAAACTGGACTGGACTCATAATTCAGAAGCCCTCTACAGGAAAGGGCAGAGCAGGCTGTACCTGCTGCGGAGACTTAGGTCGTTTGGAGTGGAGGGCCCACTCCTGAAGACCGTCTATGACTCTGTGGTGGCCTCAGCCATCTTTTACGGTGTGATCTGCTGGGGTGGCAGCATCTCTGCCGGGGACAGGAAGAGACTGAACAGGCTGATCAGAAGGGCCAGCTCTGTTCTAGGATGCCCTCTGGACCCAGTGGAGGTGGTGAGTGACAGGAGAATGGTGGCTAAGCTGTGATCCCTGTTGGACAACATCTCCCACCCCATGCATGAGACTCTGACAGCACTGAGCAGCTCCTTCAGTGGCTGCGGCACCCACGGTGTGGGACGGAGAGATTTCGCAGGTCTTTCCTCCCCACTGCTGTCAGACTCCACAACAAAGACTTTAACTGATCAAACACACACATCCACACATGTGCAATAACACTAAGTGCAATACTCCTTTCTGGCATCTTTGTATTTTTACTCAGTTGTATACAGCATTTGTATTCTATTTTTATCCTATTGTATATTTTATTCTATTTTATTCTACTGTATATAGTATTTTATTTTATTCTATTCTGTACAGTATTTATTCTTATTGTATTCTAATTTTTGCTTCAGAACTTTTGCACTGTCCACTTCCTGCTGTGACAAAACAAATTTCCCACGTGTGGGACTAATAAAGGTCATCTTATCTTATCTTATCTTATCTTATCTTATCTTATCTTATCGTGTTGTATGCCACATCCCCATTGAGTTGCTGATCAAGGCTCTTAGGGTCTTGTTGATCTTGTACAATTCTGGGCACTTAAGGATCCAGGTGTGGGGCATCCAGTCAAAGGTCTTCTTGTAATCAATCCAGGTTGGTCGGCCTAGTCTTGTACTCTCGGGCGACTGCTCTGTCTACCAGTGGCTGGGGTTTCGCTCCTCTGGTATTGTTTCCAACTCCTTTCTGTGCCCCACTCATGTATTGAGCCATGTACTTATTCATCTTAGCCGCTATGATGCCTGACACGAGCTGCCTTGCAGTTACTGGCCAGTGGTTGGACGGGACCGGTCCCTTCTGGGGGTCCTTGAGGATCAGGACTGTCCGGCCTTCTGTTAGTCATTCTGGGTGTCTCTCGTCAACTACCAGCTGGTTCATTTGTGCTGCCAGGCGCTTGTGGAGTGCAGTCAGTTTCTTCAGCCATTAGGCGTGAACCATGTCGGGGCCTGGTGCTGTCCAACTCTTAATACTGGAGACCCTGTCTTGGATGTCTGCTACTGTGATGGTTACTGGACCCTATTCAGGGAGGTTGCTGTGGTGCTGCTCTTAGATCCACTAGCTACTGAGCATTGCCGTTATGGGTTGTGTCCTTCTCCCATATGCTCTTGGAGTATTGCTCCATCTCCAGTCTTGGTGGTGATGTTCTCTTATTGTTCCTCTGCTACTGTGAGTACACCTTGGCTGGTTCTGTGGAGAACAGCTGGTTTATTCTCCTGCCTTCGATCTCCCTGGGGTATCTCTTCAAGTGGCTGGCCAAGGCTGTGAGTTTTTTCTCTGGCACTTTCCAAGGCCTCAGGTATGTACTAGAGATGGACCGATCCGATATTACGTATCGGTATCGGTCCGATACTGACCTAAATTACTGGATCGGATATCGGAGAGAAATAAAAAATGTAATCCGATCCGAAGTATCACAAAATCACCTCACAAAACGCGCTACTTGGCCTAACCCAGCTCGGCGCATCGGAGCAGTATGTGTCACGTGATAGAGTGGCTGTTGTCTGCCAGACCTGTCGGCAGTCTGTTGGAGCATTTGGAGCCTCGCTACATGCTTCCTAAGGCATTTCATCTCGGCGAAAACTATCCCAGAGAAGTAAAGCAAGTGTGTAAGTTCATCCCTGAATGTTTGCATAGTATTTCCACGTTAAGCTTAACAACTGATATATTGAGCCACAGCTGAACTAGCCTTCGGAGTTCCATATTGAGGTGAAAGGGAAGCGATTTGTCCCGTACTTCAGCTAGAATTAAAAAATAGACACAAAGCTGAAGTTATTCTGTCTTTGCTGCGCAGTTGCATCTACTTCTCTCATTCACTCCCCATCCCTCTCCTGTTATTACTTCAAACATGAAACTGATCAACGATTAGCTGATCGGCTTTTCTGCCGCAAGTCCCGTCTTTCTTGTTTGTTTATCGCCCACTTTGCGCTAGAAAGAGGAGACCAGCGGATAAACAAGCAGCACGTTTAAGCGTGATAAGCTGTTGTTAGAATTTATTTAATATTACTTTCTACACCAGGATCTTTTCTACGTAGCTGACGGCTGGTAACTGTGCAGGGGCGGATCTAGCAAAGTTTAGCCAGGGGGGCCGATAGGGCATGAACAGGGAAAAGGGGGGCACAAAGACATATTTTTCTTTCTTATTCTCATTTAAAATGTCTAGCTTTTAATAAATAATTATCTGAATCTTACACCCAAAATTTTAATCTGATGTAAAATGTATAGAAGTCCATTACTGTATATAGTAACTATTAAGTCTAATATACCCTAGTAAGCTAGTACTTTTTCCTTTGGGAATGTACAATCTGTGCAGTCTGCTATTCTGTTGAAGAAAGATGTTGAATCTATTTACTTATTCTTGAAAAATAATAAATTTCTGTGCATTTTCTTTCACACTGCATCAAATTAGAGTTGATTACGTCGATTAAGCATCATGAGGTGGGGGGTGGTTCCCTATTTTTTTTTTTTTTTTTTTTTTTTTTGCTGGGAGCTTTCAACCCTATTAGTTAGGTTGCTTACTCTTTAAAATACCAGAATAGGGAGGATGCAGTAGGTTTAAGTTTATTAGATTGATCAGTATTGCTGAACTATGAAATATTTTGGGTGCAGTGTATTTTTTGCACACAGGTATAACAGAATAGCTTTAGTGTTTTGTTTTTTTTTAACTTGAGTTTGAACTTATACAAAATGCAGCAAGATATTAAAAAAAACAAAACAGTTTTATTGATTAAAAAACACACTATATTGGATTCATATCGGTATCGGCCGATATCCAAATTTATGATATCGGTATCGGACATAAAAAAGTGGTATCGTGCCATCTCTAGTATGTACAGCTTGCTGTACTTCTTCGGCACCTTCTTTGTTGCACCTTTCTAAAGCTCCGATAGTTGACTAACCTCCCTCCGTGCTACTTTGATCTTGGCCTCTAGGCTCCTTCTCCATGAAGGGTACTTTTAACTTGTAGCCAAGCATCTCATTTATCACTGCTGCCGTAGTATAGATCATCTGGTTAGTCTTGGTAATGGTGGCGGTAGGTATCTTCCGTAGTGCTGCTTTCGCATCATCTAGTAGATCTTCTGAGGGTACTTCACTTAATCTTGGTAGCCGGCTACGGAGGATGCAGGTTTCAAGCTTCGCCATGATCCTATCTTTCAGGTCAGTTCTTCTTGCACTCAAAGATCCTTCTTCTTGGTATCCAATCTCTGGTGTGGGTGATGATGATGACATCTCCTCCCTGACCTGTCGTCCTGGTTCCCCCTTGCCATAGCATGTGTGTTATACCTCGTGAGAGTAGTCCCTTCTTCCGAATGTTGGAACACTGAGTTACTAGTTGTTTCGCTGTCAGCATATAGTTGGTGTCTGTTCCAAACATAACCATATTAGACTGATCTGGATAGGCCATGTGCCAGGCCAAGTTGGAATGCTGGAAAATCAAGTTGGAGCATTATTTAGGAGTGAGCCCTAGCACCATCTCCAAATTAAAGGTCAAGTTCCATATAAAGGGAAATGTCAGAGACGGGCCACAAAGTGGGCATCCCAAGAAGATGAGACCAAAAAAGACAGTTTCCTTAACTTGTCACCACTTAGGAAGTATAGGCATTCTTTTACAGATTTACAGTCAAGGTTTTCCAGATGATATAGACGATGGCTCTCTACTCACAATAAAAGACAGCATACAGTCAATCTCCAGTCTCATATGACGGCCAGGAGGCCCTTCACAATCAGACCTGTTTATGCTGGTGTTGACAACATGTGTACTGTAAGCTGAACATGTGGAGAAACATCATGTTCAGTGGTCCAGCTTTGGCCTACTGCTGTTGGATTGTAGGGTCAAAGTGTGGAGACGACACAGAAAACGCTATGGTAATTGCTTAACCAAAAGGGTGAAAGCTTTTGTCGTTACTGGAGGCAATTTCAGTGGAGCAAGATCTTAAAATAAGATTCTGCAACCAGTGACAATCTCATATCTCCACAGTCTAGGACAAAACTGTAGTCTACAAGATGACAATGCTTGACCCAACAGAGTGCAGTTTAAGCCTCCAGAATTTGAGGCTAAAGAGGATGGACCTGCCTGCAAGCCTGACCTGGGATTTCTGTCCTTGATCATTGCTGCACCCAATCATGCAGCAGAATATAGGCATTATGAGGGGGAAAAATAGTGATAATTTCTATGTATACTATGTATCAGTGATTTGACGTGATCGCTACCACTTATCCAATATGGCAGACAGTTGTTGAGCAACGTGTGCATGATGTCATGTGCAAAACCGCTATATAGTGTCAAATCACCAAAACATTACCTTTGCATCCTGTGATAGTAGAAACACCAATGGCTTTAATGGGGTGGACTGTTTGGGCTATTGAAAAAAAAAAACCTGAGCTAATGGAGAGGCAAATATCTGTTAAAACTCTTTTTTGTAGTAGCTTTTTATCCAAAATATCAAGTACATTATCCCTTAGAGACTCACGCATCATTCTGTCTCCAGTTGATGGTACATGTAGCTCCAGTGGGGTCAGGGGCATAACCAGCCCAGCCAACAATTGGCATGGAGCACCAGAACACAGCATTCAGCCATGCTGCCAAAATAAGAAGACTGTACGATCGTACCGTCATTTTCTCACCTGGAGAGAGAAATGATGTATAGAAAAAATGAAGGTCAGGAAAGTCAGTACCTGCGACAATAAAGTCATTATGAATTTAATGAATGATTGTAGTTAGCGCTACAATCGCTCCATAACTAAGAAAGTAAGCGCTTTTTTAGGCTGCAGATAGTTGAATAAATGTTTAATAGAGATTAGCAAACTGTTGATTTTTAAGTACAACCACAATTCCACAAAAGCTGGGATAGTGCGTAAATATAAATAAATAAATAAAACCTTGCAGTTGTCCATTTTTCCTACTTCTCACACATGAAGTTTGAAGAGAAAATTTTCCCTAATATGTCCCATCCACTAACAGGAGCCATGATGAACAGATAATTTGTATTATTAACTTTACCTGTGAGTGGTCATAATGTCATGCCTAATGGTCCAATGTGGTGGTCCAATATAGAATTCTAGCTGCTCAAGTATCCTGGCTCTTCTTTGTTAGGTCATAGGTTTGCATGAGGAGTAGCCAAATGCAGATTCTTAAGGCAAATGAATAATCTGACATGTACCTTTATTCAATTGGCAGAAGAGTCCAAAATCCTAATAACACGGTCCATACAGGAATCTAATAATGTGGGCAAGGAAGACACAGGGAGCAAAAACAGACACTTGAGGGCAATTAGAGAACATGAACACAACTGGGGTGAACAGGTGAACAGAAACTAGGTAATGAGACTAGGAGGAGCTATAACGAAATGCAAAGCACCACAGACACCAAAGTACCAAAATAAAACAACTAATACAAAGGTTAGATATACACCTACACACACTAAGGGAAACACTGGAACTGAAACGTCACTATCTGCGCCTACATGCATATACTCTTTATAGGATATATATGCTAAACTGCATACTGCTGATATTTATTTAAAAAACAACAACAAAAAAAGAAAAACAAAAACCTGTCCAGCAGTTGTAGCAAATGAATTATGGTCTGAATGCTTTGTTGATCTATTGGGTGGGTATCCCCCACCTCTTTCCCAAGATGTGGGGGATACCCACCCAATTCCCTGTATATCCTTTAAAGAGACATGAAACACTAAACATATAAAAGCAGCAAGGGGGCCCCACAAGTGCTCGCCCCTTTCCTCTTCACCCTGTACACTGCAGACTTGAGTTATAACCAGTGATAGGAAGGAACAGGAATAACAGCGTTACAAGTAACGGCGTTACTTTTTTCAGTAACGAGTAATCTAACTAATTACTATTCCTATCGTTACAACGCTGTTACTGTTACTAACAAGAAAATGCGGTGCAGTCACGTTACTATTTCTCAACAAACAGACGGCTGAAGTTGTGTTCAGCTTACCGCATCTTATATCAGTTGCACGGAAGTAGCTGTAAGTAATCTGGGCGCTACAGCTTTAAGTAGCTGCACACGCTCCCGCGGGCAGCAATCACTTTCTGGCACAACACCTGGAGCTAAGGGGGGCAAAACAATCGCATGAGTGCTGCTGTTTGACTGAGGAAGAATAAAGTAGTCGTGGTAAGCCAATCACACAACCACTTCAAGATGACAAAGCAACAAGGTGATATATACCAGTTTTTAAATGTATCGATAGGCCACGTAAAACCAGAGTCATGATAAACAATATATACGCGTGTTTTTCCTCAATAGTTTCGTCACGTTTACTGTCTAAGGACAGCACTAGCAAGCACTCTCTGCTTATGAGCAAAAAAAATAAAACAAAACAAAACAAAAATCAGCCCTTTCGTGTTGGTGGAAAAATGAACCATGTCGACCAATCAAAAATGATATGGCAACATGACATTTGGTTGTTTAGGAAGAGGGGGAAGTTTTAGGAGTGATGGCGAGAGAAAGAGAGAGAGAGAAAGAAAGACAGCAGAAAAAGAGAGAGAGCGAGTTTTGAGATGAGAGAGATTTGTGACATTTAGCGTGTTTGTAGTGTGTAGTTAATGTGTTGTCTTGTGTAGTTAGTGTGTAGTGTTGTGGATAGTTTTGTGTTGTGTGTCAGAACAATGAGGCGACTGCTGTCTCCAGGTAGAAAACAGGAGTGATACACCTGCTGCTGTCAGACCTGCAGGTATCAGGCTGTGATGTTCTCCTTTATAGTAGACAGAAACTTTTGGAGTGGCACAAATAATTTGTGTGGCATCTTATTGAATGCAGAACAGCTGATGGTTATGTAAGTAGTTTGAAATGGTTATAAAAAAGGGTAAAAGGTAAATGGCTGCAAATAACTTTGTTGTTTGCAAAACTTGTGCATATGATTTTAAAATTGACAATTTATATTTGCATTTAAAGTTATGAAACATGATTCATTAAACATGTTTGTGGTTGTTATAGTAAAAAATATAACTTTTTCTACTCGAATTTTATGTTTTTGTCTGATTTTAGATCAATTGTGTTAATACAGTATGAAAATGAAAACATAACTATAAATTCAGACACGTGAGGTTGTGCTGAAAACAATGACACCAAACAAGGCAAAGTAAATCATTTTTAAAGGTGAAATGTAGAGGAAATATCAAAAGTAGTTAAAAATGGCCAATTATACCCTGGACCCCAGAGGGTTAAACATTTTTTTAAAAGCAACACAATAGTTACTTTTCAAGTAATTAATTACTTTTAGAATCTTGTAACTCAGTTACTAACTCAGTTACTTTTTTGAAGAAGTAACTAGTAACTATAATTAATTACTTTTTCAAAGTAACTTGCCCAAGACTGGTTATAACACGGACACTTGCCATCTCTCGAAGTTCTCAGACGACACCGCCATTGTGGGTCAGGTGTTGGAGGGAAACAAACTTGAATACAGGGGGGTCATCAAGGACTTCGTCAGTTGGTGCAAACAGAACCATCTTCGCATCAATGCCAGCTAGGCAAAGAAGCTGGTGATTGACTTCTGCAAGAAGCCACCTCCTATTACACCAGTGAACATCCAGGGTTTGGACATTGAAACGGTGGAGAGGTCTCTCTGTCAGAAAGACCAGGATGGTAAATGGACTGATTCTTATATAGCGCTCTTCTACTCTCTCGGAGCACTCAAAGTGCTTTAAACCAGTGCTTTAAACTGTTATATGTAGCACCATGGTCTTGGAGGAAAACTGTCTCGTTTCACTGTGCACTGTACCACTGTACCTGGTTGAAATGACAATAAAGCCACTTGACTTAATTTGACTTGACAAAGACCAGTGGCTGCAAAGTGGTTGGTGCCTACCATCAGATCCCCAAACCAGATGGTGGACACCTGAGGTGAAGGGAGCCATCAACCTGAATGAGTCCTATTAGTCTCTGCTAGCCTGGAACCTTGGGAGGCAGCTGACAGGTACTGGTAAGTAGGGATGGGTATCGTTTAGGTTTTATCCGATACCGGTGCCAAACCGGTACTTTTGAAATGGTGCCGGTGCTTAAATGGTGCTCGAACCGGTGCTTAAAGGATGGAGAACACAAACTTTGTCCAAAAACCTCTCATGTTTAGCTGTTTTTTTGTAGAAAAGATAACAATGTTAGCCTTTTCTGTAGCTATAGGGCATATATGGTATCACTCTTGGCTGGAAGCAGTGCTTAAACAATGGAAAAAAACACCAATTTTGTCCAAAAACCTCTCATGTTTAGGTTTAGCTGTTTTCCACTTTTTTTTTTTTTTTGTAATTTTAGCCTTTTTGGCCAGGGTGAAGGGAGTACCTGCCATCAAACAAGAAGACAGACACATGTAACTACGACAGTGTTTGCTAGTTCACCTTACATGCATTAATTTAATAACGTGGTTAGCCTTCTCAACGTAAGTTACACACGAACAACATTAAGCTACTCACGCAGAGAAGAACGGCTGCTGCCGCCATCATCATCCGTCATCGTTTCTGCTACACTGGCAGGGCTAGGGGCCAGGACTCTCCTCTTCAGGTTCTTGGGGGATGTTGCTAACTCTGGGT
Source organism: Pelmatolapia mariae (assembly GCF_036321145.2). Lineage (NCBI taxonomy): Eukaryota > Metazoa > Chordata > Actinopteri > Cichliformes > Cichlidae > Pelmatolapia > Pelmatolapia mariae. Next base: position 40,443,826 of record NC_086241.1, read on the forward strand.
CCGATAACAGGCACCACACCCGCAGTAGATGCACTTGGTGTGAGGTCTTGCAGCAAGCTATCAAATACGGTGCATTTCTCGGCTTTTAAAAAAACGCTATGCGTCGCCAGGTGTTTCATCAGATTCGAAGTGTTACCTCCTTTGCACAGTATCACCTTAAAGCACTTGTTGCAGGCGGCTGAGTTTGCATCTTTTGCTGTGAAGTACAGCCAGACTTTTGACCGCTTTGCCTTGGACATTTTTAATCTGTAGCTCTGCTCTAAAATTACGTACGTACCTGGGCCCGCCTACTATCCTTGGAAAGGTAAAATGATTGGCTAGAATCCAAAGTGTATGACATCTCGGGGAAAAAAAGCACCGAAATAAAGCACCGAAATGTGCGCTGCTTTTCGGTCTGGTTACTACCGTTTATGTCAGAACCGGTGCCATAACGGCACCGGATACCGGTACCCATCCCTACTGGTATGCGAAGTGGAAAGCTGCTTGGGCAGCATCTGAAGCAAAAACTTTCAGGCCATGGAAAAAGACTTTCGGACTGTGTCGAAGCAATTCTGGCAAACCATCAGGTGAGTAAGGAGAGGAAGCTGTACTGAACTCACGTTGTGTAGTGCAGACTTCAACTGAGGATATAGTTGGGCTGTTGAAGGAAAACTTTGAGTACCACCTTAAGCTCAGTGACACATCATCCATAGAAGTATAGTCCCCAGACTCTTCTTCTTCTATGGATCATCACTAGGGTTGAGATCACTGAGGTAGTTAAACAACTCGTTGGTGGCAGGGCCCCTAGGGTGGATGAGATTCACCTTTGAAGGCCTGGATGTTGTACAGCTTATCTTGGTTGGCATGGCTCCTCAAAATCACATGGAGATCTGCTGACATTTCTAGAAATTGGGCCAATTTTATTAAACCTCCCAAAATGTGACTATCCAGAGTTGGGACCAGGAAATAGACAGTGTTACATGCCTTTCTGCAGCTTCTCTCTACCCTATTATCGCACCAAAAGACAATCCCTATAGAAACTGTGTCTGTTCCCAGACCACCTAAAAAATAGTAAAAAACAATTTCAAGATTAAAAATATAGTCTTTAACTGAACCACAGAGTAAAACAGTGAAATGTGGATTATTAAACATTGGGGCTCTAAGGCTACGTTCACACTGCAGGTCTTAATGCTCAATTCCGATTTTTTGATCAAATCCGATTTTTTTGTCTGCTTGTTCACACTACAAATAAAATGCGACAGCAAACGCGCTCTAGTGTGAACGCTCAAAGCGGCCCACATGCGCAAAAGAAGATGTCACACACAACGCGCTCTGTTTAGACCCAGACCAAACAGTATTGTTTGACTGATGGCCCTTAATATAAAGACTTCGGACTTTACGTTTCCCAATTTTTGCTTTAAGTTATTTTGTTATTTACATAATAATGTAAATAACCTAATAATGATCCTTATTGCTGTTTTAGAGGAGCGGTGCTTCAAAGGATAGTTGCAGATTTCTGTCAGAATCTGCAGATTATACAGTACAAATAAAATGTTCACGTTGTCTTCCCAACAGTTTCACTGACATCTACACTGGCCAGGAAGCGTTCGCGATGTCTTCTCGGGCGCTTCTCCGGCGCTGATAATTGGCGTCTGTCTTGTGTCAGTGACGTAAAAGACGGACTTAATGCGACATGACCGTTCAAACAGCAGTCGCTTTCTAAAACATCGGATATGTATCGGATTCAGTACCACATATGAAAGTGACCCAGATCGGATTTGAAAATATCGGATTTGTGCCGTTCACACTGTCATACCATGATCGGATATGGGTCGCATAGGGTCAAAAAATCGGATTTGATGCGCTTTCGCCTGCAGTGTGAACGTAGCCTAAGTCCCTGCCAGTAAGTGATTTAATAAGTGATCAACATGATTACAGCAGGATGTTAGTATGTTTCAGGGTTGTTAATTAATTTAAACTAACTGTCAGAATTCTCTAAGCGCAATAGTGATGGGATTTCCGGCTCTTTTTAGAGAACCGGCTCTTTTGGCTCGGCTCACTAAAAAGAGTCGGCTCTTTCGGCTCCCAACCGGATCTTCAGGTTGTTTTGTTGCTTTAATTCATTTATTATTAACAACAATATAAAATTATGCACAAAAGGAATTACTAATGTAAAAACAACAACAACATGGTTTTATTTATATATGTTTATATATAAATATATACGGTGGCCCCTAGAGACAAAGCACGTACAAACTCCAAAAAGCACATTTCTAACGTTAACTGAACTTCCCAAACAGAGCTACCTAGATCACTTAAATTACACAATTGAAAGCATATGTGTATTGTTTGTGTATTTATACACAAGCACTCATATATATTCAAATAATTTAAAAAAATGTTCATTTACTTGTTACTACCACACACCAAATCCGGTTGTTGGTACTTCCTGGCTTGTGAAGTCACTAGGTAACAAAAACTCAACACTGCCCCTAGCATCCTGGAGCACTTCTGTTGTGTTTTGTACGTGTTTTGGAGTTTGTACGTGCTTCGGAGTTTGTACGTGTTTTGGAGTTTGTACGTGTTTTGGAGGTCGTACGTGCTTTGTCTCTAGGGGCCACCGTAAATATACTTTTATTTATTCATGCCACATAAAATGTAATAAATAAATCATATCATTTCAACTTTTAACTATTTAAAATTTCAGCTTTTTCCTTTTAAACAAATTTAAAGTGAAACAACACAAAACACTGCAAACCACAACACAATTAAATATAAATATGAAAAAATATGAAAACAAAAAGAAGATGCACATTCTCTGTCATATGGGCCTGCATGAATAAACTTTCTGAATCCTTTATCATCTGCAACTGAATATAGTTGTGGATGATTACTACACCTTTCTAATGTGACGTTGTTGTCCCTGGCTCTCTTTCTCTCTCTCTCCCTCCCGCTCTGTTCCTGTGCTACTGCGAGTGTAACTACCGCCCCTCCCCCCTCTTCCCAGCGCAAAGCACAAGGCTCGCGTGCAGAGTGAAGCGGAAAAAAAGTGCGAGAGAGAGAGAGGGTGAGAGAAAGAAAAAAAAACCCACGGCTCGTGTCGTTCACTTCAAAGAGTCGGCTCTAAGAGCCGTTTCGTTCGCGACCGACACATCACTAAAGCACAAGCCAAAGAGGGAAGTGACAACAATCTTTCACTCCAGCTTATTAATCAACAGTAGACCCAGACAGAGTTTTTATGCATTTGAAAGCCTAACGCTTAGCCTTGTCCACCCTAACTGAAAAATTCAAAAACCTGCTCAGCTCAGATAAAATCATTATTGTGGTTGATTTTAACATCCATGGAGATGATGAAAATGACAACATGGCATTTAATCTATTATTAGACTCGATTGGCTTTTCTCAAAATGTAAAAGAACCCACCCACCACCTTAATCGCACTTTAGATCTCGTTCTGACATATTGGCATAGAAACTGAACTAACAGTATTTCCTGAAAACCCTGTTTTTCTGATCATTTCTTATTAACATTTAAATATACAACAATAGATTACAAAGCAGTGGTTAACACATTTAACACATTTATTAGAGTACATGTCTTTCTGAAAGTGCTGTAACTAAGCCATTCTAGTCACATAGAGGTCGATTATGTTGTTAATAGTATTACATCTTCACTGCATACAACTCTGGATACCCAAACTGAAAACAAAAACCTCAAATCAGAATTACTTGACTCTGTGGTATAACTCTTAAACGTGCACCTTAAAACCACTTAAGCCCCAACGCCCCCGGTACCGGGGGCAAAAAGGAAGAGATCACGTTTAATCAGTTATAACACTGGGTGAGAAATTTAAGTCCAGACATGTCTCGTATCCACAGAAACCTCTGAGTCTCAGCTAAAATGTCATATAAACCATTTCTACAACCACCAAACACACCGAAAATAAGCCATGATTAAATGAGCAGTTATGTAAATGCGCAGAAGACCGCTAAACAAACAAAACCGAACAACAAATTCTTCAAACTTCATGTAACCAGCTAAAGACAGGCTGGTTAGCTTCCAGAGCTATTACTGACTCCAAACACCAAGTTTCACCACGCTCTGACCAAAATTCACTGAATGAGCTACAAAAGAAGACCACAAAAACACACAGCGGCGCAAATGCGCTAAGACACAAATTGGCTTACCGTCCCGATTTCCTCTGTTATTTTCGTGGGTAGCCGGTAGCCACGTGATTATCAGTAGTTACCAGGCCTACCTAGCCGCATCAGAGCTGTTTTCCGTCAACAACCTCCATTTTAGACCCACCTACAGACACGTGACTGGACAGACGCCACATGCAGTAAATTTGGGCCCACGTGGGTTTTGGCATTGCAACGTCTGATTGGTTGAAGAGATGCGAGCGTGGCATTGTTACTGTGATCCTATTGGCTCAAACGATTAAAAAGAGGCGCCAATCATGCAAATTGACCAAAAGAACCCAAAGTTACAGCCCCTCAGAGTTTAAAGGGCCAGAGACCAATTAAAGGCTCCATGTGCACGGCAGAAAAGGGCCATTACCATGTAAATGTGTGGTTAATTCTTCAAAAATATATTTAAAAAAAAGCATTTTTAGGCCTGTTAATAAAATTAATTAATTTCTGCTCTTTAATACCTAAAATAATCAACTGGCATGGTGTCCAATTGTGTGCCAAAATTGGACATTTTTGTACAACGTCTGGATATTCATGTATTGACAGTGCTGTAATTTTTCACTGTTTCACTTTAGAACCATAAATGTTTGCACAGATGATGTTTATATGTTGGTTACTGAATTTCTGGAATGAAATGTGAACTGAGGCATATTTTTAAAGGGGTTATATGCTAAAAATTTAAAAAAGAACTTAGGCGAGGATAAAATCTACTTACGTTTTCTGTGTTCCAGTCTCAGTAACTTTGACACAGTAATATCTGCTTCAATATTTACACCTCTGTTGAAATTTCACAAGTGTTCGCTTTATTTTGATACCAAGATTGTAAGGACAGAGTTTGTAATTGCAGAGAAATAATAAATTAAATTTGGGCATTACATTTTCGAGCAGGAAGCTCAGAAACCCCCTTGGGGCTTAAGAGGTTAAAGCAGTTCATTTATAAGCTGAAGATGATATAATTCACTAATTTAGAAGATTATTGTTTAACCTGTAAGAATTGTTTGTTGTTCTATAGAAAAAAAATGTAAAAAGAGCTTTTCGCAAAGCAAGAACATCTTACTATTCATCACTTATTGAAAAAATAAGAACAACCCTAGGTTTCTTGTCAGCAGCCTGTAGCCAGGCTGACAAAAAGCCAGGGCTCTGCTGAAAAACTAGTTCATGCATTTATTTCTTCTAGGCTGGACGATTGTAATTCATTTTGATCAAACTGTCTTAAAAACTCCTTTAAAAGCCTTCAGTTAACCTAAAATGCTGCAGCAACAGTACTGACAGGGACTACAAAGATGGAGCATATCTTTCCCATACTGGCTTCTCTTTATTGGCTCTCTGTTTACATTGTTAAGCACTTTGTGCATCATAGACTGTTTGGAAATGTGCTATATAAATAAACTTGACCTTGACCCAAATCCTGAATTGAATTAAACCCTCTGGGCTTTAGGGTATAATTGGCCATTTTTAAATTACTTTTCATTTTACCCTTATATTTAATCATTAAAAATGTTTATCTTGTCTGGTATGGCATTTCCATTCTTCTTTTGTGACTTACAGTTATTTTAAAATTCTGACATAATAAATTAACACAATTGACCTACAAGCACACAAAACAAAAGAAACCATCAAATCTGAGTAGAAAAAGTTTGATTTTTTTTTCACTGTGTAAACCACAAACAATTTTGGATTTAGAAAAGAGAAACATTTTGGCTTTAGCTCCGAGTTCCAAATCCTATATAACACTCCAACAGCATCCATAATCACTAAAGAGCAAATAGCTAACTCATTCAATTTAAACAGAGGCATTAGACCAGGATGCCACTATTGCCATCTGCCCTATTGTTGCTGATGACATTCTTCTAATCCTACAACCTCACTTTTGCCATTACACATTCTGCTCACATCTTTGATAAGTTTTCTGGCTACTCAGTCAACTGGTCTGAGATTCTCCCTTGAAGCCATACAAAGTGGGATGCTCTGACTTGGAACCTGCACTGTAATCACACAATTCAAGCCATTAGTTACATTGAAAAAAAAAAAAAAAAAAAAAAAAAATATATATATATATATATATATATATATATATATATATATGTATATATATATGTATGATTTGAGATATCAAAAGTTTCATTTTTGTTTTCCCTGCTACATTTTATAAGATGTCCCAACTTTTTGAAATTTGGGTTGTACTTCCTCAAAACATCTTCAATGAGTCTGTATTTTGGTGAACTTACAAAAGATTTATGAATAAAATAGAACAATTCAAGCAGTGGTTAGAAGACAACAGAAAGAACATGAGATTAATTCCACATCACTTTGTGACCAGTATAACTGGTTGTGTGATGAATGATGGAATTAGATGACATGGTAACCCTTGATCATGAATATCTTTGTCAATTTTGTAGCAGATAAAAAGGAGTATAACAATGTGGTTATATAAATTATATATGCAAATATTAGGCTCACTAAGTGGGATACCTATATCTGGTCTGCAGATGGAAAGGTAACGATCAATGGCCACCACGGTCAGCAGGCCAATACTAGCCATGCCAAAGAATATGTTGAGAGCTGCATAGATCTGGAGACACAGAAACAAAGAAAAGGCAGGTCCTTAAATTCCTTCTTAACGAGAAGGCTATGATCATGGCCCTGTGCTTGAGGCAAGAATTGTTAGCATCCAAAAGATTAAAGCAAGAACCACTGTGCTAACATGTTGTGGTACAATGGCTTTTGGAATTCTGTTACTATGATTTAACAAAAACTTGTAGAAACTTGGAAAAGTTATAAAATTCAGATTTTTACACTGCTCTGACCAAATGTCCTTTCTGAGTCCTGGTCTAGTTATTTATGTTTGTTAAACATAGCACTGAGGTATGTTGTCTGCAGTGGTGTATTACAGCCATGTCAGGGAAAATGATGGCTGTTTGTTTCCTTGCTTCTTTTAATACGTTCATAAAAAGGATTACATGGCTCAACAATATTATGCCATAACAATGTTGTGAAAAAAATCTGCTAAAAGACTGTGAATCAGCCTGGCCACAGATTTTGTAATAAGTAATTTAAGTGTCAAGGTCACTTTTCATCAGTGTTTTGAGTTGGATTATCAACTTGTTTATTTCTTTGAAATTTCCTATTAGCAGTCTTAGTTTTAGTTGGTTATGCTGCTGAGTTCTTGCCTTGTTGTTAGTTTCCCTTGGTGCTCACTCCTCCTCAATCATTCTCTCCCTCGTTTTCTGTATCAAGTCAGCCTTGTCTCCATGTTCATTTGCCTGTTTCTCCAGTTATGTCGCTCCCTGTGTCTCTCGCACTCTCTCTGTGTCTCCTGCTCTTGCCCTTTCTTAGTTTAAGTCCAGTTATGTTCCCCAGGTGTATCACTAACCCAGCAAAATCTAAGACTGTTTGTTTTGCTTCAGAGTCAGCCAGCATAAAAGATGTGCATCTTGTAGTTGACCCAGTAAACAAAGTAAAACAAAACAGAATTTTTGGGTCCTTGCAAGGGTCAACCATAACTTCATGTGAAGTTACTGCGCTGGTGGATAATGAAATCTCATCTGCTGTTAATCAAACTATATATGTTTCTAAACCAAACCCTGAACCAGTACAATGTGTATCTGAGTCTGCTCATGATTTGCCTTGCTTTGAACCTGTTTGCAAAGTGGCGAGGTTAGCAACTCTAGAGTTAGTGTCACTTCTGAGGACCCTGAATTATCCTCTTCGAAGACTGTTTGCTGTGAACCTGTGCAGAACTGGTTCTGTTTCCCAGCTTGTGATTACTGAGACTGTTGCGCCCTCTGGGGCTCCCTCTAAAGACTGTGGTACCTCGTCTTTGCTTGTTTCTAAGACTGTTCTTCCACCTGTGACCTCGTGTAAGCCATATGCTCTGCCTGCTCCTGCTCCCAGTGTGGCTTGGACCCAGCTTTTCCCTGCACCCATCTCAGTTCCTTGTATTAAGATAGGTAGAGCTCGACTGGTCCCTGTCCCTGCTCCCAACTCGATTCTGCCTTCAGCCTTCATCTGCACCCATTCATACACCTGGGTGTTGGTGACTGGGACCCAGCCGATCCATGTTCTGGTTTCCAGAGCAGCTAGGGGTCCACTGGTTCCTGCACCCCTACTAGTTGCTAAGGTGGGGACAGCTGGTGTCCAGCCATCACCTGCACCAGTCCTGGCTCCCAGGGTGATGCCAGCAAAGACCAGATGTATTATTGTAGGGTCTACCTTATAATATAAAGCACCTTGAGGTGACTGTTGTTGTGATTTGTATAAATAAAATTGAATTGAACTGAATAGACCACCTGTGCACCTGTAATAGTTCCTCAGGTGAGAGGAGCTGGCTTCTGGCAGGTTCCTGCACCCATCTCTGTTCCTAGGGTGAGGGCAGCCAGGATCTGTTTTCTGTATTAAGCCAGGCAAATAAACATGGAGTCAAGACTATCTGTTTCCCCTGTCTTTCTCTCTGTGTCGCTCGCTCTCACTCTGTCTTTAATTAGTCAGTCTGAGTCTCGATGTGCATTTCTCGTACTTCCTGTTTTATTTTGACAGCCTCTCGTCCTGTGTGGATCGTGTTCGGTTTTGCTTCCCAGGTCTCGTCGGTGAGATTATGTCCAGCTGTGTTCCCCAGTTGTTTTCTCTCTGCCCCAATTCCCTCTTATGTATGTATTGTCTGTGTCTCCCTCTGTCCGTTGTCACGATCTCCTTCTTGGTGTGTGTCCCATTTGTTCAGAGCGTCCAGTGTTTGGGTGCATAAGTATCTGTCCATTAAGTTCTTTAGATTTAATTATTTGTACTTTCCAGCAATAAGGTTAAGTTCAGTCCAACCTGAGAGGCCTGCATTTGGGTCCTAACCTGCCTGCCACACACTGCGTTTCATGACAGTGAGATTGTGGGACACATTTTATAACTTTAAAAGACGTTATACAACAAAGAGGCTATTTCAGATTTTATCTTATAAACAGTGTTGGGAAGGTTACTTTTAAAATGTATTCCACTACAGATTACAGAATACATGCATACAAAATTTATTTTGTAACGTATTCCGTTACGTTACTCAATGACAGTAACGTATTCTGAATACTTTGGATTACTTAATATATTATCATGCTTTTTACAACTATTGCTGTGTTATTTATGACTATTACTGAAGGCTACTCTCCATACCAATACCAACTAGATGTTTAAATCTTAATATAAATGAGTAACAGTAGGTGGACATTAGGTAAGGCTGCACTTTTTGCAGCGATCTCATATAGAAAACTATTCCGCGCGTATATAAAACAGGTCCGCGGCTCCGAACCGTAGTAAAGGGACCTCTGGCTAATACGTCGGGTTCGTGTCGGGCTCGTAGCCGAAAACTAGCTTTACTTTGTTGTCTGGGTCAACTTTGCTAGCGAGAGACAGAGAGAGGCGTTGAAAGGCTGCTCCAACAGAACTTATTGTTTCGGAGGAAAACACGAACACGGTGTACAGTCGAGTCTTAATAGCTTACTTACAACTGGGCTCGTCAGGCACTCTTTTTGGGTGCAGTGGTTATTATCATATTTACATACTTCCAGCTCCCGTTTCTGCTCGGTGACAGCTCGTACTTTTCCTTTTTCTCCCTCCCTCGCTCACAGACACATAACGGGTATGGCAGTCCATTCTCCCTGCAGCACGGACTACACTGCCCATCAGGCTACATGCTTTAGGCCTATGCCTGTAACACTCTGCTATTGCCTTCATATTAAATAATTTTTTGAATATTAATTTTTAAAAACATTTCTTCAAGTCATTATGCAAACCGCAAGTAGAGGTGACATGGGCCGCGAGATTGAGACACAGACATTAGAGCCTCTTAATGCGTGTTTTGTTTTGGTTTCCAACGGTGTGGAAACCAAAAATATGGAGTTCATAGCCTTATGAAACAGGAAAATACCGCTGTGTAATCATTTATTTCAACAAAGTAACTGTATTCTGAATACCACCTTTTTAAATGGTAACTGTAACGGAATACAGTTACTCATATTTTGTATTTTAAATACGTAACAGCGGTACATGTACTCCGTTACTCCCCAACACTGCTTATAAATACTCTCCACATATTGACACAGATACGGGTAAAAACTACTACTAGTTTATATGCGACTGGGTTCACTAACAATGCTAACAAGTGCTAGATTTTTCTATAGCTGCAATTGGTTGAACATAACCTAAACAACAAACAGCATAACCTGACCAAACTAGATGTGCATGTAGTGGAATTAGAGGCAGTCGTATTCTACACACCTGACAACCAGCATAGCCAAATTTCCAGCTGCCGTGGATGTCCGAAGCAGCGGACATGGGATAGCCAATACCAGCCACTCCAATGTCAGTAAAAGCCAAGTTGATTATTATGAAGTTGGTAGGTGTGCGAAGTTCCTTAAATTTTACAAACATCAATAGCACCACAATGTTGCTCGCTAAACTGATGACACCTGAGAAATGAAAAGAAAGACAGTGTTACAGTGTGAAAGTCAAATATGAAGTTTAAGATTAAGATACCCTATTTGTCACTGTAGTAGGATACAACAAAATTTTATTTGTTGGCTCTCTATTAAACAATGGCAAGGGATAAAAGTAGCTTTTAAAAAAGACACTAAAATACAAACAAGAGCACTCAGAGAGTGCAACTCCCCAAGATTTAATACGAGATTTAATATCTTCATCCAAATAAAAGTCGACTGTGGAGAAAGTAAATAAAAGTGCTTTAGGTTCCAGTTGCTTTGTCTAAAGCTAAAAAGGATACTGTAATGTATTTAAATATGTCAACATAGGCAGTCTCAGACTGTATTCTCTGGGGCCTTAGATTCGATAAAACATAGCAAACTCATGTAACATGTTTTCCAGCTGAAAAAAAATGCAGCAGAATTTTAATGTTTATGAATATAAATGACAAAATAAATAGCATAATAGCAAATATTACTATATTTAATATTTTTAAAAATCCAACATACACCAGGCCTCTCCTGTTTGGGGCTCCAGGTTGGTGGTCAAATAGTCAGTTTTGCTTAGGCTGGTTTGTAAATGAGGGAAGTGGCCCTGAAGAAGCTTAAACTCTTGGTCTTTTAGGAAATAAAGTCTCATATCATTCAAGAATGTAATCAAACCGTTTCTCGGTCAACTCAAGCCTAACATTAGTTGGACTAATGTTGGTTAATATTGAGCTGCCAGTTTATTGTCAGCTGTCTGGAGCCCGGAGGGGTCACATGTCTAATCTGCTGACAATAAGTAACTGGAACAATATTGTAAACAAATAATTGTGTTTATGCATGCGTTTGTGTGATGGAGCCCAGACTTTAGTTTAGGAGATGATTAGTCATTATTATACAAAGCACACTATTTCAAAAGGCTTTTTGTAGTCCATGTTCACAACAGTGTACTATAAGTGCAGTCCTTTTTTATGGAGGTCAAGAAAAACCATCTATCAGTATGGACAGGACTCATATAGCACTTTTCTAGTCTGTCTGAGCACTTTACAACAACTTGCCTCATTCACACAAGCACTTTTTTCTGTGCTCTTTCTAACATTCACACACATTCAAACTCTGATGGATTTATTAAAGAGCAACTTGAGGTTAGTATCTTGCCCAAGGATACAGCAGACTGGAGCAGACAGGGGGTCAAACCACCAACCTTGCAATTAGTAGGTGACATGCAAGGTATTTTTTTGACCATTCATCTGCAACCCAGCATAAAACGGAGCATTGTGCCAACATCCTATAACCTAGTATAGACTCTTATTTTGAAAATGAACCCAATATGGACTGGAGATGGTATGTGCATTAGCATCAGGGAGAAAGACAACGATAGAATTAGCTTTTGACTACAAGTCTTTGTTGATTTCCCTTAATACCTATAGTTTGATCTGTCCTGCAAATAGCAAATAAAAAACAGACATAAATGATACCCAGGAGGTTGGCATGATTCTAGGGGATATCTAATCACCTAGGTGGCTGCTACTAAGTGGTTACAATAGTGATTATCTCCAGTCATAGGCTGAAGAATAAGCACCACCAACACTCACAAGAATTTCTCTATAAGCTTGTAAGGACTTGACCTTCCATAAAATAATATAAATCAATCAAATTAAAATGTAAAAGTTCAATGAAAATAAGAACCAGCTGGTTAAAACTCAATAAATACTGATATCCAAGTTTTGTCAAGAAACCACATTGCTTCGCTGGGCTTGGTTGGATGAACCTTATGACATCTCAATGGTAAAGAAAGGATATCAAAGACACATTTAGGATTTAACCCTTAAAATTCAAATGATTATAATAGACTATTATCCCTCTTAACCACACAATGACTGCATTTACATAACTGCAAAAATGAAGAACATAACGCAGAGCAAACATGGCAAAACATGGCATAATGGCTGTTCGTTGTTACCTGCAGTGATGAGATATCCAGCCACAATGTTATGCTCCAGTTGGGTAAATGCACTCTTCCCCCCATAAGGTGCATCTTCATTTGAAATATTAACCCCAGAGTCCATCCCCATTTAGTGACCTTCTAGATAAAAACAAACAAAAAAATGACTTGATTAAGGTAAAAACTAAAAAACTGAAAAATGATGGTGATCCTTAAAATTTAAACTGAAGAAAATTAGAAGAAAAATGCAGGCAGGGAGTTTTGTAAAATGCTGTCCTAACTAAAATCTGTATGATGCTATTGTGGAGAAGTGGTGGGTAAACCGTGAGGAATAGGGTTTATGGGATTATTGCATTCCACTGCTCCTCTGTCCCTGTTAGCAGGCAGCAATCTGCACGTAACATTGGTAACAAAGCTCTGTAAGAGAGGATTACCGCTCACATGGAGTGGCTGGCAAGTTATGTCGTCAATGAGCTTTGTTATTACAACACAGAATCGAAGACTGAAATACCTCAAACGGATGACTGGTCGTTTCACAGAGAATGCATACAGTAGGAACAATAAAGTCTCGTTCAGTCTGGATTACATGTGCCTACGGGCTCCCAAAATCCTGGAGTCCACAAAGGCACATTGTGTGGCAACGTTTAGTTAATTAACTGTAACTGAAAGAGCCTTCAGGAAACTCCAATCAAACCATGAGGCCCTGTTTTGTAGAAGGAGTTTTCAATCAAATTTTCCAAAAAATATTCAAACAATAGTGGTGTTAAACACTGTTTTCATTTGGAGTGAGAGATCAGAAGATTTGTTACTTTGAAGCAGGGACTCTACAGGGTGGGCCATTTATATGGATACACCGTAATAACATGGGAATGGTTGGTGATATTAAAGTCCTGTTTGTGGCACATTAGTATATGTGAGGGGGCAAACTCCTCAAGATGGGTGGTGACCATGGTGGCCATTTAGAAGTCGGCCATCTTGGATACAACTTTTGTTTTTTCAATAGGAAGAGGGCCATGTGCAGTGTTGGGTAAGTTACTTTAAATTAGTAACTTAGTTACATTACTAGTTACTTCTCTAAAAAAGTAACTCAGTTACTTCAAGTTACTCGTTACTTTCAAAGTAACTAGTTACTAGGGAAAGTAACTTTGGTTTTACTCAGAATTCTCTTGTTAATGTGTTGCTTCCGTAACTGGATACCCAGCAAGATTGCCAGTCTTCTAGCTTGCTTACTTGCCACAAGTGCACTGTGCCACCTACCAATAGAAAGGAAAAAATAATGTGCACATTTCCACGAGAGAAATCCCACGCCTGGACCGTCGTTGACCGCCGCCATGATTCTAGCCTGCTTTTTACATCCAACACAAAAACTGCAGTCGTGGTGCTTTTGATTGTACTCAGAACTTGGAAATTCTGCCTTCTGAATAGGAAGATGTAGGTAACACCAGGCTGCAGATGAGCTGCATACAGAGCTGGACTGGGACAAAAAAATCGTCCCGGGCATTTTGACTAGAGACCGGCCCACCATTATAGGAAAAATCATAAAGCCTTTGAATGAAAACAAACACTGTTGTGACAGTGATGTACACTGTTCTGATGGTATATATGTATCAATCTATCAATTGTTTGTTGTAAGACTCAGATAATTCTTTTTTTAAAAGCGAGACATTTTAAATGAGAATAATAAAGAAAAGTATTTCCTTGTCCCCCCCTTTCCCTGTTAATGCCCTACCTGGCCCCCTGGCAAAACTTTGCTAGATCCGCCCCTGCACAGTTACCAGCTGTCAGCTACTTAGAAAAGGATGCTGGTGTTATTTGTCTCTCAGAAACAGCTCATAACTTCCCTTCAACTCATTCATGTCACCTAAAAGGTAAACCTGTTTCTCCATCACCTGTTCAGCTCTGATGATTCAGTAAGGACATCTCCTGGTTTCATCTTCATGTTTTCCTCTCACCAGATAACCAAACTGATATCATGACCAGCAGCTTTACAGCTGTGGCTCCAGCAAACATCAGCTGATACTAGAAATTAATATTAAATAAATTCTAACAACAGCTGATCAAGCTTAAACGTGCTGCTGTTGTTTAGCACAACATCCGGCGGTTTCCTCTTTCTGGCGCAAAGTGGGCGATAAATAAACAAGAGAGAAAAGCCGATCAGCTGATCATTGATCAGTTTCGTGATTGAAGTAGAAACGGGAGAGAATGAGAGAAGAAGAGGCAGCTGTGCAGCTCCAGCTTTGTGTCTTTTTCATTGTAGCTGAAGTCCGGGACAAACTGTGTTCCTTTTCACCTCAATACGAAACGCGTAATATTTTCTCTGAATACCAGACGATTCTGTTTTTTAGGGGACGGTTGGCAACTCTAATAATTAACCGTATGAACAAAATAAAGTTCAACATCAGTAACATAGCACCCACCCAGCTGTATAGAAACTCCGTCATGCTAGCTAGCACGCAGTATGAAAATGTCAGCATACCGAAAATAAACTCCACCTAAACTTGGTTTATATCTGACTCCGATAGACTGCAGGTCATAACTTCTTACCTGAAGTTCAGTTCACCTGACACGCGGACCGGCGGCCGCTTCGGGTCTCTCCTCTTGCCTCCCTTTTCCTTCATCCACCTGCTGCTTCCACCACTTGCTAATGTTACTGAATCTGTGGAAGCTCCGCGATATCCACCACACGAAGTAACGAATAACGAGCCTATCTAAATCCCAGTAACGAGTAACGCGTTCCTGGTTGTGGCATAATAACTAGTTACCGTGCTCGTTACCACAATAATAACGTAGTTACTGTAACGCGTTACTTAATAACGCGTTAGTCCCAACACTGGCCATGTGACACATCAAACTTATTGGTAATGTCACAAGAAAAACAATGGTGTGCTTGGTTTCAACGTAACTTTATTCTTTCATGAGTTATTTACAAGTTTCTCTTTGTTCACAGCCATTGACATGTCGAAGAGGTTAATACGTGAGGAGCGGATCGAAATTGTGTTGATATCTGGTGAACGCAGTAACCGGGTCATTGCAGCAGATTTCAATGCAAGACACCCTACGAGACCACCCATCTCCCATGCTACAGTTAGCAAACTGCTTGCTAAGTTTCGTGAAACTGGTTCAGTGTTGGATTTGCCAAAATGTGGACGCAAGAAAACTGTCACTAACAAAGAAACATCAGTGGCTGTCCTAGCTTCATTCAGCAAGAGCCCACAGCGTAGCACTCGCCGCATGTCACTGGAGAGTGGCATTAGTCGAACATCCCTTCGGCGGATATTAGCTACTCACAAATGGCACCCTTACAAACTCCAGCTACTGCAGCATCTCAACGAGGATGACCCAGATTGGCGCACAGAATTTGCAGAATGGGCTAAACAAAAATTGGAACAGGACCCTCAGTTCACGCAGAAGATTTTGTTCAGTGATGAGGCAAACTTTTATGTGAATGGTGAAGTTAACAAACAAAACCACCGCTATTGGTCTGACACTAACCCACATTGGATGGATCCCTCCAAGACTGTTGGAACAACAAAAGTGATGGTTTGGTGTGGTATATGGGGTACAACGATAGTGGGTCCATTCTTCATCAATGGAAACCTCAAGGCCACTGGATATTTGAAATTGCTACATGATGATGTGTTTCCCTCTTTATGCACTGAAGCTGGCACGTTCCCTGAGTTTTTCCAGCAAGATGGTGCACCACCACATTATGGGTGCCAGGTCCGAGCATTCCTAGATGAACAGTTTCCTGGAAAGTGGATTGGTCGTCGTGGGCCAGTTGAATGGCCCCCAAGGTCTCCCGATCTGACCCCCTTAGACTTTTATCTTTGGGGTCATCTGAAGGCAATTGTCTATGGTGTGAAGACACGAGATGTGCAGCACCTGAAACTACGGATACAGGATGCCTGTGCTGGAATTTCTCCTGCGGTGTTGCTATCAGTGTGTGAAGAGTGGGAGAAGAGGGTTGCATTGACAATCCAACACAATGGGCAGCACATTGAACACATTTTATAAGTTGTCAGAAACTTGTAAATAACTCATGAAAGAATAAAGTTATGTTGAAACCAAGCACACCATTGTTTTTCTTGTGACATTACCAATAAGTTTGATGTGTCACATGGCCCTCTTCCTATTGAAAAAACAAAAGTTGTATCCAAGCCGACTTCTAAATGGCCGCCATGGTCACCACCCATCTTGAGGAGTTTGCCCCCTCACATATACTAATGTGCCACAAACAGGACTTTAATATCACCAACCATTCCCATGTTATTACGGTGTATCCATATAAATGGCCCACCCTGTACAATGATTTGTGTGTAACGTTTGAGGACTAACAAATGCATACACCAATGCACACGAAAATACAAAGCAATCTGACTACACATAAAACTATTTTACAAACGTGTACATCCAAACCTGAAAAAGATTGTGATTATTTACGGAAAATATTATAAAGTTCAGCTTCACAAATCATATTGTCTTTCAAAAACCTTTTTTACATACAAATGTCTAAGACTACATGGAATATTCCTCTCGTTCAATTACACAACCTTAAATACGTGTGTGGTCTATGGCTGATATAGACCACATCACATGCCCACATGGGCTTTTGAGACAAATTTCACAGTGCCAGCTTCAAACAGATCCACAAAGGTAACCTATGTCCACGTCCATGTGTAAATACAGAGGAATACAGAGGAAGCCCATGTGTCCCAGTTTTATATGTGACCCCAGCAGATAGCTACCCCTCCCTGACTCTGGATCTGCCAGAGGTTTCTTCCTGTTAAAAGGGAGCTTTTCTTTGTGTTGCCAACTTTTTGTTGTTATTTTTTCATTTGTATGATATATATGCCTTGCAGTTAACAGGTCCATGAGGCAACTGATGTTGAGAGTTGGCTGTTAAATATAATCGGCTGTTTAGTTTAGATAGATTTGGGATTTGAGGGGCAGATACACTGATCAAGTACGATCAGTGTTATATTAGGGATCTGTAGTATATGATTCAGCAGTAAACACAAGTCTGTTAAAGTTAAGCTTCCCCATCTTCCCCACAATGCGTTGTGCAGCGTCTTTACCTGACAATATAAAGGCCTGTTAAGTTGTGATTTAGTGCTCTATAAATCACATTTTTTGAGAATGTCTGAATGTCATATGGCTAACCAGATGTTTGGCCAACCGTTCACAATAATTTTTCAGTCATATTTTAATGCCCCCTGTTAACAGTGGTATGAAATCTCTTTACCTTGATTGTATGGTTGGAGTACCCCAAGGCTCCTTACTTGAACCACTTTTATTTTCTTTATAATGATTTACCAAATGTTTGTCAGAACATTATGTTAAATTTGGACCACAACATTCAACATATTAAATGTAAATATTAAATTTAAAAATAAAAAGTCACTGTCTGCTCATGCCTGTTCATTTATCTATTCTTCTGTTATTAATATTTTTAGGAATAGGTGTTTTTTGTTTTTTTTTTTAAATTCAGAGATATATGATCATCACAGCCACTACAAACACATGCTTAATAGAACAGGATGCTGGACATTAAACAGAATATAAAGTGTTCTAAATGTGCTCCAGCTGGTGGCGGTAATGCACCAGTTCAACTGTGTGTCAACGGCCAGTTAACAGCACGAAGAAGAAGAAGACGACGAAGAAGAGCTGCTGTTTTGCTGAGAAGAAACCAACGCATTTCGTAGCCATTATTCGTCAACATGCCTGGAGTTCTAGGAGTGATTGCCCGCCGTGCTACTCCTGTCCTGAGGGGACACGTCGTGGCTCAGAGAGCCAGCATCTACACTAGACCACCGAAGGAAAAGATCGGTTCCTTTGTAAGTCTGATCCATCGGCGAACTACATTTGATATGTCGCGCTTAAATGTGTTAGAGTTAGCAGCTATGGTTTGTCCTTGGCTGACGAGGTCACTGTCTGTGCAGAGGTCGGAGTTTAAAGTATTTTTTTGTTCTGACTGTAAGTGGGGTTTTTAATATAATAAACTGATCTAAGTCTCTATAATGTCAGAGACGCCAGGGTATAACGTTCCCCCCGGTACATGGGGGGCTTTGGTGTCGCGCTTTGACGTGCTGTAGGCCGGTCGTGCGCCTCAATTTTTGTAACCTTGCGCGGATCTCGTGGAAGGCGCGGCCGGTTTTAAGGTGTCGTTTCTGTCAGTTTGAGCAAGTGTGTATAAGGTCGGAGACTATCATATTGTGTAGAGGGAGATGTTACAACCTAATACAAGCTTGAGACTCGTTTTCTTTTCAAGAAACTTTGAAGTAAACTTTCATCTTTTTTAAATCTTTCTGCTCATTTCAACTTGCGACGAGGCTGTTTTTATGTTCACCGCCGAAAATTATATCAACTGCTGGCCCCAGTATACCCGAAGTAATGGGGCCATTAAGGCCGTTGTAGTAGTCATTTCGCTTATCGCAGCAACCTTGTTTGACAGACACTTATACCTGCCATTAAAGCGCAGGAAACCACTGCAGTATCCTCCTGAACGATAGGTGTCGCTACCCAGACAATATCGCCACATAAGCGCTGATATAGGAGGAGATGAAACCAACACTTTCGAGTGATTTTTGCAATGTTTCACAAACTCAAGTTTTCAAACTACTGAAACATCTTCCTCTGTTCATCTGTATGTCAGAGCTTCTGAGCTGAATTAGCATAAAACCTCTGGGGTCAAGGGTTTTGACTACTTTTGATTTTACCTTCTATTGACTTTTCCTTGTTTGGTATCATTATTTTCGGTACAACTGCATGTCTGAATTTACCTGCAGGATACCGGCCCTCGAGGACTGTAGTTGCCCACCCTCGTTTTAGAATAAAACACATCGATAAAAATTTTGTGTTGAAAATTTTTTACAGTCGACGACATTGATTATGGCGTTGCAGCCCTAATGTCTGGTTTCAGACCAATCTTTAAGTCTGTCCAAACTCCGCTTCAGGTCCCAAAATCAAACGAACACTGCAGCATCACTGAGAGTTACAAACTGTCTAAATTCTTTCATCTTTAATAAAATGATCAGCTTTGCTGCTTTACCAGGTGTAACAATTAAGTTTAACATCCAGGCATCCATGAAAACAGAATTTATTACATTTAACGGAGTTAGAAGTTAGCAGGAAGTTAGCTCGCTAGTTTCCACCTAAGCATGATATAGCATGTTCTGACTGAGAGATTTCTGAAACATTCAAACTTACAGCTCTGCTATCACTTCCAACATAAATGAAGACAGAAAACTAAACAGCAGTGATGTTTTTAGGGTTACTGAAGTTGAGCTAGCTGATATATAATGATGTACTACGTGATCGCTAGCTACACAGCTATGTTAGCACAATATAAATCCATTAGCACAGTGAAGCTGGAGGATGAACGCTATGCTATGAGATGCCATGTTGAATTTCTAGCGACCAGTATGAGAATGATAACACCAAATTTAACAAACCTGCTCCCCAATCACACCTCAGAACATGTAACGCTAATGAGTCACATGACAAAGGGGAGGAAAAATGGCTAAATAGGGGCAATTTGGACATTCTCCCTTAGGGGTATACTCACTTTTGTTGCCAGCAATTAAGACATTAATGGCTGTGTGATGAGTAATTTTGAGGGACATCAAATTTACACTGTTATACAAGCTGTACACTGATTACTTTACATTCTATCAAAGCTCATATCTTCAGTGATGTCCCATGAGAAGATTTAATCAAATATCTACAAAAATGTGAGGGGTGTACTCACTTTTGTGAAATACTGTACAACTCCATAAGGCCCCACTCCTTCTCGACTCGCTGACTGCAGCTATCGATTACTTTAGTGTTCGAGTAATCTATTGGTTATTCCATTGATTAATTGAGTAATGGGATAGGACATACTTTTTACTTGTGACGTGAGCAAAAAATAAATAAATTCAAATTAGAAAAAAATGGGTCTTCCAGAATGAACTGCTCATTGGTTTCCATTATAGAAATTGCAGTGTTGAAACATTTAACTGCATACTACATTTGTCAGAAAAACAAAACTTTTTGAGTGTATGTGCTGTAGTGAAATTACTTTTTTTTTTTTTTTTTTTTTTTTTTTTTTTTTAAGAAAACATTTTCCTAAATGCAAAAATGTATAAACAGTCAAAGTCAAATAAAATTGAGACATTGGCATGCTACAGAGCTGTGTGTGAAGCATCAAAGAATTTGAGGGGGTTTTTTAATAGTTGAATTGTTTAAGTTACTCGATGAATTGTTGCAGGCCCCCCTTAAAACAAAAAAACAAAAAAAAAACAAAAGCTTTTGTGTGTGGGTTCACAGCTGACAATGTGCCCTCTCTTTCACCTTCTGATGTCCAGGAAACTGCTGTTGGACTGGGTATGTTCTCCCTGATCATCCTGGGACCATCGGGGTGGATCCTGGCCCATCTGGAGGACTACAAGAAGAAAGAGTAGCATGGACATTTTAAGCGTTTATTTGGCATGTTCAATGTCTGTGTCCAGTGACAACTTGGGACCATCACCTTTATTCTAACTGCAGAGACGCTTATGGAACAAGTTTTACCGTTTAACTCTTCTACCTCTCTGACAGTTCCACTCCACATCCTAAACACAGAGCAACTTCCCCCAAGATTGTCTCTGATGCATTGAGTTCATGGATATCTGTTGGCATTCCTCACAAGAAGTATGTTACAGAATTAAATTATAAATGACAGTTACTGTTTCTGTGTATTTGTTCATTTTTGATAAAGGTTTTACCTTATCTTTAAAAAAAATGGAAAATATATAAGACTAGTGTATATTTTTGTGAGTGGGGTGTTTCCCACCTACTCTGGGGGTAAAAAGAAATCCTGTCACGAAATCTAAAAAAAAAAAAAAGGTATGAAAAGTGCTTCAGTTTTACTACGCCTTAAACATGAGCAATGAGAGGTTTGTGAAAGAACTTTTACCTAACCTTAATTTATCCCAAATACTTCTATAAAAACTCCTTACACTGATAAATTCTGTCATGTTGTATAATACTTCATGATTACAGGTTTTATTAGAGTGGAATCTTTTAAGTTTTAGTGGCTTCTAAAGAGAAGTCAACAGATGTTTCCTCAGATTATTTGAATTACAGAACTGATCAGTGGTTAGTCCAAGTTTCACTTTAGCACAAACATGTTTTACCTGGAAAAAAACACATTTGTCGCTTTAGAAGTCTGCAAGAAGTTTGTTCTGTAACATGGTTATCAGTCAGATGGGATATATAGTTGGGGGATCTCCTGCTGAATTTCACTTAAAAAGAAATGATAATTTTTATAGTTGTGATTTAGTGGAAAGAAAATGTCAACCAAAAGTCCAGAAAAACACTCAAAACGTATCCACTGATTTGCGTATCATCAAATGAAATGACTATTTTATTCCCCAACAACCCTGTCAGTTCTGGCTCGCAGTGATGGGCACACAGACCATAATCAATCAGTTACAGATGTTCCTGATCTCGACTAATTATTATGAAGCACACCACTCCACAGAATCAATTCCTTCCATTCCACACGCCTCTGTGTGTCCAACGATGTAATTGATATGCGACACAAAAGCTCCAACCAAGGTGCACGTTGAAGCAAGAAAATACCTGCTGCTCGGTCTGTTGCTTTTCAGCAGACTCAGACCACGGCAATGTTTTTTGTAGCAGTTTCCCTCGTTGCCAGGTTTCAAAAAAATGGTTTTAATTTTCGTGAACAAGGCGCTCTCGTGACTCATCGAATGATGTTACGGACTAGCCAATTGGTGGCATGCCGTGTGACGAACTCACATTTTAGTACCTGCTCGGGTAGCTTGGAACCCTGGCCCAGCAGGTACTAAAGAAGTACCTGGTACTATGACCTAATGAAAAATTGTCCCTGTCCAGGCCTGGCTGAAGATGCAGGACAAGTTCATCCTACTAAAACAGATATGGCCATGTACTGTTAAGTCTTTGATGAAAACCTCCTTCCCTCAGCCAGAAGACTGAAGATGGCTCTTCCAGCATGACGATGAATCAAATTATAGTGCCAAGGCAACAAAGGAGAAGCACTTTAAGGTAATGGAGCGGTCAAGCCAGTCTCTTAAAGGGCACATGAAACACACAAAGGCCAATATACACCGAGCCCTGCTAGAAATGACTCTGTCTGTCAAGCTTAGATTTTTAAAAACATGTTCAGCGCCATCTTCTGTCAGTACGGAACGTCACATCATGTGGTTGGTTGTGGTAATAGATTAGTTTATGTTAGCTAACTAGTGATAGGATCGATAACTAACAAGACTAAAATCAGTTTAAGGGGATCACATTCATGGTGCACCTGACTGCAACGGTGAGTTTTATGTTAAGAAAACAAGGATATACTGCCCACTGTCACTGTCTGTTTAAATGGTACATACAGCACTTTTGTATTCTCCCAGAGCACTAAAAGTATTTTCTACAACATGCCACAGTCACTTTCTTCAGCTTTAAGTGCTTACTAGCTAACATTCACACTCTGATGGATGCATCAGAGAGCAACTTGGGGTTAGTATCTTGCCCAAAGATCTTTGGTACACAGACTGGGGGAGCCAGGGATTGAACCGCCAACCTTCTGATCAGTAGATGACCAGCTTGACCTGCCAAATGGCTGTTAGTTGTTTGGCTAGTTGGACTCAAACAGGAAACTCCAACTGTTAGTTGTAATGTTGGGGTTTGTAAAGCACTTTATAAATGAGGACTGTGTAGAAGAGAGCCTTTCTAAGTGTAGCGTTTCATGTCCTCTTTAACCTTAAAAAAAGCTGTGGAGGAGTTGGCCAAAATGCCTCCTGAGATCTGTGCAAACCTGGTGATCAACAACAAGATCACAAACATCTTACCACTGTTCTCGCTAACAAGCTGTCCTGCACCAAGTACTAAGTTATGTTTTGTGATTAAAGCACTTAATTCACTCAATGACATATGAATCAATTTATAAATTCTATGTAACCTGTGTTTTTTGTGAGTGTGTGATTTTTAGTTGATATAATTTCTCTCTCCATTAAAATGAAACTCCCATCAAAATGAGAGATTCTTCATTAATTAGTGTGTGCTCTGTATGCACTCACATAAAAGAGGGCATTTGATGCACCATTTAACTCTTCAGCACAAAGTGGATTAATTGTGTTCTGAGTACTAACAGACATTGCTAGATAAACCAAAAGCATAAAAAATAACAGCAAAATGCAACACACCTTTGTGTGTGTGAGTGTGTCCAAACCTATGACTGTACTGTACGTGGTTGTGGACAGATGGCTACAAAATCTCCATGTACACAAAGTAGTATTTTACTGTATCCCATTTATGTAAATCTAAATTTGGTCTCATGTTTTGCGTAAGCCAGTGTGCTCAGCCATTCACTCTGCTTGATGTCAGTGCTGGATGCTACTATTTAAATGTGAAATCAATTAGTGGAACCACAAGTTGTGTTTTTTTCTTCTCATTGTTTCTGTTGAGTGTAGTAGTTTACTCATTCAGTGTCTCCTAAGTTTGATGCTAGGAGAGGGAACAAAGCCCCTGGGTTGGGGGTTGTGTAAGTCCAAGCAGGTCTAAAAATCTGCCAAATGGCTCATGTGAAAGTTGTTCTTATTCTTTCTATGGAGAATTATTTCTTAGCTTTATTGTAATTAATAAAGATATAGTAGAAGAATTCTTGAAAACAAACTTTGTCTTATTGGTCTAACGAGTACTTCCAGGTGATGTTAAAGAATTACCTCGAGCTAACATAATGGTCACACAACAGTGAAAAAAATCCAACCACCTGGGGACCGTATAAATGTGGAGGGTTGCATCAGAACAGTTATTCAGTGTCAGATTTTTGCCAAATGGAAAATTCAGATCATCAACAATAAATGGTAAATGGCCTGTATTTGTATAGCGCTTTACTCAGTCCCTAAGGACCCCAAAGCGCTTTACACTACATTCAGTCATCCACCCATTCACACACTGGTGATGGCAAGCTACATTGTAACCACAGCTGCCCTGGGGCGCACTGACAATGTGATGTTGGATTTTCGAGGCCCAGGTAAACACGGACTGTCACTAGTGCTGTTGAGCAGCAGGGTAGAAGATCCACTGAGGCAACGCCTGAGAAGTCAAAGGAAGAAGATGGTGTTGAGAAAAGACTGCCAGCACTATTCAGTGTAAGAAGAATATTCAATTTTGTAATACTACTGCTAATGTTTCGACATAACATGTTTTGGTCCACGCGGACTTCCATATGTTCCACACGTATCAGCTGACGGGCAGATGATCACGTGACGATCACCTGCTTCCTGATCAGCCAAACGACAGATTTTGCAGGTAACCTGTGTTATCGCTCTAATGTTAGACTCATGTTAACTACGGATTTGTAATTCCCGATCCTGTGCGGAACATTTCCGAGACTGCAGTATTACGTGTACACACCACTACACGTGAAATATTCCGCTCCGGTCGACTTGCTTCACTTGTTAGCATTAGCAAGTACTTCCGATCATTTACTAAAGTATAGTTTTGGACACTAATGACTGTTTATAATTGGCCCTTTCTGCATAGGAATACAGACAGATTGTTCAGATACAAATATTTATCGGAGGAGGCATTTGAAATAAGCTAAGCGCGCACACTTAGTTGCTAGTTTTTACTTTTCCAACTTGTATTTTTCTCACACACACCCAGTGAGACCTTACTACTATGAGGCTGGTCATTCTCGACGACTATGATCTGGCCAGTGAGTGGGCAGCAAAATACATCCGCAACAGAATAGTCCAGTTTAAGCCTTCTGCTGACAGATTCTTTACTCTGGGCTTGCCAACAGGTGAGTAACAACAATAATGTTGCGAAAAATGAGTCCTGAAATGTGAAGTCTGTGTTTCCCCACTAAGTAGGATTTGTCTCATTTCTCACAGGTAGCACTCCTTATGGCTGTTACCAGAAGTTAATTGAATACTACAGACATGGTGATATTTCATTCAAATATGTGAAAACATTTAACATGGATGAATATGTCGGTGAGTTAAAGGATAACTGACTCAGCTTTTTCCTCAGTATTAGTTGTGTAACTGTAAGTGGGCTCTTTGGAGAAAATGTTTTTGAGGTGGGGCCGTGTACTGGGAGACAAAATCAGAATTTCAGCAGTGTAAAGTAGCAGCTTTGCAGCTGGATCAAGTCTGGTGACCGTGTGTTAACTGTGATTAATGAGCTGCATTAAAGTCAATATGTCACAGTTGACAACAGAAACATAAATGTTACAGCCAGTTTTAAAACAGACCCACAGACGTTTATCATCTTATCAATAGTGTTACAGCCTCACAGGCTCAAATCAGAACTACTTGATTCTCTGTTTTAACCCTCAAACACTTACCTAAAAGCAGATAACACATAAGCGTAAAAGGAAAGGCATCAAAAGAGTTTGTTGCTCTATAAAAAGCTCCCCATAAAGCTAGGATTTCATATTTTTCATCACTGATTGGAGAAAATAGACAAACCGTGGGTTTCTCTTCAGCTCTGTATCCAGACTGATAATGAGTCGGTGCTCTGTTGAGCCAAACATTCCTTTAACCTTAACTAGAAATGACCTTCTTGAAATTCCTCATAAATAAAATTTTAACCATTTGGGGAAAAATATTCATAATTGATACTTACCTATTGATATTTATTTAGACTCTTTCTCTCTGATCACATCCTCCACTGTGTCTGTTAGACCCCATTCCTATAAGACTGCTTAATGCCGCTTACATGCGCAGCACCTATGCCGGGGCCTCGTCTCGGTAGGACGTGCCCGGCCAGAACAACTTATCCAGGAGGCGCCAGCCTTAGCTGTCTCCTTTCGATGTTGTGTAGCAGCTCTACTCTGAACTCCTCCTGAAGGACTGAACTTAACCTGTCGCTAAGGGGAGCCCATTCACCTTTCAGAGAAAGCTAATTTCCTCTGCTTGTATCTGCGATTTCATTCTAATAGTGTTAACAAAAAGATGAGGCACAGATGAACAGATTTATGCAGCTGTCTCCCACCAGATGGCAGGAGACACAATAATTTAGTGGCATTGGGCATCAATTAAAATGTTAACAAATCTCTATATTAGCTTATCTTAATTGGTTCCCTGTTAAATCCAGAATTTAATTTAAAATCCTTCTCCTTTCATACAAAGTCCCATTTTTTTATCTTAAGGACCTCATAGCACCGCATCACCCCAACAGAGCACTTTGCTCTTAGACTGCTTAAATAACCTCATGATCAGGTTATGTGTTCAGCTTAGGTGTCAGTGGTGACTTAGCCAAGTAAAAAGAGACAGTTTCATGACACAGAAACATGCAACTCAAGCTCTGAACTGCTCACTAAACCATTTATTTCTCATTGTAGTCCACCCTTTGGCTTAGCAGGACTAAAATACTCAGTAGCTTTGGGCTAGCAGTAACAGAATGTACTAACATTAGTAAGTTGTATGAAGAGATTTTCATCAAACTGAGTGATCAAGAGTGATACTCTACATGATTAGTTACTTTGAGCTATTTCTTTTTCATTGTGCTTTTCTTACTAATTTCACTCTTAGTAAACACGTTTTTGCTGTTCAGGTCTACCTCGTGCTCATCCGGAGAGTTACCACTCCTACATGTGGAACAATTTCTTCAAGCACATTGACATTGATCCAGCCAACGCTCACATTCTTGATGGAAATGCACAGAACTTGGAGGAAGAGTGTCAGGCTTATGAGCAGAAGATCGCTGAAGCTGGAGGAATCGAGTTGTTTGTTGGAGGTCAGACGTGTGGCTTTTAATATAGATTGCACTGCACAGCAGTGCTGCGTGGTATGCAAACTATTTGTGAAAGTGTTGTGACTGCAGATTGTGGCTGTTTCACTACATTATTATCATTATTGTTGTTGTTTCTATCTCTGCACAAGTGGAGTGGCGTTTTTCTGTTGGGATATTATTAATATAAGTAATACACTAATGGTATACAAAGAATTAAAAGATAAACCCAACAGCTAAAACAATAAAAAATCTATTCTTGGCTTCCTTTTTTTTCGATTTGGAGTTCTAAGCTTTGGCATGACTTAAACTTTGATTAGAAGGAAAACCTGTTAGCTTAGAGTAAACTGTATCTTTGCCACATCTCGTTCCCTGTTATTGTGCAAAGTTGCCTGAACTCAAGGCAGTTGTTCTTTTCTGTGCTTGAGTCGATCACAGACAGCTCCTCATTTGAACTATTTTTTTCGTTTCTTCATCATCCATCAATATTTACTCTTCTTGAATGTAGCACTGTTTATGCTAACGTGCTAGATAGCATTACTTGTGTGCCTAGTGGCCAGATAATTTAATATATGGTCACTGGGCACACCGGCTGTGGCAAACTCTTGTGAATAAGCGAGCAGCCAAAAATAGCTTTATTGTTACAAATGGTTTGGTTTACAAATTCTGTGTTCTATGTTGTTTGCTCTGTTGTTAAATTTGCATTATGTAAGTAAGTAAGGTTTATTTATTAAGTGTTGTATGGTTGAAGCAGTTCAATGATATGTGGAGTCATGTGACCGTGGAGGGCTCTGAAAGGATCACTAAAGTTCGCATGTGTCACATGGTGTCATACTGGACCTTTCAGAGGACCTGGTGAGAAGCCTCGCAGCAGCATTGTGAACCATCTGAAGGCAATCCAAAAATGATTTGCTCAGGCAGAGGAATAACAAATTACAGTGATCAGGGCGAGATGAAAGCATGCGTAATCATTTCTATTTGACTTTGAGACACAACATATTCACAACAGGAAAGATGATGACATCAGCTTTGAACGAGATAGCCAACATGCTTTTCCAAGCCCAGATTTTTCTCAGTGGGGAAAACTGAACATTTTTTATTCCTGTGGGAACAAAGTTATCAGGGGCACAGATCAGAACTTCAGTTTTTTGCGTTTGTTCAAAAACAGATAATTTGCTGTCATCCAGTTCTTTGGGACATGGATGCAGTTTTCAATGATGGATCATTTGGCTATATTCTGGGGTTTAAAAGACGTGACAATTGAATATCATCTGCATAACAATGGTATGAGATGTGTTCAAAGTTAGGATGTGCCCACATGGAAACATGTATAACGTCTGTGTAGGTTCTCAGTTATCCAGGTCATGGCAGTCTAAGGAGCCTGGAAAGACAGCGACTCGGCTTCTTTAAGTTTCTTTAAAAATAAAACTTAAGTCCAGCCGGTTTCTTTCCAAGATCCTTAGACAAGCATATATAATGCGAACAATGACCAGTAGAGAGTCGCAGGGAGGTAAATGGACTGATTCTTCTCCTGAGCTAGAGCCACCGTGAGGAAACAAGGCTCAGTGAGCCCCAGACCCAGGCTTATCCACACACACACAGAAACTGCACAAAGACACATCCTTCCACATCCACCCACCCTCTAAAGTGCGGACGGACAGGTGCCCCCCCCCAGATGCAGCAGCGCCCCCTGCACAGCCATCCCGGCCCCAGACAGGGTTTAGGAAAGTGGGGTGGAAGAAGACCCACCTGCTCTCCTCCCTGCTTGTCTGTTTTAAAAGTGGCCTGTTGGCTGCATGTGTTGGTGTGCCTGAGTGTATGAGGTGTTAAAAGAGAGTGTGATTGAGGGGACAGATGCAACACAAGCATGAGCGCTCGATGCGCCCCTTAAAGCCCTCGGGATCTGAGGTCCACGTAAATGCACTGTACTTTTTTAAAAGAGGGTCAATAACAGTCTGATTAAAATGCATAGGGACACAGCCAGGTGTCAGAGAATGAGTCATTCTCTTATAAACTCAGGGTCAGATGGCGTAAGAGCTTTTTGAACAGTAAGGTTGGCTGATTGTGGCAAATAAAATGTTTGAATTCCCTCGGCCGCTTTAGATGAAATTAGAAAAATATGTAGCCCTCGCATCTTTGACTGTTGTGTTAAAGGAATGAAGTAGTTAGAAAACTATGTGTAAAATTTCACCGTTGCAGCACCTACTACTATGCCATAGGGATCAATTCATTCTTCAAATGATTGTAAACCTTTTCATTTTATGCTCTTTACCACATGCTGTTGAATTTTGTTCTGTAGGTATTGGTCCTGATGGTCACATAGCATTCAACGAGCCTGGCTCCAGTCTGGTTTCCAGAACGAGAGTGAAAACCCTCGCAAAGGACACCATTGTGGCAAATGCTCGTTTCTTTGGCAATGACCTCTCTAAGGTTCCCACAATGGCTCTGACTGTTGGTGTAGGAACTGTCATGGATGCCAAGGAGGTCAGATTAAAAGGCACTTATTTCAGTCCTTTGTTGTCCTGTTTACACACTTTACATGCAAAATATTTGCACCAATTTTACCTCTTGTGTGTGTAAAGGCCTTAAGAAAAGCCAACACGGAGAATTTTGACAGCGAATATTTTAACGGCTGATGTTTATTGAGGCTGTTTCTCTTCTGTAAGGGCTACTCCGTCTCAACTTAAGTTGTAGAACATTTTCTACTCGGCCGTCTCCAGTTTGTACAAAAATGTTATCGTGCAAAAAATTTGAACATAAATAATAAGTGCTGTGAAATTTTAGCTTCATATATCAAATACTTATCAAGATGTACTTTTTGAAAAATGCTCCACTGACCTCCTTTCCAACATTACTATCTCCAAACTTCCAACAAACTACTACAAACTGACGTTTTCACTCGTCTCTCTCACCATTAAAGACGAATCAGGATCTAATTTGGGATAGGTCATTTGGGAAACTGTATTTGCTCAATTCAAGATTACAAAAAGTTGTATCACAAAAACAGTAGTTTAATCAAAACAGCAAAACACATGGAGTTTCTACATGGAACTCTAATTATAACTTAGAGAATGGTTTTGTTACATATTTCATTCCATGTTTTAGAACATTTTCTGTTCTTCACATGCAGAAGTTTGTTTCACAGGGTTCTGAGACCAGTCTCTTTACTTTGATATTATACTTCCCTTAGACCATGGTTTGGCAACCGTCAACATCAGAACAGCCTTTTAGCTCCTCCTACCAAACAGGAGAAGAGCCCCATGGGCCTCGCAAGCCACAGGTCGCTGATCTCTGCCTTAGACAATATTACCAGAACACGGAGGATACATTTTCATTGCTATGTACATAAACTAGTTAAACTATAGGTTTGTAGGCTTGTAATTCATAATCAGACTGTTCTAAAACCTCCATGAAAAACCCTCAGTCGATCCAAAATGCAGTAGCAAGAGTATTATTAGGGAGTCAAACGAGATCACATTTCCCATATTATGTTCCCTGGCTTCCTGTTAAATCCAGAATTGAATTTAAAACCCTTCTTCTGACATAAAATGTCTTGCAGTCAGGCCTTATCTTAAAGAAGCTATATTACCATCCCATCCTGTTTCCTCTCCTATGAGCAAACACTGTTTTCGCTCTAATATTTCGTTTCTTTAGCTTACAATATAAAGTTGCTTGTATTTAATATTGTGCTATCTACTGTACAATATAAAGCGCATTGAGGCGACTTTTGTTGTGATTTGGCGCTATATAAATAAAATTGAATTGAATTGAATAACTATGGTTGTGGCTGCTGCTAAATATAGTCATTTCAGTACAATAAAACTTTAACACACTTTTCCTCTGCTCAGGTGATGATTCTTATCACGGGAGCACACAAAGCCTTTGCTCTCTACAAAGCCATAGAGGAGGGAGTTAACCACATGTGGACAGTATCAGCGTTCCAGCAGCACCCACGCACCATTTTTGTCTGTGATGAGGATGCCACCTTGGAGCTCAGAGTCAAAACTGTCAAATACTTCAAAGGTACCAGTCACTCCTGTTGTGTGTGCCTGTTTGTAATACCTGGTTATTTTTAACTAAAAAGCTACAATGCAGGTAACTGATTAGAAAAATGCTAACTGACTTAAATGTGTACCATAAGTACAGGTATGTGAGCCAAAAGGACTAAAATGTCATACTTAAAGCGATCAAACAATTTAGCTTTAGCTAACAAATGATAAATGGGCTGGTTCTTATGTTTCTCTACCTGACTGCTTTATACAACTTTCCTCATGCAACATATTTAAATATGTTGAAAAATGCAAAAGCTTGTAGAATAAAATCAACAATGTGTGGAAAACCTTAACTAGTACAATTTTTTTAACACACTTGTGTTTAAATTTACAGTTACACAAATAGACTGAGAGCTGCAAACTTATATATTTACTTATATATGCTTAGCATTAGATTAGCATTAGCTTGGATATTTGACAGGCATTCAGTCCACATCCCAGCAGTTTGTTTTACTCTTTTCATTTTTGTTGTAGGTTTAATGCATGTCCATAATAAACTGGTGGACCCAGTGCTCAGCATAAAAGACCAGTAAAGGAGCCAGTGACTAAGGAAGACAACTGAAGGTTGTGACCAATGATTTCTGGATTCAACATCTGTTCCACGTCTGAAGAGCTGGTGTTTGAGTCCTTAACTGTGCATGTTGCTTATTCAGAAACTTACTTTGAATGTTATTCTTTTCAGACTGTTACTGATTATTAGTGAAAGGTCACTGTTCATTTATGTTGCGATGTAGTTATAACACAAGTTTACCTATCCGAGGTGTTTTGTTTAATATTTAACTAATTAAAACTAGTTAATGTTTAACTAGTTTTTTCAGGATTACTTTTTTCCATAAAGTAATGACCATAAACAAAACACCCAAATTTGTTTGGTGGTTGAAGTGAACCTAGACTTTTTGTCTATATTCATTCCCAAAGTAGAAGGCAACAATGTGCGGACAACAGTTCAACAAAAGAAGCAAATGTGATGTGTATGTTGGTCAAATCTTGTCAACCAAATAAACACTGTACATGTAGATATATTTTAGGGTCCTCGTCAATTAATTAAAGAGAGCCTGTTTAATTTGTCTTAACTTTACTTGAAACACATTCTTGTATATGTGCTTCACAATAACTGCTGCTTGACTTTGCTTCATGGATCCTTTTCACTTGGATGTGGCCTTAGAAGGAAAGGGCCTGTTTTGTAGCTGTCCTATTGCCTTATGGCAACTAACTGAAAATGGATATTTATGGATCTAATCTGATTACGCCTCATAGCAGGATTTTACAAATGTCCAAAGCCTTGGGTCGGGCTCATACATCAGTTTTGATTTGGTGGGGATAATTAACAAAAGTGACAAAACATTTTTATCACAGCCCTGATCATTTGACCATATATTCATACATACAAAACTACACATTTATACCTGAACATTGATATCACCATATAGGAAGACAGAATCACAATATAATGTCAGCATATATGTCATGATCTTGGTCTAAGTGGTCTTGTGTACCCCTACCAGACGATGTTCACAGTGATTCTACAGTTGATGTTTACCAGCAGAATAGTGTAATGTAACAAGATGATCAGTTGAACTGAATCTGTGTTTTTTAAGTAAATTTGAAGACTATTTTTTTAAAATGTATTTATTACACCCAAGGTTTTATCACTGATATTGGTTCTGTCTGTTGGACTTTGGGAAACACATAAATAAAATGAAACAATATATGATACACTGCTGCTCTGTCCCTTATAGCCAGTGGTGTCAACCAAAGGGAGAGGAATTTATTGCCTTTGGGAGAGCACTGAAAGAAGAGGACCCCAGACTTATATCTGTAGCTGCCTTTGTTGATTTACATAATTCGTTTAAAGAGCAAACCAGCAAATGACCCAAAAAATGGTGTTAATGGGTCAAAAACACTTGGCCTAGGTGTTGCCAGTGTTGCCCTAACTATAAGCTAAAACTATAAGTTTTAAACCTAATCTTAAAAGTAAAGAGGGTGTCTCTTCCTCTGAATCCAACTTTTAAATATGCTAGCAACCACAAGTAAGAGGCCAACAAGTGCTCAGCATCTCTGGGAACTCCTTCAAGACTGTTGGAAAACCATTTCAGGTGACGAAATCATGAAGCTCATCAAGAGAATGCCAAGAGTGTGCAAAGCAGGAATCAAAGCAAAAGAATCTAAAATATGAAGCATGTTTTGAGTTATTTCACACTTTTTTGTTTACTGCATAATTCCACATGGGTTCATTCATAGTTTGATGCCTTCAATGTAAATATTCATGAAAATACAGAAAACCCATTAAATGAGAAGGTGTGTCCAAACTTCTGACTGGTATTAGAATAGAATAAAATAAACCTTTATTATCCCACAGGTGAGAAATGTGGGTGTTACACAGCTCTTATAGCAAGGGGAATATAAAATATAAAAGGAAGACACAAGGTGGTCCTATTTACATAAGCAATTGAAGTTCATACATACAGGCAACAATGTACAGAATATGTATAGAAAAACTGTACATAGCTATATATATAAAATGTACAGTGAAACAAGCTGATGAGTAGGATGACCATGTTAAACTGTGTAATTTAGTCTGACAGCTGCTGGTAAGAATGACCTGCGGTAGCGCTCCTTCCTACACTGTGGGTGTAAAAGTCTACTGCTGAAGGAGCTGCTCAGTGCTCGTACAGTCTCATGCAGGGGGTGCTGTCTGTGATGGATGTTAGCTTAGACAACATCCTCTCCTCCACAACCTGCTCGATGGACTTCAGCGGACAGTCCAGGACAGAGCTGGCCCTCCTGACCAGTTTGTTGAGTTTCCCCCTGTCCCTCTCTGCCATTCCACCACTCCAGCAGACCACAGCATAGAAAATAGCAGACGCCACCACAGTGTCGTAAAACGTCCTTAGGAGTGTCCTGTTCACCCCGAAGGATCTCCCCAAAGTAGCAGGTGGAGACGACTTAGACCCTTTTTGTAAAGTGCATTTGTGTTTGTGGACCAGTCCAGTTTGTTATTGAGGTGAACACCCAGGTATTTGTACTTCTCCACTGTTATAATGTCCAAACCCTGGATGTTCACTGGTGTAATAGGAGGTGGCTTCTTGCTGAAGTCAATCACCAGCTCCTTCGTCTTGCTGGCATTGATGCAAAGATGGTTCTGTTTGCACCAGCTGATGAAGTCCTTGATGACCCCTCTGTATTCAAGTTCGTTTCCCTCCGACACCCGGGCCACAATGGCGGTGTCGTCCGAGAACTTCTGGAGATGGCAAGTGTCTGTGTTATAACTGTACAGGGTGAAGAGGAAAGGGGCGAGCACTGTTCCTTGTGGGGCCCCCGTGCTACAGACTACCACCTCAGACACACAGTCCCGCAGCCTCACATACTGTGGTCTGATTCTTATATAGCGCTTTCCTACTCTCCTGGAGTTCTCAAAGCGCTGTATACAACATGCCTCATTCACCCACTCACACCCACTCATACATCACTTCTAAACTCAAGTGCAAACTAACCAACATTCACACTCCGATGAACGCATCGGAGGGCAACTTGGGGTTCGTATCTTGCCCAAGGATATTTGGCATGCAGGCTGGGGAAGCCAAGGATTGAACCACCAACCTTCCAATCAGTAGCTGATTTGGCATTATTTGAACTGAATTATATTTCTCTCACTGGAGCCGTTAATGTGGCAGTCCTTTTGAGAAGCAATTGAGAAGCTTTTCCAGCAAGACACTGCTGCCATTGCTGGTCAGTTTGATGCTGTTGCTTTGTCTGACTTGTCAAAGCTGGCTCAGGGTTGCGGGATGAGCATTCTAAGCAGAGATGCCCAGACCTCCCTCCTCAAAGTCATCTTCTCCACTTCTTCTGGTAAGACACTGAGAGATGCTGGAGAGATTATGCGAACCATGACACATAATCTCTGCAGCATTTCTTGAGCTTCTCCCAGGGTTTATATTTCCAAAACACCTCACCTAAGAACCACCCTAGTCAGATGTCTCAACCACCTGAACTTGTCAAGAAACCAACAGAATGATGGACCTAACCTGTTTATTTATAGACTAAGTGAACAAAGAAAATCATTGTCTGTGATGCTGTGACGTCGTCAGAGAGATGACAAAGATTTTACAGGTTGTCCAAAGACATGCAATCAGTCACAAAAGCTTACAGGGATCAGAAAATGCTGAGAAGTATACACAGAAACAGATTAATTCCAGTACTAGACTGGCAGAAATCAAGCAAACCCTACATGACTGAGACCTGACACAATGATCTGATGATGACTGACTGTTTGCTTCAGTCTTAAGAGGCCAGGATAATAACCTGATGAGCAACGGGTGAGCTAATCAGCTGATCTCTTAAAGGTGAGCAACCAACAAGGAAGTGGAGAAGCCTAGACAAGCCAAGGGAAGGCAACTGGACAAATGGAATCGGCAGGCAAAATCTGAAAGAACAAACACATGATTAGGAGGCCCTCCTGCTCTTTTTGCTTTGCCGTGCCAACCAGAGACTCGATCTCCCAGGTGAGGGATCCAATGATGCACCGGGCTGGGAGGATCAGTTCATTCTCCATTGGGTGGGTGGGGTTCCAAGATTGTGAACTGGTGGGAGAGAGCATCTGGCTTAGTATTCCGGAAGCCTGGGTGGAAAAGGATCATGATGTGTTTAACCCTCAGAGGGTCCTGGAGCCATTTTTCATCCACAGCGTTTTTTAATTTCAAGCCATTTTCACTGTGTTGAATAGAATATAGCCAAACTTTCCAAACATTTTTTTTTTTAATCATATTGCTGTTTGGACATATGCCAGGTGATCGGTCCAAACATCACAGAGACGTTCACCTCCCTCAAGCAGGTCCCTCCATTGTTCCAGTGCCAGCTTCATCGCCGGCAGTTCTTGGTCCCCCACATTATAACTGTGTTCTGTGGGAAACAGGCGATGAGAACAGAAAGCACAGGGCTGCATTTTATCAATCACTCTCTGGGACAACATTGCATCTACCCCAGAACCTGAAGCATCGACCTCCACAGTGAACTGCAGAGAAGGACCCAGTTGAGCCAGAACAGGTAAAGACGGAAACCAATGCTTAAGGTGGATGAAGGCTTCCTGGGCTGAAGTCAGGTTAACGGAGCAAAGATTTTTGTATAGATCCTGATTTTTATTCTTTCTCCTTCTTGTTTTGGCCCTCACCACCCGTCACCTTTGGCGTAATAAGACTTTGAGATAATAATGTGAATAACAAAATAAAATAAGATTAACAAGAGGAACCTAGAGTCTATAGCGCTCCTCTTGGCAAAGCAAATGTGTATGACACAACAAAGTCCAGAAGTGTGCTTGCTAAAACTGCCAGACAGGATAAGTTTAAAAGAAAATAGATAAATAATTTTATATAAGGAATATCATCAACAAAATATTCAATTGCATAAACAACAAGTTGTTAACTATCACAAGAAGCATGTCTAAAAGTAATTGTGTGACTGGAATAAATACACGAATTCAGTGGCAGGCTATGAAATACTGATTGAAAAAACATGGTTAATACTGACTGACAGTTTTTCACATGATAAACATTAGTGAGGTTTTCCCGCTTCAACATCCAGTCATGTAAAACCATTGGAACTGTTTTTAGGCACTGATTTATTTTGTCACAGTGTATTGAGATAGTAGCCACAATACAGTATGAGCAACAATTACAGAGAATGGCACTGTATCACAGATGTGTGATAGATGTGTTAATATGGCTTGAGTAGAATGAACATATAGCTCTATACCAGTCTTCCTCTCACAATGCTCATGATCACACAACATGCTTTGAGGTTTCTGGGCTGAATGAAAACAGCACTTTTTTTTTTAAATGAGCTACTTTACAAAACAATGCTGTGGAAAATATTATTCAATCATTAGAGCAAATATTTAGGTAATCATTCCAGGTATTTGTAAGCAATAAACATTTGTTATATTTGTTTTAATAAATAAAAAGCATTGGAATCGTCTTATGATCATAATTTTAAAAGTTACAAGAGGGGTGTGTTGAAGCTGTGGCGAATGAAAGACCTTCACATTTTGTAGACCCTATCTTGCCATAGACAAGCTATCAGTGCTAACACTAAAGACACAGCTTTGACAAAATGCACATTTCTTTTTATGAACGATTAGTAGTCAAAAGCAAAATATCATTTTATCTCATCAGCACTATATTGAAATGCAATCTGTGGTATTTAAAAGCACTGTCATGATGAGAGTCAGGCCACAGTTTTGTAAACCATGTGTATGTCATTTCCTTTTGGTACAGTAACAGGATTATAAGGCTGCATCAACTTCTACACTGCATTCTTTCATCTGAATGTGTTTCAGCTTTTAATTATTTTGACCTGAATCGGCAAAAATGACATATTTGACTGCTACAGAAGATCAGAGACTTCTGCTTGATTTTTGGTTTAAGAGCTCAAACGTCATTACTAATGATCTGTTATCTAATTATTTACTGTTTTGTTAATACTAATAATTGCAGTAATTCAAATTTTACATAATTTGGTTCGATCAGTGACGGTTAACTAGAAATGAACACACTTTAACAATAACTACACTGTCAATGTTTGCATAGATTACCACTTCTTTTTCTTGTTTGAGAATGACACGTCTATTGACACCTCCGAGCGAGTAAATCATTTTCATGTCACCTCTGTCAGAACAACTGTGTTATGGCTATAAGGAAATGCTATGGGCAAGGTTAAGACTACTGTGCATGGAGACCTGATTACATTTACAGCCCCCCCCCCCCCCCCCCCCCCCCACAGCAAAACAAGACATGCACAGAATTTATGCAAAGAAACTAAAGTGTGATTTTTATACAATCTATACACAGTATCCTACTAAATGTCATTTAATGTTTCTTTGGTGTATCTGAAAATGTACTAAACTATTATCTGTAGTCTTCTTATGGGGAAGTTTGACTTGGAGATAGTATGAATATATTATCTCCAAGTCTGATGTTTTAAAGAATAAGAATGGTCTGCCTAGTAATATAAAGCGACTGTTGTTGTGACTTGGCGCTTCATAAATAAAATTGAATTGAATTGAATGAATGCTGACCTTTGTTTTAATCCCTTTTTAAAACAATGCTTT
This sequence comes from Pelmatolapia mariae, assembly GCF_036321145.2. NCBI lineage: Eukaryota > Metazoa > Chordata > Actinopteri > Cichliformes > Cichlidae > Pelmatolapia > Pelmatolapia mariae. Next base: position 40,482,276 of record NC_086241.1, read on the forward strand.
ACCAGTTCTACGCAGACACAGTATATCTGTGAAGGTTCTCAGTCATCCAGGTCATCGTAGTCTTTGCAGCTCCTTAAACCATAACTAGTACATTTATTAAGAATGAGTATTTTTAGGAATGAAAGCTGTATCCTTCAACAGTTACATGTAATTCTCAGTATTTTTTCATAATGCTGTACATTCATTTCAGCACTTTGTGTTTGCACATTTGTTAAAGAGTAGGAAATTACCCAATCCTAAATGTATTAGTATACACAGTCATTGTTTATATAAAATCCAATACTAGAACTTATCTTAACACTGGCTAACATCATCACAATTGCGTAGTACTGAGCCCTTTTAAAGACAAAGTTTGAGCTTCATGATTTACATTATTTGTCGCAAATTAAAACTGCAGCGCTGCGGTAAGGTGACCATACTCCGCATGGCTTAGAGCGGCTGGTCTGGGTTTGGATCTGACTTCCCTTTGCTGTCACTCTTCACCGTAGCTATCCAAAATACATTTTAATGAACAAACTGCAGAGCGATTTCAAGTCTGTTATTTCTGTGGATGTGAGTCCCTGTTTTTTTGATGTGGCTATTTTAAGTAGCAACACTGAATCCAAAAATAGTTCTTTAACAGTGAATCTTCAATTAAAGGCACCGCCTTCTCTTTCCTCTTCTCCATCTGACATTTTTCTGTTGGTGCTGAGCACGATGGTAGGAAATGCTCAGGTACTGGCCATCAGGTATACACTATTTTCACGAGGCATTGTGGGATATTTTGATGGCATCATGAAGAGAAATCTGCCTTAAAATGGTTACGAATGCGTACAATATGATCCACAAGCATAAACTAAGACTTACAAATGTGTGCAGTGATTTGTGTGTAACTTTTGTGGACTCACTAATGGGTACACCAATCCAGACACAAATATGACGCACGTAAAACTATTTTACAAATGTGTTCATCCAAATCTGAATAAGTACTGATTATTTTTCCACAGTTTATTACGTTCAGCTCCAGCTGTGTGGTCACATTGCTTTGTGTCTGTATGTGGAGTTCCACAGAAATCGCTGATTTGTAAATCTTAGTTCACGCTCGTGGATCATATCACAACTTTCAAGGGTAACTTCTCTCCGTACCCCAGACAGCACTACAAAATGAGAAATTTACTGTACAGTCCAATATCCAGCAAGTAGTGAATGATTTTAGCCATAGCCCTAATTTTGATTTGAGTATTGCAGAACAACAGTCCAAAATATTAAGATCATAATTTTGAGAACAGGAGTCCAAATTTCCACTGGCGTGACTTAAACAGTGATATATGGTGAATAGTGCTTTCTACCTCACTGCAAAATAGATAGCTACAAGATTTATGAGCCTCAGTCATTTCTGAGGAAAAATATGAAACAAAGCAAGCTGTAAGTAAAAATCTAGTGTATTGTATTTTTTTAAATTGTTGAAAGCTGCCATTAAAACTTTGTTGAAAATGTTGTAACTCTAAGACAATATTACTGAAAACGTTTCAGTGACATTGCTGTTTGTCATGCGGCAAAAGTCACACTGTGTTTTATACGCAGCAAAAATGTATAAAAGGAAATGCAAGTCTAGTTTGTATCTTCCTTTAAATTCAGAATTGTGCCTTCAGCAGTGCATCATCTTTATGATGTTATAATATAAAATCAGGCCTCTGTAAAAACGACCACTTCTCGACAACTCAACGTTTGGCCAATACTACAAATTTATCCTTCTAGATTCTGAACAGAAGCTGGTCCAGTTGACCTCACCGATCATAATGCTCCAGTTTTTCAGCTATTTAACCACACGCTCTGTGGTCATTTGTAACGACCAATAGGACCATAGATTTCTCAAACACACTGCTGATATTTCAAATATTGGCTGCTGACCTGCTTACAATCATTTTAGTTATATAATAAGAGCTACTGGCTTTTCTAAATGAGTTAAAAAATCTAATAGTTTGCCATTATATATTACAGCTACAATGCACCTTCTTCTTCCTACTTTACAATGTCAATAGCACAGCGGCAAGGAATAAACAAACTATATTAAAAAGTGACGCCAAAAACTCCTCCGTGTCCTCTTGAGTTTAACCTGTGCAAACATTTGATGTAATTCCAAATGTCCACAACTATAGTTTCAATGAAATTCAGGGTTCTTTTCCCATTTCAACTTTTGCATCTTGCTGGAATCGGACGGCTGGTAACAGTAAGCCGTTAAAATGACTACCCCCTATTTCTAACTATATACAAGTAGCTCAGTCTCTGGGAAATTTTGTATATGATACACTCCGGTTGTCCTTTGAGGTGCCAGTTTTATAAATATAAATAACCTATCCAATAAACCAGATTGAAAAGGCCAAAAGCAGTAGGAAAGAATATTCGTGAATAAGAATCGATCTTGGAAACTCGCACGTGCATCCTGTTTTCACGCCAGGCACCTGAACGGCAGTCGTCAAAGCAGCAGAAGAAGCTGGCACAGTCTTTTCCATCTAAACACTCATAAGCATAATCATCCTCCCCATGATAGGGTACAATGTTATTCATCTGCAACAGCGACGGGCCGGGTCGGATATTCACCATGCTTGATGCTTTCTGCTGTAGAGGGAACACACACAGTCATTTTCCCGTGTTAGTACTTGATGCTGTGGCTCTTTAATGAAGAAGGGATCAAATAAAAATCTGGTACCTGTGTGTTGCTGGCTTTAGCCTTCTTTGTCTGTCTGTTACTGGTGAAATAGTGCAAAGTGCCATACTCCATAAGAGCAGCAAAGGTGAAGATGAAGCAGACAGAGACGAAAAGGTCCATGGCGGTGATGTAGGAAACCTTTGGCAGGGACTTCCTGGAGATGGTACTGAGAGTCGTCATGGTAAGCACTGTAGTGATGCCTTAATGGATTGAGACAAATTTAGTGGTAGAATATCAGTCCTACAAATATTGATAAACACATAAACACAAGGTGGTTTAAATGTTGGACTTGTTTTTTAGTATGACTTAAACAGAAGAATTGCAGTAGTATAAGCAGCAGCACCTCATAAGACTTAAAGACATAAAGGAAACTTCTACGTTGCAGAACAGACAAGTAATATTATCAGCCTTTGCTTGGACATTGTTTTCTAACTTTGTCAAAAGTAAAATATAACAAATATTCATTTATTTGATTAAATTACTTTTCGTTAGTCATCTAAATTATGACAGGATAAAGAAAAGGAAAAATAAAAACATACGTTATTCACCTAATTTATATGTAATAGCTGAGTGTTCAGTCACTATTGTGTCCTTTTACTATATCACTGTGAATGCTCCTCCTCACGAGCACATGGTACATATGTTGCTGGTAAGAGACAGGGGAAGTGAAATAATATTAACTGAGTTTACCACAATGCTTCCAAAGTTTCTAAAGAATTAGCATCGCAAGAGTGGAAGCATACAAGACAGAGAGCTATTGGAAGAAAGCTGATTCTGTTCAACATGAAGCAGCATTTTCAGTGGTTCCATCATGCATTCAATGACTTCTTCAGTCTCGGCTGACTGCAGGATTTCCCAGCCTTAAAAAAAGTAAATCTCCATAAATAATTAGCAAACTGGCACCAGTGACTAACACGGGCCATGAGGTCAGTTTCATGATCCTTAATATGCAAATTGCCATGGCCATTGATCAATGGCCATGAGTACTATTCACAGAACAGCCACTGATCAGTCTTTCCACATAAACGGCCTCCTTGCCTCCCTGCTCAGACCAGCAGGATGTGAAAGAGTCCAGTAAAAATACAAAAAAGTACAACTTTTACTGGAGTATATTTTTACACTAGTACTTCTACTTAAGTATTACTTAAGTACAGCATATCTGTACTTTTGCCATCTTCACCTGTTCTACACATATAGATCAGTTTTTAAGTTTTGACTCTCATCGTCCACTGGAATATACATTGGGTGGGTGAACACCATCCCCATAGACACAGCGAGCACAGAAGAAGGCATCATATCAAAAAGACCCAGAGAATAGAGTGTATGCTGTAACTTCTACACTCAGGAAACCGAACAACCTCTGGCTATGAGACGACACAGAGCACGACCTCGTATGGCCAGGTCTATTTTGACCTGAAGGCCAGTGGCCACTCTGTCAATGATGAGGATGTGCTGGACAGGGAGGAACGCTGGTATGAGCAGTGATGAAACATTTATTCCACTGAAAAAGCAACGCCCAGTAAACAACTTTCAATGTAAGACTGACTGATTGTGAAAAATAAGGTTATATTAATTTATTGGGCAGAGAGTATGCAATTTTCCTTTTCTAGTCCTGCATACCTTAAACCAGTGACACCATCACAGGGAGAATACTTAACCCTCAACTTTCAGATATCACAAACTATAACGTGTGCTGTATAATTTATAGTAAGAATATTCAGAAGCTGATTACAGCTCATTATATTCAAATATTTCAAAGATTAAAGGATATTACAGTAATTTACAGAAACATTTACAGCCTGATTTTATCTGTGCCTGAATTAAATGATCAAACCTAGAGATGTTCGTGCTGGGACGGCGTCCTTGTTAATCCAGAAGGAGACCCAGGATAAAACCACAATCATGCTGCAGGGGATGTAGGTCTGGATGGTGAAGTAACCCATTCTCCGACTCAGGTCAAAAAAGATTGTCATGATGACATATTCCCCTGAAAGTTTAATAAATGAAGGGCAAAAGCAAATTCATGTGATAATGTTGACTCTCTGCTTTCATAAAACAACAACAGCTTGTAGCATAAGATTAAAGTCAACATTGATACTATGATAAACTTGGTTACAGTCTCTAACCTGACTGCGTGTGTGCGACATCAGAGGTGTTCCTCAACCCCACAAAGGCAAACTGGTAGAGTCTCCAGTACCGCTGGTCCGCCACCTCTACTGCTCGTCTCTGCCACCGATACATGATCTCGTTTTTAGGATAACCATCTACAGCCCAAACATAAACATAACTGTAAATAACTGTGTTTTTGACAAGAAAGTACAAATGAGTGCTCCACCTGAGGTGTGTATTAAAAAAAAAGAAAATTCTTTGTCAAAAACATTGTTTATTTAGACCACTATACATTCATCTGACTTCTTCATGTTTGAAGGTCTAAATGATTCAAAATGCAAATTTAAGGATGTCGTTCTAATACTTCTAAGGTTATGGGTTAAATGTTAATAAAACTTAAGAAAGGCCTATGTTTAGGAAATACAATGGCTCCGATTAAGATAAAAGCAAATATCAACTTTTACTTGCATTGACATGCTCAGACTTCATTAACATTGTCACAACAAGATAAACAAAAAAAGTATGAAAAGCTGTTTTTACACCAAATGTCTGTAATGCGTTTGTCCTTCTTCTAGCATGGAAGAAGCGAAACTACGAAGAAGATTAAGACAACAATAAGAGATGAGCAGCCAAAGCACAATGCAAGTGGCAAATGAAGGATGAAACGGATAACATGACAGCACAGAAAAAAGTGCATAATTCATTAAGTCTGTCCAAGAAATGGGACTGTGTGGCTTCCTCTCTTCTCCTGGTGAAGTAGATGATAGATTGGCACAAGCCAGCCTCAAGCAGATGGGGCATTGGGCAAGGAGAGGGCGAATAAAGGCTTAGTCGGTATGATTTTCTGATAAATTATAGAAACTGCAGTTGAGATGACAGACTCAACAATGAGAGGGGAATATGTTTGACCACCTACAGCTTGAAAACTCCAGTGGACACGAGTGCTCATCCATTGGAAAGTTATGCAGCTTAAGGTAACACTCCGCATTTATAGTCAACCTGACAAAAACAGAATTATGTCAGAAAAAAATAATATGTCGGAATTGTTTTTCCCTGCCTAATAGTATTAAAGTCACCGTATGTCTTCTCTTTATTTAAGAGCGTAAATACATAAAAAACTATCAGACTTTGACAAATTGGATTCACTTAAAAGAGAACTACATGACAAAAAGCAGATGTACACACTAAAGCTGCACAAATGACAAATACTTTCAAAGACATTAGCAAACTGGCTACAAAGCTGTCCTACCTTAATGTGTACATGACTCTCCCATTGCTCCACAACCTAAGGAGGCGGTTGGGAGTAGTGATCCAGTGGGCATTTGATTTTCGGGAATTCCGGAAGAATGTGTCAGGAATCCATATTTTGCCTACCATGTTACTGTTGAGCATGAGCAGCTTCATCGAGCTATTGAACTTCAGACGGCTGTCATACCATGTCTGGGCAAAGAAGATGTCAATTGTGTATTCCTGCAACAGATTTTGGAAATCAATGCAAACAAACCAGAACAATTTTTAAACAGTAGAAGAATTTGCTTTTGCCACCTCTATAATGTGTTGCATATTTCACTCAGATGTTCTCTTATCACTTCTCTTTTTTCACTGAGATGTTATAAAAATGACAAAAGTTTGTTCAAATGCCTTTGAATGACTTTGGTGACACGTTGACCATAGAGAGTGAAATCAAATGATCAACATTCATTAAATAAGTGTTAAAACTGCTAAATAATTAAATCAATTACAATCTTACATTTTGAGATTTCCCCTTAATAAATTGTTGGCACTTTGGACCACATTTCACTTTATTTAAACAGAGTTTTCAACAAGGAGGACTCTTCCTCAGTGGGTTGAAGTTGAAAGCCATGGAAAAACTAATACTGTTAGGGGACTTCTTTGAAAGAGCATTCAAACTGTAGAATGAATACAAGTTGTCCAGATACTGTTCAGGTTTGTAAAGACATTCAATAACCCTGGATAAAGAATCTAGAGATATGTTGAGAGGCAGGCTTACCATGTTGATAGGGTCCACTGGTCCAATGCTGTTGACATACACAGCTGTTTCAATCACTGTGGGCCTCACTGAAACACAACAGAGAGATATACTGCACATCATTTATTTGGAGGTGGGGGTGACGTTATGTTTACTGAAAGTGTGGTCAGAATTGCAGAAATGATGGAAAATTATTTGACCTTTTCTAAGATGTGTCTTAATTTAACTCTAAACAGCAACTCTCATGTCTGTATAAGATGAAAGATGAGCCGAGGGATCGCCGTCTCTTTGATAATATCGCAGAACTAATTTAGGAAAACTCTGCACACCTGAATCAGTGACAGGTGCATAGACCATGCATATCTGTTAAATCACAGACCAAAATACCTTCTGTTGTTGCTATTTTCAATTCAGTTCAATTCAATTTTATTTATATAGCACCAAATCACAACAACAGTGGCCTCAAGGCGCTTTATATTGTATAGAATAATACAATAATACTATTATTCCAAAAGTTCAAAATTGCCCTGAAGATCAACTCTGCACAACCTGACAGTGGAAGACAGAAGCCAAAGGGGAGCTGATACTCACGACAGGACAGAAGTTCATATGCAGAGCAACATTATTTGCTGAACTATATTGCCGAGCATTCTTCACAGACTTTACTTAGTAACAGTAATGAGGTGACTCGTTACTCTTACTGAACCTTTAATTAAAAAATAAAGAAAAAAATACATTTTTTGTCATCAGTACAGTATGCAAATATTTATTATTAAATCTGAATTCATAAGAGTCTATCTAAACACTTATGGAACCATGCAGTGCTGACTTAATCACTCTATAATTGTCATGGTTCTGGGTCTTGGATCCAGTGTTTCTGGACATTACTGCTTATTTAGAATATTCTATGTGATTCTGAGGTTCATGGCCTTCGGTTCTTAGTAATCTTAGAGTTCTTCCTCCCTCAGTCCTGTGTTTAGTCAGCCTTGTCTTCATGTTGTTTATCTCCTGTCTCCGTGTTTGGTGTTCCCTTTCTGTCTTCTCAGTCAGTCATGTCTGTCTTTTCCCCCGGCTCTTACTGTCCTGCCTGTGTGTCTTAGTCTTTGTTTATTGTACTTCCTGTTTTATTTTGACAGTCTCTTGTCCTGTGTACACTGGATCCTGTTTTCTTCCCCCTGTCCTGTTGGTCTGTATCAACCCCAGCTCTGTTTCCACCTTGTTGCCAATCCTCTCATTATCCTGTGTGTATTTAAGTCCTCAGTCTCCTTCGGCTCGTTGTCATGTCATCCTGTTTGTTGTGTGTTCCCATGTCTCCTGTGAACTCTGTATTTTCCCTCATAACCTCCGAGCCTCCTAGTTCTCTAGTTTTTTGGTTGTTTCTGTTAGTCTTTTTGTTTGTAGTATGGTGTTAGAGCAAATAAAGTTGCCTTCTTTAGTTACTCCCTTTGTTTCTAAGTGCATTTGGGTCCAAGCTCTGCCTGCCACACAGTGTTACATGACTTAATGTTGTAATATCATCTTTATCATACAATGAAAACTCCCTTAAGATAACTATAATTGTGAATTTAGGTCAGCTAAATTGAAGTGATATACCTCCAATGTCAGGCCGTAGTTTGTTGTCATAACCTTGCAGCAGTTTATTAAGGATCAGCGTTACATCGCTCTCATAGACCTTTGGTGATAACACCCAGGTCTTATTTATGGGTACATCTTCATAGTCCTCTTCGTCCTGTTTACTGGGTCCAATAGCTGAACTGTGGAAGAGAAAACATTGTAAAAATCAAACACACACACACACACACACACACACACACACACACACACACACACACATATATATATATATATACTACCAGCAAAACATTTGAACACACCTTCTCATTTATTGGTTGGTTCTTTATTTTTACTACTTTCTGCATTGTAGGTACACACTGAAGACAATAAATATATGATACAAGATATAAGGAATTATGCAGCAAAGAAAAATGGATAAAAATGTCCATATTTCAGATTCCTGTAAGGAGCCGCCCTTTGCTTTGTTGACAGCGCTGCAGACCCTCAGCCTTCTCTCAGTGAGCTTCATGATGTCGTCACCTGAGATGGTTTCCCTTCACAGGTGTGTCTGTCAGGGTTTGTTTGTGGAATTTCTTGCCTTCTTAAATGGGTTGGGACCATCAGTTGTGTTGTGCAGGTTGGTGCACAGCTGACAGCTCTATTTGACAACTGTTAGAATTCATATTATAGTAAGAACCAATCAGCTAAGTAAAGAGAAACAACAGTCCATCATTACTTTAAGAACTGAAGGTCAGTCAGTCTGGAAAATTGCTAAAACTACAAAACTGGCTCACGTGAGGACCAAGAGTCCCCTCTGCTGCTGAGGATAAAGTCACCCGAGTCACCAGCCTCAGAAATCACAAGTTAACAGCAGCTCAGATAAATGCCACACAGAGCTCCAGTAGCAGATACATCTCTGCATCATCTGTTCAGAGGAGACTGTGTGAATCAGGCCTTTATGGTCAAATAGCTGCTGAGAAACCACGACTAAGGAAAATCAACAAGCAGAAGAGATTTGTTTGGGTCAAGAAACAGAAGGACCTCATGAAGCTCATCGAGAGAATGCCAAGAGTGAGCACAGCAGTAATAAAAGCAAAGGGGGGCTGAAGACTCTAAAATATCAAACATGTTTTGAGTTATTTCACACTTTCTTGTTTACTACATAACTCCATATGTGTTCATTCATAGTTTGGATGCCTTCAGTGAGAATCTACAATGTAAATAGTCATGAAAATAAATAAAGAACATTAAATGAGAACGTGTGTCCATATATACATATACCTAGATAGATAGATAGATAGATAGATAGATAGATAGATGATGTAATTTAACCCTTTAAAGCCAGGTGTATCGATACTTGATATGTTTTTGTGAGTTTTTCAGACTTCCACATCATCAGCGTGACTTTCTGAACCTCAAAAAATAATATAAATTGCATGATACATTTTTAATGACTAAATTGCAAAAATATGGCTAAATTAAAACGCATATGTGCAGATTAAAATTTGATATATATTTTTATATATTTTATCTACCACTCCATTATCAGAAAATTAAAGATTTCTGGCAGTTATTTCATGGTTCAGGTTATAAAGGGTTAAATGTTTGTGTGAGCATGCAGTTTATGTAAAAATACCAGAAAATATACACCAGTCATTCACAACAACCACTGAGAGGTGGACGGAATTACAATATGATCTATATATCATATATCTCTATCACTTTAACATATAATAATGGCTTGATTACATGCTCAATCATTCAACTAAGGAAATCCCAGAAAGTTTATTCTGCTTATCTGGATGTTGTGTTTTCAGTGGAGAGAAACATTTGACAACCTGCAGTCAGCCAAGAGGTCAGTTGGATGAGTGACAAAATGTTTTTCCCACTGATAATGCAATGCCCACATAAACAGAATCTACTTTCTGGTATGGCAGTCAGGTAGTCAGGGGAAATAAGAGTAGAGCTGGCAGTAGAGAGGCAACAGTATGTGGCTGGAGACTGAGTGGGCAGTCTGTTGTTGTCCACGGTTGCCACCCACGGCATGCCACTGTCGCCTAAGCTCGACTGTTCGCTTATGTCCTGAAAGAACAGAGAGCAGTAGGTGAACTGTAGAAGGTCCACAGTGTCTGGGACCACAGAGCTGATGTGTGTCAAGACCAGCTTATCAAAGCACTTCATGACGGTGTCAGGTACGCTATCTGGGGTACCACTTGGGAGGAGGGCGGGTGCACCCTCAGACTGAGGAGACAGCAGTCATCACATTGTGCCTGTCTGAAGACCAAAATGGAGGGGAGGCAGTTTTTGGGGGCCAGCTGGTTACTACTCCAGCTTAGCTGACCAGACCCTTAACCAGTCTCACCCCGAAGGGTGCTAACTGACACAGCAGCAAGCCATTAACCAATTATGCCTCTTTATTTGTGGTGTGTGGGGAGAAGAGACCAGAGTCGGCGGTAGAAAGGTGACAACAATGGACTGGGCCGACTGAGTGCTGCTGCAAAGCAGTGAACAGTAGAAAAGCTGTGTATAAATAACACTGACCAAGAGAAATGCTGTGTCTATGATGCATGTGTGGAGGTTTACTTAGCGACAGACATGCTACCGTGAGGTTTAGGGTAAGCAGAAAATAAGCAATTAGTTTTCAGACAATGTTCTGACTGAAACAGGTCTCCCTTTAAATACAAAGGTTTGCTAAACGTTTGGAGAGAAATTAAGAAGAAGAGACAGAAAGAAGAGAGAACTTAAATTCAATTTATCGCACCAAATCACAGCAACAGTCACTGAAAGTGGTTTATATTGTAAGCTAAAGACTCTACAATAACAAAGAGAAATCCCAACAATCAAACAGCCCCCTTTGAGCAAGCACTTGGAAAAATTGAGGAACAAAAAACTCGTAACAAGAAGAAATCTGCAGCACAACCAAACTCAGAGATGGGCAGCCATCTGCCATGTCTGGTTAGGGATGATGGGAGGAAGACAGGATAAAAGACACACTCTGGAAGAAAGCGAGACGTTAATGATTAGTAGTTTGTCTTCGAAATCCAAACTGGGAGCTGTTTCCACAGAAGAGGGCCCTGGAAGCTGAATGCTCTGCCTCCCATTCTACTTTTAACCCTAAGAAGCACAAGTAAGTCTGCAGTCTGGCAGCAAAATTCTCAATTGGGCTGTACTATCAGGTCTTCAAGATAAGATGGGGTCTGATTATTCAATACCTTGTATGTGAGGAGCAGGATTTTAAATTTCATTCTGGATTTAATGTAGTATATTATAGGAGTATAGGAGAAATCTGCTCTCTCTTTCTAGTCCCTGTCAGGACTCTTGCTGCAGCATTTTGGATTAACTGAAGGCTTTTCAGGGAGTTTTTAGGACTTCCTGATAATAGTGAATTACAGTAGTCCAACCTGGAAGTAATAAATGCATGAATAAATCCCTAGCAAACGGTATGGGGACTGTAATTAATTTTAGATCACTTTAATAATTAATTGCATACTGAGCACTCAGAATAAAATAGGTTGTTGAGAGTTTGTGCAGACTTAGTGGAAGGCCAAGTGTAGGAACTTAGTACGTAGCCTAAAGCAGATAACTCGTAAGCTGGAGAGGAAATGCCGTATCACAAATTTAGAAGATCATCATTTAGCCTGGAGAAATAGTTTGTTGCTTTATAAGAAAGCCCTCCACAAAGCTGATTGAAGAAAATAAGAACAACCCCAGGTTTCCCTTCAGCACTGTAGCCAGGCTGACAAAAAGTCAGAGCTCTATTGAGCCAACCATCCCTTTAACGTTAACTTGTAATGACTTCATGAACTTCTTCACACATAAAGTTTTCATTTTTCTCTTGGAGAAGGTATTTGAATTTGTTCCTTGTGGGACTTCTGTTCTGGTGGCAGACCTGGCTGCTCGTTAACTGGATGCAGCTGCAGGCACTGCAAGTGAAAACAACTTTCCCAGTTGCAGGAAAACCTTGTGGCCCAGTGTGGGGCCACAGCTCAACCACCTCTGCTTCCATGGCTCCTTCAGTCATGCTATATAAGATGATGGAGATGGATGACTCACAGCAGCATAAATGTACCGCTATTTTGCAACGATCAGGAACAGGCTTTCTTGAGTGAGTAATGACACTTGAAGAAAACCCCTAGTTTTAATGCTAAAAAGCAATCAGGAATGTATTTTCCACTTGGCTCGTTTTAACCAGATACTTGGTTACATTGAATATGATAAAACTGTAGAATAAATTATGAGAATTCTATTTGCTGGGTATCTGAGGGGATGCCAGTTCCAAAAGGGCAGTTGCACCCTTTATCATAAACCGAGGCCCCATTTGACCACATTGGCATGGCTGTGTGTTCAAAATGGATCTAACACGCCCTGGCCCTGAAAGCAAAGCTTTACACACAGATGGTTATCACAGCAGAATTTGCTTCAGGCCTGGGACTGTCAGCAGTGTCTGTACAACAGGGCATCTAGACCCTGACAGTTTAAACTGGTACTTGTATTGTTCCCTTCATTCAGTTTAAAGTTACTCACCAAGTGACAAAGGACATTTGTGGTCAGATGGAAAGTGGGAAATGTCAATTATATTCTGACAGGGGTAGAGCAACACAAATACACCATCTTAACCTTCTGAAAGCTTGGAGGGAGTGAGTGCCTCTGAAACAGTGAGCTTCATGAAAGACAGAGATGAGTTGTGGTCTGAGGTACCAGATTCAAACTTTTCCACCTCACTCCTTTGTCATGACCATCTCACAACAGCCCAGAGAGAACATGTTGCAGCTTTGCAACAGTGGTTTGCTGATGTGTTCTTCAGCCATGCCACGCTACACCACACTAATACGACACTATATTGAGTGTGACGGTGTATTCACAACCCTAGAGATTGTAGGACCTATAGGACCCTGAACACAAGAGAAAAGTTCAGAAGGAAATGCTACGCTGGAGATAGGAGTAAAGGAAGAGTGTTGTATGGTGTAGCCCCATAGTTTTAGTCATGAAGAAAGATGGGCCAACATGGTTTTATCTAGATTAGTGCATGGTCAATAAGGTTTCACAGTTTGATGTTTATGGCAGGGCCTAGGTCAACAAGCTGCTGGACTAGTTTAGTACTGCATGCTTTTTCACAACACTGGATATAACCAAGAGCTTCTGCCAGAGACCAAGGAAACATGATGTTATCCACTCCATATGCTTTACAACAACTTTACACTCTTCCTTTCAGGATGTTTGGCTTTCCAGTGCCTTATGGGCAGGATGCTGGATGATGTTATCAATTCATTGCAGTTCAATTTGCTTTACACACAGTTGCCCCAAAGCAACACCTGGGCAGAGAATGTGCAGGGGTTGGCTGCAATCCTGGAGACCCTGGAGCAGGTGGATCTTGGGGGTTGACTACTTCATGGTACACATTAATTGTAAGCTGTTGGAGTGGGAGGCTCAATATAACACAGTAGAGAAAAAAAACTGGGTATTCAGTGGTCGGGATCCTCCACTGTTACCTCCTGGAACTGCCAGTTACCCACACTTCACTCCAGTGGCCACACCACATGAAAGCTGCACCCAGATCATTCAGTGGTCTCTCTTTCTAGTCCGTGGAAGTACTCTTTCTGCAGTGTTGTGGATTAACTGAAGGCTTTTAAAGTAGCCTAGAAATAATAACTGCATGAACTAGCTTTTCAGTATCACTCAGAGACAGAATGCTTCTCTTTTAGCAATATTAAGCAGATAAAAAGACAGGGGTGCAACACAGTTGTTTATTGAGCAAAATTTCTCACAGGTTAGAGTAACGGTATAGAAACACTATTAGAATTTTAGAGTAAAGCACAATTCCTGAGCTTCCACAGAACTGTTACACCTATTTTTTTGTTTGTTTCGTTATTTTCTCTGTTGCTTTTCAATCTTCAGTGCTCCCAGTTTGGGTGAGCCTGGGTCCACTAGAGTCTTCAGTGATTCACACTCCAATGGATGCATCAAAGAGCAACTTGGGGTTTGTATCTTGTCCAAGGATATTTGGCATGCAGACTGGAGCAGACAGGGATTGATCCACCAACCTTCCGATTAGTAGGTGACCTGTTCTAATACCTGAGCAACAGCCACAAATATCCAGAATAAACAAATATCCAGGACGTCTGTCATCTCTGCTAAAATATTGCTAAAGTTGGAACTATCTCATTCAGGCTGCTGGGAAACATGACCATGCATTTGTTAATTCTAGGCTGGAATTCACAGAATTCCGACTATGATTCCTTACAGACTGCTCCTTTTAAAAGACTTTTATTAGCAGGCTTTTATAAAAGTTCCCTGAAAGTTCCCATTGTTGCAATTTCTGACCTTTTTCTTTCAAATAGGCTTTATAACACACGCTCACATCCACTCTCTTCATCACTTACAAACACACATGCACCCACACACCAACACACACACAGTGAAATTATATATTTGCTTGTGTACCTTCCTGTTTTGTCTTTCAGGTGTTGTGTATTGCTTGAGAGTGCTTTGTTACAGATCCAGATTGTCTGTTTGCTTCATCCTGGATTTTCCCCCATCACCATTCTTTTCTCTCTTTTCTCTCTTTTCTCTCTTTCCTCTCTCCACTTTTTTCTCTTATCTTTTGCCAATCTGTTCTAGACCCACTGTCCGCTCCAGCATAATATCCACACAGACAATAATATGGATAATAACACAACCAAAACATTACCAAGAGGAGTCTACAGAGAGTCTACGTTGGTCCTGTTGGGAAAGCAAATATGTTTGGCACAACAAAGCATTTAGACCATTAATCTGCTTGCTACAACTGCTGGACAGGACAGGTTAAAAAAAAGTTCCCTGAAAAGACTTCAGCTGATCCAAAATGACTGAGAATGGGATAGATAATACTCTTTTTTTAATACTCTGTGTTAAATCCAGAATTGTTTGTAAAATGATTCTTCTGACATACAAAGTCCTGAATAATCAGGCCATATCACGTCTTAAAGACCTGTTAGTATTGCATGCCCCTTAGTAAAGCATTTTGTTCTTAGACTTCAGGCTTATTTTTGGTTTGGTGAGTTTCCAAAAGTAGAATGTGAGGCAGAGCCTTCAGCTATCAGGCTCCTGTGGAATAAGCTCCGAGCTAGGATTTACCGGACACGCACACACCCTCTCTACTTTTAAGAGAAGGCTTAAAACCTTCCTTTTAATAATACTTTTAACTATACTTATGGACCAAGCCTCATTTTTGTAGCTAAAGGCTTTAGGATGCTGGAGGACTTCCAATGATGCATTGAGCAGTTATTCAGTTCTCCACTCCCCTCTTTTGGTGTCTGCATTAATTTTAATCTTCTGTCTCTCTATGCTCTCGTTTCTTCTTTTCTCTTTCCTGTCAAACCCCAACTAGTCACAGTAGATGAATGCGGCTCCTTGAACCTGGGTCTGCTGTACATCAACTGATGAGTCTCTCTCCAATATTTGTTAGGTTTTTACCTTACAAAGTCCTTAAAGTGACTGTTTCAGAGAACTGGTGCCAGGGTTGTGTTAATAAAGCTGAAGTTGATTCAGAGAGTCACGACATAATTCACACCTTGGTGACAGAAGTCCTGATTATAAGAAGACTTTTGCGTCTGTCCAAGAACTAAATCCTCAGCTATGTGTTCACGAAGAGCCCCAAGATATTCTACTGATGTAACAAGACAGATAAAGCCTTGTGGTTTATTACCTTCTCAGTAATAAACCTGTATGGAGGTCAAATAAAAATCTATTAGACGCGACGGAGAAAAACGCTGAAATGAAAGCCAAACTGTTTTGGTGACAAAAAAGGATTATTTGAGCTGTGGTCTCCTACAACACCACAGCTCAAATAGCATCCTGCTATAAAACCACCACAAGAAAAACGCAGCGGATTATGTCGAGGACAGAGCGCAGAGGCGGCGACATCTGCAGCCATTATCTCAATTCGTTTGTCGGTGTTAACTGCCCCGATCGAGACATTGCTGCTCATTTGCATCAATACACACTTACCAGACACCCAGAAACACGTAGAGCAGCCAGTGATACATGTCTTTGTCTTGCGCTTCTCTGAAAAGCGGGAGTTTTATCCTCTCCTCTGGAGCGAAGCACACTGCGCTGTCCACGCCAAAAAGGGAACTCGCGGAATTTCGTCAGGTCGCGTATAAATCCTACCGCTGATGCTCAATGTAGCGACAGAACAATGTGAGATGGGTCCATGATAAGTGTGGAGGGGGAGGAGGCTGCTGCCAAAGAGCTGACTCTGCTGTAGTTCATCTGCAGTGCTAGCAACAGACTGTTCTGATAGATGCTGCACTGATAGCCCAGTGGTGTCACGGAATCATCCGTCCTTTTGTATTAAATGATCTAAAACTTAACCGTTTTACCACAATGCCTCAAAGGACATGTTTTATTTTATTGTATTACACTACAAGTCACAATCAAGGCTTCAGTGCATGTTATTCTATACACTCGAAGCCTTTATCTGCCCACACACTCATTCACAGACAGATGCATCCAATACGTAATAAGTTTTAGTGTCTAGCTCAAGGACATTTGGATGTAGGTGTAAAAACAGGGATCAAGCCATCACATGACTGGGTGACCTCCTCTGAACATCAGTCTTTCTGAAATGAAGAAAACAGAGGTCATCGTGAAGATGTAGCCTGCTGCAGCGCAGTGCTGCTGTGCAATCAATCCATAATGTGCACGATCTGCTGTGCACAGCCTGTCCACCTGTCCGCTGGGAACAACCACAGGCCGTCAACCTTTGCTTGAACAGTTGATGAACTGATTCAGTGCTGTGTTGTTCATGAATGGAGTTTTAAGAAGGAAGGCAGTTGCATTAATTCCACTCTGTACTCTTCAGGATTTCTCCGTTTGTCAGCAGGTTCTTGATATAAATATATATATGTGTGTGTGTGTGTGTGTGTGTGTGTGTGTGTGTGTGTGTGTGTGTATAGGTACTGAAACCAGTATCACAAACACACATCTATACACATCTATCTCTGTCTACATGTAGTGGCTGTAGAACAGCAGTCACTGCATGAATAGACACGTCTACATTTAACACATACAGAAACAGTCTGTCAAAATGTCCAAACTTTTATTCATCTGTAAAAATGGTTATTACAGATATTCCTGTAATTAATACAACTACAAGATAACAACCAAGTAAAGGTTTTTGTTGTTGTTGTTTTAAATCAACCATGATTTTTAACTGAGTTATGATGGACTAAAATTACAGCCATGACAGGCTGAATGTTTGTGGAATGCCACTGTAGAAGGTAGGCACCGTTAGGTTGGCTCTACTTGCCCTTAAGTTTCTAGGCTCTTTCCTCATAGCTTTTTAAACTAGCCAAATATTCTTCTGTCTGAAGTCTGAAAAAGTTGCAGTCATATTATGGTGTATTTGTTTGCCTGTTACAAGGCCATTGTCCTATACTCAGGACTCTGTTCTTCTTTCTTACAGTGTTGTTGGTGCTAAAAACCTGGCTTTCTCTAGTTTCTTTGATTTGAAAAGTAATTAAAGACTTCTTACTGATGTCTTCTGTGTAGCTGAGAAGCCCTGATTCGGGTCTGGAAGAAAAACTGCAGATACAGATGAATACCCCAGGATCACTTGATGATGTAATTCAGTGACACCAGCAGAGGTGGGAATGGTAGTGACCTTGTTCTGCACTTTCTGTTGGGGACCTGAGGGAGGATGCCCATCAGGCAAGACTATTCTTTTCTGCCAAGACTTTTGCTGTGACCCCACCTGCATTGCTCCATCCTTACAGCTGACTAATACAGTCCCCTACACGTTTTGTCAAATAAAGCAGCCTGAAAATATGAATATATATATATAGTAACATATAAGACTAAGAATGAAAATAAAAATAAGAAGAAAATATGCAATGGGGCGAGAGATGAAAGAGAAAACTTGAAAGAAAACAAGAACATTGTAACTAATACTTTTACGCTGTGGAGACTGATGGCAATTTATCTGTCATGACGTCACATTTCATTAGTGAATTAACATCAATAAGTTAGATAACAGGGGAAGTGGAGGAGAAGAAAAACAATGTAGTGGATTATTATATGGAGTTAATCAACCAGGGAGTGGTGCTGAGGCTGATCTGTTCGTCCACAGCGACAACAGCACGCGGGCCCTTCTGAATGAAGATCTGTTGGATGAGGACCAGGACCTCATATCACTCCAGGATCTCTTTGGGGAGCTGGTTGTTTACACTAAAGTCCGTTCCTTTCAGCTGCCTGCCTGTTCCTTTTGCTTAAAATGTTGGAATTTGGTCACAACAGGACACGGTGTTCAGGCATCAGGTCTTCTTGCTGCCAGGCCATGGACACAGTGGAAGGTGATGTTCTTCAGCGTGTCCTGTGGAAGCTTCAGGTGGGTCTTGATGAAGGTTTTAATGGTAACTTCTGCGTCCTCTTCAGCAGATTCCAGGATGCCTGAAAACACCATGCTACGGGCCTGGAAATCGACTATAGTGTCTTTTATTATTTAAAATCATTATTATTTTACTTTCTTCACTGAGCTGGGTCACATGACCAAGTCTCGTAGCGAGGCGTTTTCAGCAGTGAGTGTTTCCACCTGCTGTTGGCTGAATTCCAAACACTCCCTTAGCGATTGGAATTCCTGATGTAGAATTTCAACTAGAGCTCTGGGCCTTCTTCATGACAAAGCAAGGGTCAGTGGATTCCTGGAGAGCATCCACATTCTCCTCGCTGTCCTCCAGGGAACTGGAAATGATTATGCAGATATGTTTTGTTGTTCGTCAATTGTTTGGCATAATTTAAGCTTCAGCAAGTGTTTATTTAATCCTGAACCACCATCCAGGTTTTCCCACCAAGTTTCTGGCGTCTGGCATCACTGCAGCATTTACACCTCCTCTCTCTGACTTTTTAAATACATGATTTAAAATAAAATGTAAACTTTAAAATCACTTCATCACATTTTCTTCTTCTCTTTGTTGCACTCTAACATGATCTATAATTAATTCCTTCATGTAATCTGGTCAAACCAGATGAATATATTTTCTCACATGAACATCCATTTCAACATGATCTCTTTTTAATTTGTTTACATGGGGATGCTTTTTCTCTGTGTTTGCTAATCACAACAGACTCAATATAATTCATTTATGATCATTCATCGCTCTGACCTCAGACAAGATCTGGGCTGTGTGTGTTCGAATGTAAAACTTTAATACATATATACCTCATTATTTTATATTTCACAATTACCTCGTAGTTTTTAATCACACATGTATGTCTTATCTTTTACTACACAAATAAATATAATAATAGAGTGCTGAAGAGAATGCCACACCCAAGCATTACCAGTCTAGTTGAAAAATACCCCGGAGAATACATTCTGTATCTAGGAAGAGGGGGGGGGGGGGGGGGGGGGGGGGGGGGTGTTTTTCTTCTGTCTATTCCAGAAGGTGAAAGATGATCCAAGGGCGGGAACCAACTCCAAATAAGGGGAGAAACCAAGGCTAAACTGCTGCTTCCCCCCAGCTTTAAACCAATCATAATAATATTCTGTTTCTGTGTCTCATAATAAAAGTGTTTACTGCTTTGGTGCGGTGCTCTTTGCTGAATAGAGGAGGAAACACGGTGCTGTTATTAATGTCACGGCCGAGGCCGACCTGGGAAAAACACTTGATATGGAGAAAACTCACTGAGGCACTGGTGAGTGTATTTATCAAAAACTCTTTATTTACAACAACAAGAACTAATATTAATTTAGAGTGTGAGCTACTGAACCATGAAGCTACTGAAAACTGAGAGAGACTACCTACAGCTCTAATAAAATAAAGAGTACTCAAATAACTATGAATAGCATGAAACACTAGGACAACTAGAGTAGGGAAATTCAGTGGCAAGGGGGAATGTGCACGGGGCCTCGGAACAGGTAATGCAGGAAGGTGTCACGGAGAACTGGAACGAGAGGAAAACAGTGTTAAGAACGAGGCCGATGGAGTCCAGATGAGAACCAAGTATAAACAGATCTTGTCTTACTTGTCAGGTGGAGGTTTTTAGGCACGAGAGGGGGAAGAGGTCCGGGTGAGGCAGTGCTGTTTCTAGGTGCTGTTTCTGTCTGCACTACTCCTCCCTTGACTTGTTTTTTTTATTCTCCTGCATGTCAACTTAGATATTTTCATACGAAACATATAATCTATTAACTGCAGCACACACAGATAAACTTTGCCATCGCACTCTGTATCATTTTAAACATAAAAGGCTGGATCTCAAGAAGTAACCCCCGGCTTACCTTTTGTCTATTTGTCCAGGACCTCAGCAGTCTGACTCCTGCCAGACAGCAGCAGCTTAAACACCTGGTGTCCTGGGTGTGTGCAGGCCTGTAGGATGCTGCACGTCCTCTTGAGACAGCGAATGCTGTACAGGTCCTTCAGGGAGGGAAAAGGATGTCCAATGATTTTTTGGGCCATTTTTTTAATGACCCTCTGAAGTTCCTTTTTGTGTGCTGTGGTGCAGCTGGAGAACCATACACAGATGCAGGATGTCAGCACACTTTCAATGGAGCAGAGGTAGAAGACGATCAGCAGCTCCTTCTTCAGGTCCATTTTTCTGAGGATTCTCAGAAAGTTTAGACACTTTTGGGACTTCTTTAAAACAGCCGAGGTGTTTGGGCTCCATTGGAGGTGTGTGTCTATGTGCACACCAAGGAACCTGAAAATGGACACCCTTTCCACGCACTCCCTGTTAATGCTGACGGGCTGCAGCTCAGACTTCCTCCTTCTGAAGTCGACTACCAGCTCTTTTGTCTTGGCGGTTTTGAGATCCAGGTTGCCGTCTGCACACCAATCTGTCTGTCTGCAACCAATTTGCAGTGCAATGCAGAAGATGTTCTATGTCTGTGGTACATGTTACCTTATGTTTTGTTTATGTCCAATACTGAGAGTGCTATGAGCCTAAGAATCTCATAGCCGGTAATGATGTCCTATTGTTATCTGTCTATGATAAATGAAACTTGCTGTTCTGTGCTGCAGTCTGCTGGGGAGGCAGCATCAGAAGCATGGATGCAAAGAGGTGGACAAGCTAGCGAGAAAAGCTGACTCTGGACACGCCTGGGGAGGTGATGATGCATGACGTTAGAAGTCATCCTCAATAACTCTGTTCACCCAGTTTATAACATCTTTATGGAACAAAAAAACATTAGTACTGGAAGACTCTCTCTCTGTGTGTTAAAAGAGATACAGAAAATCATTGGCACCCACAGCTCTCGGGCTTTTCAGTTCTCATGGGATAGCAGATGAGCTATATGTCAGACATATGAATTTTCCCCTGGGATCAATAAAGTTATTGTCTTTTGCTGGTAACTAATTATTATTTAATTATCAACAAAAGTATGCTTGAGGTTACCAGTTGTGGATTTTATCAGGAAAAGGACGGAACACCTACTAAGTGCTTCAGGGATTTGTCTGTGGTCTTCTTTAGGAAGTCAGTGATGTGGGCAGGGTCTTCAAGCATGTCTCAAAAACAGAGAAAAGGTTCCTTTAGCTCCAGTCATGCTCCGTCATCCTGCAAAATGACAAACTCCACATGCAATTAAACCAATGTTGCATATCCAAAATATGTTGCATCTTAAAAATTAGATTAATTCAAAAAAGGAATTGGAAATCAGAGCACATAGATTAGCAATTTTCACTGTGATATCAAAATGAAATCTTACCTTCAAACAATCCAAATCACGAACCTTTCCAATCTTTATATCTTTATATCCTAATTCTTAAGCCTTCCAAGTTGACCATTCCTACTAAATATGATAAATTAGTCAGTGTTCCTGCTGTGTATATGTTTAGTTTAGTTCTGTGTCTTTGTTCCTCTATTTAGTTATTGCATCTCATTTCCTGACATTGCTTCTCATGGTGACATTTATCTCTTGTCCAGTCTGTTTGGTTTTACTTCCTCCCCTGCTTCTTTGTGTTGTGTGCACCTGTGTTAGTTTGCCCCAGCGGTCTGCACTTCCCTCCTACCTTATGTGCATAAGCCGTCTGCTGGTTAATTACAGAACAATCACCTACTAAAGAAGTACAGCTGAATGAGCTTGTCCCTTACTGCCTCGCTTCAAACCAACACATTCTGCTCAAAAAGGTAATGCAATGATGCAATTCATTTGTTGTCACAATGAGTTTTCATCTGCAGCTCCTCACACTGTAGAGGGCCCAGATGTCCCCTCTGCTCACTCCATCTCCTCCACGCAGAGTCCTCTGAAACAGCTCTGCCTTCACCTGAAATCTTCACCGGTGAGCTGGAAAAAGTTCAAGGTTTTTTAACGAATGTATGTTAGTTTCCAAGCAGCTTCACTGAACGTGTGCCTCAGATTTTGCTAAACTAACCTATAACCTATACAATCTCTTGACAGGCAGAATGCTACAATGAGCACAGGTTGTCATAAACTCAAATTCTGAGTTGTTGTATGCCAAATTTATTAACAAAGGGTGCGTTTGTTAAAACACCTACTTTGATGTAACTGCTGTACATGTACAATTTGCTGCAGCAAAGGCAAAGTGTGGTGGATTATTCAGTGGACTGAAGGGTGGAAGGAAAAAACACTTGGTGATGCTTTCCTCCATGGCCTGAGAAACCTGCAAAACATTTACCTGTTGCCCTTGATTAGCTTGTTTCTTTGCATGTCAGGCTTGATGACCACCTCTGAGAACTGCTGCTCCCAAGCCGCTTCCTTAAGAGCAACGAGCCAGTAGAGACCACCCAGTGGATGCCTTTAATTGTCTATGTTAGCTAGATATATTGCTAAGATTTGCAACTGATAACAAATGAGTGTTCTATGTGTTGTTTTTATTATTATTCATTGGCTTCCTGTTAAATCCAGAATTCAAAATCCTGCTCCTCACATACAAGGTCTTAAATAATCAGGCCCCATCTTATCTTAATGACCTTGTAGTACCATATCACCCTATTAGAGCACTTCGCTCTCACACTGCAGGCTTACTTGTTGTTCCTAGAGTATTTAAAAGTAGAATGGGAGGCAGAGCCTTCAGTTTTCAGGCCCCTCTTCTGTGGAACCAGCTTCCAGTTTGGATTCAGGAGACAGACACTATCTCTACTTTTAAGATTAGGCTTCAAACTTTCCTTTTTGCTAAAGTACATAGTTAGGGCTGGACCAGGTGACCCTGAATCCTCCCTTAGTTATGCTGCAATAGACGTAGACTGCTGGGGGATTCCCATGATGCACTGGGTGTTTCTTCTTCACTCACTATGTGTTAATAGACCTCTCTGCTGAATCATACCTGTTATTAACCTCTGTCTCTCTTCCACAGCATGTCTTTATCCTGTCTTCCTTCTCTCACCCCAACCGGTCGCAGCAGATGGCCCCGCCCCTCCCTGAGCCTGGTTCTGCCGGAGGTTTCTTCCTGTTAAAAGGGAGTTTTTCCTTCCCACTGTCACCAAAGTGCTTGTTCATAGGGGGTCATATGATTGTTGGGTTTTTCTCTGTATGTATTATTGTAGGGTCTACCTTATGATATAAAGCGCCTTGAGGTGACTGTTGTTGTGATTTGGTGCTGTATGAATAAAAAAAATTGAAGCCTCATAATTCTTTAACTGTGGTTCAGCTTAGAATAAAAACAAAATCTCTCAGACTTGCTGCAGATTTGTGAACTGAACATCCATGATAGCACTCCAGTACTATCAAAGGTGCACTAACTGATTGAGATCTGGTGACTGTGGAGCCTGTTGAGTACAGTGAAAGCAGTTCTACATCACTGTGATATGATGTGTCCCTATCTGATGGGTACACTGTGGTGATAAAATCACTGTCAGTAAAAACACAACGTACTGCTTAAAGTTCAAATGGCACTAATGGGTCCAAAGTGTGCCAAAGAAGTATCCCTCACACCTTTTATGCTACCGATATCACCAATATCTTAATGCATTCTCAATCATCCATCCAGTCACTTGGATGAGTGACGAAACGTTTCTCCAACTGAAAACGTCTAGATGAACAGAATCAACTTTTGGAGAATATCACCATTATCTTCCAGTTTTGGTAAGTCTGTGCAAACTGCAGGCTCACTGTCCTTTTGTTAGCTCATAGGAGCAGCACCCATGGAGGTCTACTGCTGTTGTGTCCAGGTTAAGGTTCAGAACGATTCATATCTTAGTTGTAATGGGTATTTGAGTTACTGTTGCCTTTCTATCATATCAAAGCAGTTTGACTATTCTCCTCTGACCTCTGGCATCAATAAGGCCCAGAGAACTACTGTTCAGTGAATATTTTTTCTTTACTTTGGTGATTCTCTGTAAACCTGAAAGAAATCCCAGTTTCTGAAATATTTAGACCATTTGGCACCAGCAACCATGACACACTGAAAGTCACTTAAATCACCTTCCCTCCCATTACGGAGCTTGGTGTGAACTTCAGCAGGTAGTTTTGATGTAAAACATTTCTTAAAATGTATTTTCACTTTTGTTACATTTTAGATTACCAAATGTAGATTAATAATGTGTGAATATGGGAGTGCCAATTTCAATAATGTAAAATGAAATTAAACAGACTGTAAAATACACATAAAAGTGAAAATTTCCCTCTTGAAGGGAAAACTAGTTTATCTCTTTTTGGTACTTTGGATTTACATGTCAGTTAATACTGCTGTTAAAATCAATAAACAATTAATTTAACAGTACAAAAAGCAAAATAAACATTTATTGAACATGGTGTAAAAAAACAAAACAAAGTGTAGGTATCCAACTGCTCCAGTACATGACGGAACATTCATCACATCATTATGGCTGGAACCTACTGGACCCTGTCCAAAATATGGGAGCTCCTCTTTCACACACTTGAGGAACATAATATTCCTCCTCTGGATGCTCTGTGGTCTTCAAGGAGATTAGTAATCCACAATTTTTCCATCATTTCAGCTGCAACACTACCTGCAAGACATGAAGACCATTAAATCATTACGACTGGGTTGGGGACTTTGTGTCGACTTTGTTTTCCCTGTGCCTGGGTGCGTTCTTCTTGGTTTGTCCCTCAGGCCAAAGACATGCGTGTTAGCTAAACAAATGATGCTAAACTGGCAGTAGATGTGAATGTGAACACAAACTGACCACATGTCGAGGATGTATCTGGCCTTGTGAGCTATGTGAGGCTCTAGCCCTCTCGTGACACTGAATTTGAAGCAGTTAAGGAAATGGATGGACGAATGGAAGTGCAAATATTTACTGTTTGCACAATAACTTTGGAAATAATTTCACACCCAAGATACTTGCATATGTTTAAATAGATGCTGCAAAGGGCTATACTACTATATGCACTCCTAAGAAAAGTGTATATAGTAGTGTGTATATATCTCTAATGCATTTAATTCGTTTTACCTTATTAGCAGACTCTAATGAACTGATGAGCATGCCTAGCTCATCTCTGTTCATCTCCAAAGTGACAGGCCGGAGGACTCCATTTTCTCGCACATCTAGACTGAGACTGAGCAGAGGCGTGTGGAGAGATGATATCTTATCACTGGACAGAGCTAACTGAAGGAATAGACGAGAAAAACAACATAGAAGAGATGAAATGTCTGTGCTTACAAGGAAATCTGACAATGAGTATGATCTTTGTCAAACCAATGCTACCAGAATGAACGAAAATATTAAGAATTCAGCTCACTGACTCATGCGGCTGTCTTTGACCAATCAGTGGGATAAAAATTGCCTTCTACAAACACGAATGAAACATGAGCTATAAATGATCCCAGTGTTGTGACAGATTGACAGGCCACTGTGCTCTGTCTAATATTTGTTTAGAATTATTTTTGCTTGCCTGAATTTGTGATTGCATAAAATTATCCATATAATCCCTTATCAGTAAAGTTTTATATGGTGGTAGTCATGAACATGAACAACTATCTAGAAAGGTTAAAATTTCATATTATCATTTGAAATAGTGATAACCACCTCTGTGGGAAAAAAAACTTGTTCTGATTTCTATATGATCAAAAACCACAAAGCAAAACTACTAAAGTTTGGACACACCTACTCAATCAAAACTAAGATGTCAAAACTACAAAATAAAGAGAAAAATATTATTTAGCTAATTTATTTGAAACGTAATATTTCAGATTCTAGACGACCCGGTTCATGAGGCTGGGTTTGACATTCAGTAACTAGACGCGGTTTGAAACACGTTAAGTTTTAGAGCCTCTGCCATTCTCAGTGTAGTTAAGGCCGTCACTTGGGTTTTATAGAGGTAGTGTTGGTACACAGCACTAACAATAACTACTACAGAAATCCATGACTACACTACCAGTAACATGTTCGGACACACCTTCTCATTTAATGGTTTGCCTTTATTTTCATGACTATTTACATTGTAGATTCTCACTGAAGGCATCAAAACTATGAATGAACACATATGGAAATATGTAGTAATCAAAAAAGTGTGAAATTACTCAAAACATGTTTTATATTTTAGACTGAGAAGCAGTTAAAGCTGGACGAGTCTCCTCCTTCTCTACTGCGTAGTACTCACAGGAATCAGACTTTTTAAACAGAGAGCTGATTCCAGACATTCCTGTACTGGGAGTGCCAGGTCGAGATCCACAACTGTAAATATTCAGATGCTTTTGCTTCTTTTCATTCAGTTTTGAATGTTAAGCTACAATGTGATATTTAAATTAGAACGATATCTACAGTAAAAAGTAAGTCAGTTTCACTAGCTGGCACCACATCCAGGGTAATGATGGGCGATGAGGGGTGAGGAAGTGTGACTGGTGCTGTGGTTTGGGGAAGGCCTCGAAGGGGACTGGCGACGGCTCTCGGGCCGGGCAGATCCCCATGTACTAACGAGAAATGAATGAAGGAAAGGAAGAGAGGAGAAGAGAGGGAAAAATGGGGGGGGGGGCATGAAAATGAGAACAGCAGGTATTGGAGAAGGGGGGCTTTTATAGCCTGAGGCCGAAGGGGGCGTGAAGGAGGAGTGGTCCCGCTCCTGAAATTCAGATGATATCTCCACTGCATACTGAAAAATAACGAGTCACCTTAAGTTGCCAATCAAAGTCCTGCAGAGTAGCAGAGGAGATGGAGTTGGTTCTGTCCAGCAGGGTGCAGCGGATCTCCTCTTCCCTTGCTCTGAGCACACTCAACACAACCTCAGCTTGGCTGCTGCTCACATCTGACAACTGGGACAGCACCTGCACACAATCGGCCAGAGAAGACCTGAAAATCTCACCTAAAAGAACCCCACTCACCATACATCGAGCTGAACTGTAACTATTATTAAAAGTAAAGACAATTTCTTCCTATATTAAACTAGGGTCATGCTGATGGTTGAAACCAAACATTTAGAGTCTCAGTTTCATAAAAGCTGACTCATTCCATGTAACATTTGTAAAACCTGAACAGAATCAGCTGTTTAAAATAGATAAGTTCTGACATAGTGCTTGTCTCACCTACATGAGCTCTTACAATGCTTTATACAACATGCTTCATTCACATATTCACCTTTCTCGCTTTTGATCCAGTGACTGCATCGGAGAGAGCAACTTGGGGTTCAGTACCTTCCCCAAGGATACTTTAGCACGTAGACTGAAGCAGCCAATCACCAACCTTCTCTACTTCCTGACTACAGCTCACTCCCACACCTGCTATTCCCACCTGGTCATTCATCATGTTTTTTAGCAGCAACTTTGATCACAAATGCCTTTGGATGGATGGCAATGCTGAGTGAATGACCAATGGACTGCATGCACCAAACTGTGGTTAGTTTGTTCAGTCCCTGTGTACTCAGAAAATGTCCCAGCACCAGAAACCACGCACTCCAGTTCATATCCTTTCCAACCTCTTTAAACCTGTTTCACTTTCTCACCACTTCATCAGAGATGTTGTTGACCACTGCCAAACGGAACAGAGCTGTCAGCGAGTCCAGCAGCTGCAGCCACTCCTGCAGGCTCCAGGTGGCGCTGTAATCCCCCCTGTGAGGAGGCTCCCGCCCACACAGACTATCCACCACCCTGTGGCACAGCTAAACACAAGGAAATACTGTGAGGATCCTAGTTTGGCACTTGGTAGTGCAACACATGAAACATTCTACTAGGCCTATTAATTTCATTTATACACATTTGACATTATTGTGTTGTTCTTTTGACTGCTTCCCTTTAGGGGTTGCCGCAGGAGATCATCTGCCTCGGTTTCACCCTATCCCTAACCTAATCCTATCCTCTTAGGGCTTTCTGTTTTCCTCTTTGGTAGTGTGTCATCAGTCACAGTAAGTAAAAGGATGGAAATGCCCTTCATTTTCTTTGCACTAATAAACACTGCCATCTGTAAGCTGCAATCACCAATGTGTTTTATTTTTTTATATTCAGACATATCATTATTGCAAATTTCTTTGAAATATTGTGATATGATTTTGTGGCTATATTGCCAACCCTTATATAATAATAATAATAATATTATTACTTTGTACTTTCTTACTTTGAGCCTGCACTTTTTCACTTTTACTTTAAAGTAAAAACGTTGTTCTGGTACTTTAGGTGTTACTGGAGTGTTTGTTCACCCAGGTATCTGCACTTCTACTGAAGTAAAGAAAGTTTGTACTTTTGTCACCTCTGGTGATGACGAGCGAAAAACATAAAACAGCACCAAAGAGTCTCCTCTGTTCCTCTCAGCACGAATGCAAATGAGCCGAAAGTTGCACTTCCCCATAAATATAATTTGACACCTTATCACCAGCTACATCAGTCATGTGACTTTTCTTCCAGCAATCCACCCACCGATAAGGGCTTTCCCTCTTTGTGCTTGATACACGCACCAACACTTCTGTATTATCTGACCCATCACTACTCAAAGCGCTCTTTATACAAACACATTTTTTTTCCTGTGCTTTAAGTGTTTCCTACGACCAACCCTTTGATCAGTATATGACAGATGTCGTGCCAAGGTAGGCTGTTTCCCCGGCGTCGGGAGCGCGCGCTGGACAGGGAGCGCGGACGCAGTTGACTCCGCCTCCATTCCAACCAGCTAGCTGTGGAAGTTTTACGTTAGTGAAACAGTGAAAGATGAGTGTCGTTGCGTTACCGTTAAGTTTGTGGGTTACAACTGAAAATAACACATTTATTGTGTTCACGTGTTATCGGAAAACATATTTCAGCTGATAATTATTTGCATCCTCCTGTAACTTTACTGTATAAAGAGCTAAAACCTTCAAAATTTCAGGAGTAGTTAGTCATTATAAGAAGTGTTTGTGAACAGAAACTCAAGAATGAGGGACACTGTTTGCCCGTCATTTGGACAGCCCGGCGCGTGCTCCCGACGGAGGGGGACCAAATTCTGTCGGGGATACCTACCTTGTCACGACACCCGTCTCTAATTCCTAAGCTGCAGCCGTCCCATTATTAGTATGGTGCTAGAGGTATAGATGCTCATTCAGATAACACTATGTAGCAAGAACATTCAGAAGAAATATGTGGGCAATGGATGGGCTGCTAAACAAATGCCTTCGCTGAAATATCGGAGCTCTCATAAAGAAATATAAAACACTGAGTTACATATCTTAGTATTTATCGAGGTACAATCGCCCGTGGCTCCGGTAGACATTTAGAAAACTAAATCACGTTTCACGACTTACTTTTCGGCAGTCCTTGTTAGCTAATGCACTCAGTAAAACCACCATGTTTTCAGTTAGTTCCGCCATCAGCGCTACTGATCAGCTGATGTCAGTCACGTGACTTACATTGTTGCGTTCAGAACGCTTCGGGAAAAATAAACCCAAACATCGCAATCGCCTCCAAAGAGTTCAAGCAAATAGTTAATAGACAGAAAATCCAGGAGAAATGTTTTATGCGGATATATATCAAGAGTAAAAGTGTCACACTGATGACAGCCTAATAATGTACGACTGCTGAAAATGTGGAAACATTTTCAGGGGATAGCTGCAAACGTGAATTCCCACAGTACTTCCGTCAGATCATTTGGATGAAAAAAGCACACCCCCTGGTTCATAGATTAAAGATGGTTCGCAGACTATTTCAGTTAAAGCTACTAATATGCTCCTGCCATTGAAGACAATATGACATTTGTGCCTTTGCATTGGGAATTCGGTTGGACGACACTCCACTGTAGAGCGAAAGGTTTCGTAGCTGAGCGACTATTTCTCACATCCTGCTTTGTTTCTCGGTACTGTCTGTCGACGATGTGACCGAATCTACAGGCTGCATTTACTGCTGTTAGTAACTTAAAATTGGGCGGCGTGAGGAAATAAACAGCAGGTACGTGTTTTCTGTCGATAACTGCTGGAGAAAAATGTCTGTTTTTCAGATAGAGGCGTGAACGCACTCGGGGACTTTGTCCATTCATTAGTAGCAACAATATAAGCAACGAACGACTGTAGGCCTCTTAAGTTGCTGGACGGAGACACTTTCTTTTGTAGTTGGCCGAGTATCGATACCTCTGTGTGATCGCTTAACACAGCTTGAGTGTACAGCTGATTGTGGTAGCGTCCCCTTAAAGCTGTTTCCACAACTTCGACTATGGAGTCGTTTAAAGTCTTTACAGTCTCTTTCACTTCTAAGTTGTGCAAACAGGCGTGGCTTAACGGTGCTGTGCAGTAAACGTTAGTTTTCTATTTGATGTGCTGTAATTACTTAAATGGGGACTTAATTAATCTGTGGTGTAAAGGTTAATAGTCGTAAAACAGATGGTCATTAGGGTCATTTGTTTAAAACAATTACCACAACTCATGTTCTGGAAAGGCTGCAAACGGGTCAGTTATTTTTTGCAGAAGTAGTGTAGAAAAACCGCTGTATGGTTAGCACCAGGGCGTGCACACCATTGTAAGCTGAAGCTTGATTTAGACTTCTGCGGGAAATCGACGTCCTAACTCCGTAACCGGAAACTGCTCCGTACACCGCAACCTTCCACGCCATTAAAGTCATTTTTGTGTACTGTGACCCGACGTGTAGCTACATTGGGGAGGTGCACGTCAGGTTACGTAGAAGGTTACAGTGTAGGGTTAAAATGAGTTACAGTTACAGTGAAAGTTACGAGGTGAGAGTAATAATAACATGTGTGCCTTCAGTCCCTCACCGGCCTTTTGTTTTTCATTTGGCGTGTACAACAATGTACACGAGCAAAATGTGCCATAAAATCCTCAGACAACAAATCAATTAAACTGAGCGCTTTTCAAAGTGATCAAACATTAAATCATTTTCAGGACTGTAACCATTTAAATGCCAGTTTAAGCATTTGAATTGTTAGTATTTTATTGAAAAAACTCACAAAATCCGAAATATTTTCATATAATAAATAGTTTGGTGATGGGGTATTGGTGGTGACTAGAGTCTTGGACATGTCAAAGATGAGCAACACAATTAATTTGGTTGCATTACTATTTTTTTTTTTATCTAGCGCGCTCCACACGTTTCTGGACAAAAATACTCCATTCACGTCTATTCAGTATAAAACCATGCATTCTGTCACGTCAGGGTTTCATGTCAAAGAAAAGTGGTGATATTTGACATTTTTACTGTGTTCCACCAGTTTCAACCATTTCCCCTGGTGGGCCAATGTATGACATTCTTGTATTTTTGCCAGTTATATTACGGAGCCGTGTGACCACCAGGGAGCCCCGAGAGTGATTTGGAAACATTTATTGTGCAAACCACAACAACACTGATAACTTCAAAAACAGAACCTGTGAAGTATGAACAAATTTGATGGGCTTTGAATATGTGTGTGTTTGAGAGAAACAGATAAATGGATTGAGAGAGGATGTGTGTGTCTGTGTGTGAGTGTTTGTAGAAAAAATATTGCTATATGAGGATTTTATGGTAGATTTTGTGTGTGTACATTTTTCTCCAGGAAGGTGTGGAAAGGATGCAGAATTTAAGGATGACACAAGGATTAATAATAATAATTCACAATAATCCTTAACATGCCCGGATCATCCAGTTAACTTCAGTAATTAACTTTCTCCAAACCATCAACGTGTATTTCAGACCCCATTCCTACAAAACTGCTCAAAGAAGTTCTACCATTAATTAATCCTTCAATCTTAAATATGACCAATTTATATCTATTAATGGGCAACATACCACAGACCATTCGCTTAATAAGCCATAACTTTACCCAGCAGCCTTGGCCCAATAAAATTCTTGAAAGAGTAATTATAAAACAGCTTAATGATTATCTGCAGAGGTTTTAGAACTCATTAGAGTACAAAAAGCATTAGTGAATGTTAATATGATCTTATGGGCAAGAACAGTGGACATCTCTATGCTTATCTTGGTAGACCTCAGTACAGCATTTATTACTGTTGACCATCATATTTTATTACAGAGATCAGAGCATGCTGTAGGTATTAAAGGTCATTTGCTAATGTGTTTGAATCATATCTGGCTAACAGATAGCTAATATCTAATCCAGTTTGTTCATGTAAAGGAGGAGTCTCCTCCAGACACTAAGTTTAATTATAGAGGGTGCTGCGCTAGGCCTAATTCCTAATAATGTACATTATACATGCTCCCGTTAGGCAATATCATTCAAACGCATAGCACACATTTTCATTGCTATGCAGATGACACCCAGCTTTGTCTATCTATGAAGCCAGGTGACACACACTGACTGAACTGGAAACATGTCTCAAACACATTAAGGCCTGTCTGACCTCCTGCTTATAAGAACTAACAATCTGTGATAAATGTTGAAACAATAATGTGCAACTAAAAGCGTGCTTTTGAGTCCACTTAGAAAAGGAATAAAAATATTTCAATGTATTTCAAATGCATTAATAAGTAAATAAGCAAAACACACATTTTCTTTGGATATTTGCTTCTTCATGTGTCGGGGCAGCAGGCGTTCTGCTGCTGGTGGCAGCCCGGCTTCTTCACTTACAATCAGCCAAAGTCGCTCGTACAGTTAACCTCTGGAGTAGCTTGCGCATCATCTTGCTGTACATTGTCTCAACAACTCTTTCAGTGTTTTCCTGAATTGGCTGAACCAAAAAAAAAGAAAAAAGTAAGAAAAAAATTATAATATTGCATATTTGTTTGTTTGTTTTTTCATTTTTCGCTGTCATTTCGAACCCTCCTTCAGCTTGTTTTATTCGTTTTGTATCATTTTGCTGTTGTAAGGAGGAATGCTTCTGGCTTTACATTCAGATACAGAGTGTAGATGTGCCAGTCATTCCACTCAAAAGTGTTATTTAATTTTTCATACTTTTTTATACAGCAAATGGGGAACTGAGATCCTCCGCTGTTGGCAATAAATCTGCCATTCAGATGTGCTACTAGCATGTCAGGCTTCCTCGTAGATGCTCAGATTTTCCGTGTATTTCCAAACTGACATTGTATCATCATGAAACATGAGGGGAACTTCTTTAATGGCAGGATTCTCATAGTGTCACATCATTGGCATCATGCTTTTACCTAGAGCTGGGCGATAAAATGATAACGATATGTATTGCGAAATAACTTTTTCTCGATAGAAAAATTTAACTATTGCGATAGGCCTCATCTCTCTTGTCCTCTTAAAAAAAAGAAAAAAAAGAACAGCCAATCCAAATTAAGTAGCGCAGAGCCTAACCAATCACAGCCGCAGCATCACGTCACGTACAGCACAAATGCCAAGGCGCACATGTGTATTTGTTTTTGCAGCCGGGCCGCCCGGGTAATGAAGGAAATGAGTTTGCCGACTAGAGAAAAATCAACCGAGAGCGTGAGCGAAGGTTACCGAAGAAAAAAACAATGATGGTTCCAATGCCGGAGAGATTGTTGAAGGGAAGGGCCATAGAAGTTCCGTAGTGTGAAGGTATTTCGGCTATTTCAAGTCTGACAAAAAACAGAGTAGCGCGCACTGTAAATTGTGCCGAAAGCAAGTCTGGAAATACAATAAACCGGTGCATCTCTGACTGAAAGCGCTAATTCGTCATTCGGCTTTTGTCAGACTAAAGTAACTGTTAAAACTGTTTGAAAAGCTAAGCTATACAACAAGGAGAGATTGAGAATTTCCTTTTAGTTCTCAGTTTATTTGATGTTGACAAAAGTTAGTCAGTTTTGTCTTTTCTTCTGTAAAACGAACTAAGATTTATTTTTAGAATTAAAATTTTGTTTCTAAGTGGAATTGACAATTTAGTAGTCTGTTTTGTTTGTTCTATTTTGAAACTTAAACGCTTTAGCAGCTGCGTTTTGTGTAGTTTGCAATATTTGCCTTTATTTATCTGAAACTGAAGTTTCATGTTCCTTAAGTACATCTACCCTGTTGAACTTATTATGGGAAATAAATATTTAAATTAAAACAAGCTGCTAATTATTTCACATTTTACTTGTGAGCAACGGCACATTTAAATCTTACAAATATAGTTATTTGGCTTATATCGTGATATATATCGTTATCACCTGAAATGAAAAAAACATATCGTGATATGAAAAAATCTTATATCGCCCAGCTCTACTTTTACCCCATTGATAAGAAATACAGTTTTCCTTTATCATCTGTGTACTTTGTCTTTTTACTCAGTCAATATGTGAACGTCTGTATTTATCAACACAATACACTCAAAAATGACTTCTTCTGGTTATCATGCATAAGAAACCTAAAATCTTTCTATTTCTTTGTCTTTTTGCCTGCTCCACTTTCCTCACACAAAGACAGTTTGTTTACACACACACACACACACACTGGTTTGAAAGGTTTAAACATCAGAATTATTAAATTCTAACAATTATATTCTTATTCAGTTATACTGAGTCTTGATTAGATTCCTGATTTGATTAAAGCAGGATTAACTATCAGTAAAAACTCACACAGTCACAGCACTCTGTGTTACGTTACACCCACAAAATCTGGATTTGATCAGAATCAGAATACTTTAATAATCTCTAAGGAAATGATGTGGGTTACAGTTGCTCCAAGACAACAACAGTAACACACTAAACAAATTAAACAATACAATATATTACAAAGTTTAGAGCTATTTCTTATATTTTGTAATATATATACAAGTAGTTCAATATAAATATCAAGAATATTACATAGGCGATTGATTGACATTTAACTCTAATCTGTAAAATAGTAATTTTGTCGTTTCTCCTTCTAGGATGGTGACTTTGTAAAAGATCATCGTGAAGCACACAGAAGCCAAAGGCCAAAAAAAGCCTGGCCTTGGTACCCTCACAGCCTACCTAGCACATCTGCTGCATAGATGGAGCGGCTGCGCTGGGTGCAGCATCGCTGTCGGCAGCTGCTAGCTGGAGACTCAAGGCGGGGTTGGTACTCCGATGGGCTGCCCAACAGCAGCTTGCTGAACACCCACAGCCCTCGGGGGAGGGTCTGTGGGAAGCAGAGAACGGTATTTCCCCGCAATGGGCTTCACCAACAGGATTATGAGCGTGTATCCAGAAACTACAAAAGCAATGCAATCTCCACTACCAAATACACCTTGCTGACTTTCATTCCCATGAATCTGTTTGAGCAGTTTCACAGGTCAGACCTGACAGTTATTTTGTTTTTCAAACCTATTATTGAGAGCTGGTCTTAACCAAAGGTTTTCAAGTAATTGCCACTGAAGTAATTCTCAACTGTGCATGAACTCCACAAACTAAGAAAATTTCTAAAAATGTCACTTTTTTTATGGCATGAGCAAACCGCGACACTTTTGCCCACTTACTATATACTTTACATAGCTTCTAACATTTTCAAGAATGCAGTATTCTACTTTTTGGAATGTGTTTCCATGGATGCTCATTAGTTCCCATTGTAATGGCTTGGTCACTTTTTTAAGAACTCCTATATATCACCTTGCTTTTGCTGGCATATTAGATAAATTTCAACATTTCAGTTCTTCCAGCCTTCATCAGGTATATAGGCAACACTCCTGAATTCTCATTTATATGTAAATATCAGCCGTAACATTATGACCACTTCCTGATATGGAAGGTAAAGGCCAAAATGGAGACAGGATCATCAGGAGTAAACCTGAAACTCTCTCTTCTCCTCTAGTTCTCTCTCTCTCTCTCTTCATCTGTGTGTATGTATGTATGTATGTATGTATGTATATATATATATATATATATATATATATATATATGTGTATATATATATGTGTGTGTGTGTGTGTGTGTATGTATATATATATATATATATATATATATACATATATTAGGGGTGCAACGATACTCGTATCGATATTGAACCATTCGATACAGTGCTTTCGGTTCGGTACGCATGTGTATCAAACAATACAAAATTTTTAATTTATTTTATCAACTTTTCTTCTGACGATGCTGTGGATCTGCGTTCGACTACTCCGCCTAGGCTGCACTGTCGAGCGCAGATCCACTGAGCGCAGCGCAAGCTAGCAAGACAGAAGCTTAGCTCATTGCAGCATGGCAAATTGAACCTTCCCCACCCTCATTCAGATCTGGCCTTTGGAACTATTTTGGTCTTCATGTGAAGTATGACCCTGAAGGTAAGCGCATCATGGACAAAAGTAAAACAGTATGTCGGATGTGCCACGCAATGCTCAATTACATGGGTGGGAACTACTGCGTTAGCGCAGTTTGCTCGTTAACGTGTTGACACGGTCCAGCCCCACGCACGGGGCGATCCGCGGTAGCTCGTTAACGGAGATTTGCCGTGTTGTGGCGTTAATGTCATTTCAGATTAACGCTGACAGCACTAGTGGGAACATAACGAATATGACTGCACATTTACTCCGACATCATCCTAGTGCAAAGACAAGTGGAAGCAGACAAAAACAACAAGCACGCATGCTACAAACTTTACCCGCGTCATTTAGACAGCCGTTAGCACATGATTCTCCTTATGGGGACCTGATATGTTTAATATGCTGCTGAAAATATACCCCAGAAGAAGCGTATAGTATAGCTTTTATTTTGGAAAGAGCCATTTCTCTGTAATAAACTCTCTTTTCCAAAGATGAGGGATTTCTCCATCAGATATTAATTTTTTTATTACTTTGTCATTTCAGCAACATTAAATTTAAAAACTGTACTTTTGAGTTAAAATATATATTTATAATTTTAATAAATGACAAATTAAAAAAGCATGAACATTTTTTTTGTATTGAAAAAATATCGAACCGTGACACTAAAGTATCGAACCGAACCGTGAATTTTGTGTATCGTTGCACCCCTAATATATATATATATATGTATATATATCCTGAAAGATAGGATCATGGTCAAGCTTGAAACCTGGATCCCCCGTAGCCGGTTACCAAGATTACGTGAAGTACCCTCAGAAGGTCTGCTAGATGATGTTAATGCAGCACTACGGATGATACCTACAACCACGATTACCGACACTAACAAGCTGATCTACAATACGGCAGCAGTGATCAGTGAGATGCTTGGCTACAAGTTGAACAGCCACAAGGGGCAGTACCCTCCATGGAGAAGGAGGCTAGAGGGTAAGATCAAAGTAGCACGGAGGGAGGTCAGCCAACTAACGGAGTTGCAGAAAGGCGCGACAAAGAAGGTGCATAAGAAATACAGCAAGCTGTCCATACCTGAGGCCTTGGAAACTGCCAAGCAAAGACTCACAGCCTTGGCCAGCCGCTTGGGGAGGTACACCAAAGAGATAGAAGGCAGGAAAATAACCAGCTGTTCTCCACAGAACCAGCAAAGGTGTACTCTCAGTGGCAAGGGAACAATAAGAGAACAGCACCACCAAGGCTGGAGACGGAGCAATACTGGAAGAGCATACGGGAGAAGGACGCAACCCATAATGGCAATGCTCAGTGGCTAGTGGATCTGAGGGCAGACCATAGCGACCTCCCTGAACAGGGTCCAGTAACCATCACAGTGGCAGATATCCAAGAAAGGGTCTCCAGTATGAAGAGTTGGACAGCACCAGGGCCCGACATGGTTCACGCCTACTGGCAGAAGAAGCTGACTGCACTCCACGAGCGTCTGGCAGCACAAATGAACCAGCTGCTAGTTAACGAGAGACTCCCAGAATGGCTAACCGAAGGTCGGACGGTCCTGACCCCCAAGGACCCAAAGAAGGGACCGGTCCCCTCCAACTACCGACCAATAACCTGCCTCTGTACTACATGGAAGCTCCTGTCAGGCATCATATCGGCTAAGATGAACAGGCACATGGGTCAATACATGAGCGGGGCACAGAAAGGGATTGGCAAGAATACCAGAGGCGCAAAACACCAGCTACTGGTAGACAGAACAGTCAGCCGAGACTGCAAGACCAGACTGACCAACCTGTGCACAGCCTGGATTGATTACAAGAAGGCCTATGACTCAGTGCCCCACAGCTGGATACTGGAATGCCTAGAATTGTACAAGATCAACAGGACCCTAAGAGCCTTCATCAGGAACTCAATGGGGATGTGGCGTACAACACTAGAGGCCAACTCCAAGCCCATAGCACAAGTCACCATCAAGTGCGGGATCTACCAAGGAGATGCTCTGTCCCCACTGCTGTTCTGCATAGGCCTGAACCCCCTCAGTGAGATCATTAACAAGACTGGCTACGGATACCGACTACGGAACGGAGCAGTTGTCAGCCACCTCCTGTACATGGATGACATCAAGCTGTATGCCAAGAGTGAACGAGACATCGATTCACTGATACACACTACCAGGCTATACAGCAATGACATTGGGATGTTGTTCAGGCTGGAGAAGTGTAGTCGGATGGTAACAAAGAGAGGGAAGGTAGTCAGAACTGAGGGGATTGAACTACCATAAGGCAACATTGCAGACATAGAGGACAGTTACAAGTACCTGGGGATCCCGCAGGCAAATGGGAACCATGAAGAGGCCGCTAGGAAAGCTGCAACCACCAAGTACCTGCAGAGGGTCAGGCAAGTCCTGAGGAGTCAGCTGAACGGTAAGAACAAGATCCGGGCTATCAACACCTACGCCCTGCCCGTGATCAGGTACCCTGCTGGGGTAATAGGCTGGCCAAAGGAGGAGATAGAAGCCACTGACATAAAGACAAGAAAGCTCCTGACCATGCATGGAGGGTTTCACCCCAAGTCCAGCACCCTGAGGCTGTACGCTAAGCGGAAGGAAGGGGGCCGGGGACTGGTGAGTGTCAGCACCACAGTCCAGGATGAGACAAGAAACATCCACGAATACATCACGAAGATGGCCCCAACTGACAGTGTGCTCAGTGAATACCTCAGGCAGCAGAAACCCAAGAAAGAGGAGGAAGGCGAGGAACCATCATGGAAGGACAGGCCCCTGCACGGTATGTACCACCGGCAGATAGAGGAGGTGGCTGATATCCAGAAATCCTACCAGTGGCTGGACAAAGCTGGACTGAAAGACAGCACAGAGGCACTAATCATGGCAGCACAAGAACAAGCTCTGAGTACAAGATCCATAGAGGCTGGGGTCTATCACACCAGGCAAGACCCCAGGTGCAGGCTGTGTAAAGATGCCCCTGAGACAATCCAGCACATAACAGCAGGGTGCAAGATGCTAGCATGCAGGGCATACATGGAGCGCCATAACCAAGTGGCCGGCATAGTGTACAGGAACATCTGTGCCGAGTATAACCTGGAAGTCCCGAGGTCAAAATGGGAGATGCCCCCAAGGGTGATGGAGAATGACCGAGCTAAGATCCTGTGGGACTTCCAGATACAGACGGACAAAATGGTGGTGGCTAACCAAAAGGACATAGTGGTGGTAGACAAACAGGAGAAGACGGCCGTAGTGATCGATGTAGCGGTTCCGAATGACAGCAACATCAGTAAGAAGGAACACGAGAAGCTGGAGAAATACCAAGGGCTCAGAGAAGAGCTCGAGAGGATGTGGAGGGTGAAGGTAACGGTGGTCCCCTTGGTAATCGGAGCACTAGGTGCGGTGACTCCCAAGCTAGGCGAGTGGCTCCAGCAGATCCCGGGAACAACATCGGAGATCTCTGTCCAGAAGAGCGCAGTCCTGGGAACAGCTAAGATACTGCGCAGGACCCTCAAGCTCCCAGGCCTCTGGTAGAGGACCCGAGCTTGAAGGATAAACCGCCCGCAGGGGCGAGATGGGTGTTTATATATAGATATATATATATAGATATAGATGTGTATGTGTATGTGTATATGTATATGTGTGTGTATAAATAAATATATATATATATATATATATATATATATATATATATATATATATATATATATATATATATATATATATATATATATATATATATATATGAGCCGTTTCGTTCAGTACAAAGCAAAAGCTGACAAGAATAAGAAAATTCTCCCTTAGATAATAAGACTGTTGTTGTGCTTCTCTCCCCCCTCCTTCAAGGCCACCCGCGTCAACCGAAGATTGTTGATTTTTGCCTTACCGAGTAAAGGGACACTTTCTCTCAGCTGAACACCGAACACACACACACACACACACGTACACTGACACAGACCTACACTCACCCCCCCCACCCCCTCCAAACGCCTTCGAAGCTTATGTCTTCTATGTTGTGAGATGTGATGATTCATGTGCTGAGGTGTTTTTTTTCTGTTCTCAAACTGATCTCCCTGTTGGAGCTCAGTCTGGGGGGAGTTCTTTTTTTCTCCTCGTCTTTCCTCATGTTGTGCATTTTCCATTGTTCGGTTCTGGGTCGCTGCTCGTGCGGTCGACCGGGCAGTCAGCTGATTGGTTTTGCGTTCTTCAGCATCATGCTGCTCTGTTGTATCTTAATTGCCACTTGGGGATAAATAAAGTCTCTCTGACTCTGACTGACCTGAAGGTGCAAAAAGGCATACAAGGTCCTGAC
The DNA here is from genome assembly GCF_036321145.2 of Pelmatolapia mariae. NCBI lineage: Eukaryota > Metazoa > Chordata > Actinopteri > Cichliformes > Cichlidae > Pelmatolapia > Pelmatolapia mariae. The sequence continues at coordinate 40,523,339 of NC_086241.1, forward strand.
ACCTGCTGAAATCTCAGTAATTAGAAAGCAGTCCTACCACTTGGCCTATAGAAAGAATTCATACAAGAAACATCTCATGATGGCTAAATCCACTGAGCTCTCTCGAGACTTTCACAACCTTATTGTGGCAAAACACACTGATGGCACTGGTCACCGAATAATTTCTAAACTACTGAAGGTTCCAGTGAACACTGTTGGCTCTATGATCCAGAAGTGGAAAGAAAGATTTCACCATAAACTGACTACGACCAGCTGCTACATGCAACATTTCAGACAGAGGAGTGAAGAGAATTATTAGAAGAGTTGTCCAAGAGCCAAGGACCACTTGTGCAGAGTTACAGAAAGACCTGGAATCAGCAGGTACAGTTGTTTCAAAGAAAACAATAAATAATGCACTTGACTGCATTATTTATTGGAGCCTGTATGCAAGCTCACCACACAAGATTCCATTGGTGAAGAAAAAGAAAGTTGAGGAGCATTTAAAGTTTGCTGAACAACATTTACTCAAGCCTGTGAAATACTTGGAAAATATAGTCTGGTAAGATGAGACCGAAGCTGAACTCATAAAAATGCACCATATTTGGAGGTCAAAAGGCACTGCATATCACCCCCGAATAACCATAGCAACAGTGACGTTTGGAGGTAGGAACATCATCGGGCTCATTTTCAGCACATGGCACTGACATGCTTTATGTAGCTGAAGGAAAGATGAATGGAAAAACATCAAGACATTCTTGATATCAATCTGCTGCCATCCAATAGGATGATGAAGATGAAATGAAGGCGGATGTTTCAGCAAGACAATGATTCCAAAATAAGGCAAGGAAACTCTCAGTTGGTTTAGAGAGAGGAAATAAAACTGCTAGAACGGCCCAACCAATCAGCTGGCCTGAATCCAACTGAAAATCTATTGAAAGCACTAATGCTCAGAGTTTACGGACGGGGTCCACAGAACCTTCATGATTTCAAGACTGTTTGTGTGGGACGGTGGGCATGCAACTAGTTTCTCCATACAGGAAGTGTCTTGATGCTGTCATCACCGACAGAAGCGTTTGTATAAAGTATTAAATGAATTTCAGACAGCGTGTTCAATACTTTTTCTCTGTGTTATTTCTCATTATTACAGATAATTAATGGACATCCTGATTTGATTTCCTTTCATTGGTTGGATGGGTTTTTATACCGACATCTGGTAAAAATCTCATGTCAATAGCACGTCCAAAACTGATTTTGCCCACTATATATACAGGAATAGGCCTAAGGCTAGGCAGCCGGGGGCTTCCCATAATGCACTAGGTGTTTGTTCTTCATTCACACCTTTTCATGCTTTTTTATACATCACTACATGAATTTAATTATTAGTTATTAGTAATCTCTGGTTCTCTTCTACATTATGTCTTTTGTCCCATCTACCTTCCATCATCCCCAAGTAGTCTTGGCTGATGGTGCCCCTAGCTCAACCTGTTTCTGCCAGAGGTTCCTTCCTGTTGCCAATTGCTTGCTCATAGGTGGTTGTCTGATTGTTGGGGTTTTATCTCCTTAACAATTAAGCACTGTATTGTTGTTATTCACCTCACTTATTTTAGTATTCAGCTGAAAGTCAGGCAATGTGCAACTCCATACTGCTAGATTTCTTTTTAGTGCTGCTGTAATGAGATATAAGAGAAGGAGAATGCAAAATATATGTTCAGAGTTATCATTTGTGTAAACTCACTTGACCAGTTTTCAGTTAAATAAAACCATACAAAGCTCTTAGTGTAGCAATACCCTTTTCACCCATTATCCATGTCATGCTCACTAATGCCTCTCTATACAATTACATATGCTGGGCTTCTCTATAGCTCCGAAAATGTAGTATCCAAAGATGAATTTCAGAAATGGATTTGTCAGGGTTGTTTTTACAGGTTTTACCTTAGACTGTCTTCACTGACAGTGGTTATAAGAAGTGTTCGGAGTCTTGCTATGAATCATGTCTTATTTTAATTCAGGGCTGCTTAAAAACCTGAAAATGATTTTTGCTTATCAGCACTGTACTTTTCATTTCTGTGATTTCCTGACTTTAATAATTTTAGTTACTACAGAGGATGAATTTAAATTCTTTACAATTTGAGATTTAGATAATGTTGAACTTCTGAGAGGCTCACCCCTTCTTTGTTAGCTGTGTGATATGTTTTGTCTATTACACAACTTTTTAATTTAGTCTTTGTGGATTAAATTGAGTCAGCTGTTGTTGGTGCTATATAAATAAAATTGAATTAAACTGAACTGAATTGATATGTAAACTGGATTAACAGAAGATCCATACAGGTTATCCAGTACACCACATCCATCATAACTGGTCACCACTCATTTGGCTTCACTGCTGCAGTGACTATATTTTGTGACTTCCATGTACTAATTTGCCCCTCTGCTCCTCTCTCTGTAGGGCTGCAAACCTTTATTTCCTGTTCTTGACATTGCTAAACTGGGTGCCAGTGGTTGAAGCCTTTCAGAAGGAAATTACTATGATTCCTCTGCTGGTGGTTCTCATAATTATCGCCATCAAAGATGCCCTGGAAGACTTCAGACGCTACTTGTTTGACAAGAAGGTTAACAACAATGTAGTTCGAGTATTCTGTGGGTAAGTGAACCTTTTAGTTTAAGGACCAGTTCATCAGGAAATGCAATTTTCTTACTTGCATTAATATAGATTAGAATAATCCGTAGAATAGAATAGAATAGAATAGCCCTTTTATTGTACATTTACAGTGAAATAGTGGGTGCCCCACACCAACTGTGCTGGAATAAAATATAAATAGCAATCAGGAGACATCTTTACAATCAAGAGGGATATGTGAGGCACACATTAGAGAAAAAGTTGGAAACTGCTTGGAAGTAATGCAACAAAAAGGTTTGTTCTGATAAAGTCCTTATGTGAGCGGCCTGAGTGATGAGGGTAACTCAGATCATTAGGACTCAGATTGGTGAGGTGAGTGGGGGGATAGTGTTTGGTAACAGCCCAAATGGCCCAGAGGAAGAAGCTGTTAGTGAGTCTGGAGCTGTGGGACCTGATTGACCTGAGGCGCCGACCGGAGTCCAGCAGATCAAACAGGTGGTGGGCGGGGTGTGAGGGTCGCCTGTGATGGTGCTGGTTGAGACGAGAGGAGCTGGCGATGGCCTCCAGGGGTGGCAGAGGGCCGCCAATGATTTTTTGGGCTGTGTTATTGACCCTCTGTGCAGCCTTCCTGTTCTCAGTTGTGGCTCCTGCGTAGCAAACATCCAGGCACCCTAGGAGGAGAGCACGCTCTCTCCACTGAGGAGCCATAGAAAGCCAGCAGCAGCTTCTGGTCCAGGTTACTCCTCCTCAGGACACGGAGGAAGTGCAGCCACTGCTGGGTCTTCTTTACCAGGGTGATGGTGTTTGTGGGTCCACCTAAGCTCTCTGGAGATATGGGTGCCCAGAAACCTGAAGGTGGAGACAGATTCCACCCGTTCTCTATTTATAATGAGAGGAGCACAGATTGCAAAAGTACAGACTTTGTTTACTTAAGTAGAAGTACAAATACCCGTGTTAGAAAATACTCCAGTAAAAGGTACTGATCAAACTTCTTTACTCAAGTAAAAGTGAGTACAGGCTCTGAAATGTAGTCAAAGTAAGAAAGTAAAAAGTAGTTCCTTGAAGGACAATTCTTCTTTTAGTAAGTGAACTTTGTGCTATATTAATATAAAACAATATTAGCACATGAGAATACAAATATTATTCTAATATAAATTCTAATTCTCATGCAAGCTTTAATCTGTTGTGTAGCACACATACAGAGAAAGAGAATTAAAAAAAATAACAGTTTTCTGTTGCTAATATTGTAGAGGGTGACTTTGCCTCCACAGCTAAACAGTAAACAGTGTTTATACCATTGTTATACTAGAGAGTAGGTAATTCAGTTAATGAATCCAAGTATCATCATCTTAAATGTTAATTAATTTCTGCTACACCAACACTGAGCATAAGCACCACAGCCACTGTGTATCAGTCTTTATCTCCAAAAGTTGAATCTGTTCATCTGGACGTAGCGTTTTGTGGGAGAAACGTTTTGTCACTGATCCAAGTGACTTCTTCAGTCTCAGCTGACTGCAGGTTTCCCCAATCTTATAAACAGTACATTTGCATAATGACTGAAACCAGCCCACTGAAGGAACAACGGGCTGGGAGGTCAGTTCCTTAATCTTAATTATGCAAATTCTCATGACCATTGATCAACAACCACTGACCAAAACCCACTGATCAAAGACCACTGATCAATGGCCATGAGTACCATTCACAGAGTTGGGGAATGGCTGCAATCACAGCATTGTAAGATGGTGACAGATGTACCCTTAGGCCCCCTCCTCGATTCAGAGATGGTCTTTCCCTTTTCACGTAAATGGCCTCCTTGACTCGGCGCTCAAACCAGCGTTCCTCCCTGTCCAGGATGTGTACATCCTCATCCTTGAAAGAGTGTCCACTGGCCTGTAGGTGTAAATAGACTGCAGAGTCCTGGCCTGACGAGGTGGCTCTTCTGTGTTGTGCCATCCGCTTTGCCAGAGGTTGTTTGGTTTCCCCGATGTATAAATCCTGGCAATCCTCCTGGCACTTAACAGCGTACACTATGTTACTCTGTTTGTGTCGGGGGACCCGATCCTTGGGGTGGACCGATTTTTGGCGCAGCGTGTTTTGGGGTTTGAAAGCCACAGAGACCCGGTGTTTAGAAAAAATGCGTCTCAACTGCTCCGATACTCCTGACACATATGGGATCACTACAGGTTTTCTCTTAGGCAGCAGTTGTCCTTCTCTCCTGGATCGGCTGGAGCTTTCTTTAGGTGCCTTTCCAGCTTTGACAAAAGTCCAGCTGGGATAACCACATTTACTCAGGGCCTTCTTGATGTGATGTTCTTCTGCCTCCCTGGCCGCTGTGTCAGTGGGGATGGTGTTCGCTCTGTGTTGTAGCGTCCTGATGACACCCAGTTTGTGCTCCAGTGGATGATGAGAGTCAAACCTTAGATACTGACCCGTATGTGTAGGTTTACTGTACACATGAGTTTTAGATGTCCCCCATTACTGATGGAAATCTCACAGTCTAAGAAGGCTAACCTGCCACTTTTCATATCCTCCCTGGTGAATTTGATGTATCGGTCCACCAAGTTAATGTGATCTGTGAAGTGTAGTACGTCCTGAGATTTGATTTTCACCCAGGTGTCATCCACATATCTGAACCAATGGCTTGGTGGTGTTCCAGGGTAGGATAGCAAAGCCCTCTTTTCCACTTCTTCCATGTACAAATTGGCCACGATGGGTGAAACTGGGGAGCCCATGGCAGACCCATGTTTCTGCCTGTAGAACTGACCCTTGTATGTGAAGTAGGTGGAATGAAGACACAGTTAAGAGCAAACACACTTGGTTGATGCTGAGAGTGGTCCTGTTGCTGGGGTTGGGGTCATCCTGTAATCTCTTACGAACTACCTCCAACGCTTCCGTGACTGGGATGCAAGTGAAGAGAGATGTAACATTGTACGAGACCATGGTTTCATCTGCCTCCATGATGACATCTTTCACCTTCTCAACAAAATCCAACGTGTTCTGGATGTGGTGTTCAGAGCTGCCCACCAGCGGGTTGAGGATCGAAGCCAGAAACTTGGAGATGTTATAGGTGACCGAGTTGATCATGCAGACAATCGGTCTTAAAGGTGCACCCTGTTTATGTATGTTCGGTAAACCATACAGACTTGGTGTAGATTCCCCTGGGTATAGCCTGTGGTATGGGGTCCGGTCAGTAGCCTTGTCTTGGTCAATGGTCATGAGAATTTGCATAATTATGATGACGGAACTGACCTCCCAGCCCACTGTTGCTTCAGAGGGCTGTTTATAAGATTGGGGAAACCTGCAGTCAGCTGAGACTGAAGAAGTCACTTGGATGAGTGACAAAACGTTTCTCCCATTGACAACGCTGCGTCCAGATGAACAGAATCAACTTTTGGAGATTTACTTACTTGGATGATTGAGAATGCATCAAGACGTATCAGTCTTTACTTTGAATTCTCTGCATTATTGCAAACTAACCTGTTTTTCCTGCACAAAACCTCTGAGTACTTTCATGCAGCATTTCAATAACACAAGTTTGCATATTTTGGTATGCAGGACATTTCACAATATGAAAAATATCATCAAAACAGATAATAAACAAATCCCACGTATGATCCATCTCTGAGTGAAGTTACTGGACCTTTACCTAGCAACACTGTGCGACAAACTGCATACAGTTTGTGTGTTTGTTGATGTTTGTTGAGCTGATAGAAACGGTGAATTTGAAATGATCTGACACTTAAAAAAACATCACTCCCCTCATACTTCCTCCTCTTCTACAAGCTAGCTAGATTTTGTAGTTCCGCAAACACAACAGGACACCTGCACTCATTCTGGCCCTCTTTAACTCCAGGGTATAAACGCTGTAAGTGAAGCAGCTGAACCAAAAGTAACCAGTCTGTTTTGAAGTAGAAAGTACAGATATTTGTTTCAAAATGTAGGCATAAAAGTAAATAGTTATCAGAAAAATAAATACTGAAGTACAGATGGCTGAAAATTCTATGTACGTACAGTAACCAAGTATTTATACTTTGTTACTTCCCACCTGTCTGTGCCTCCTGAAGTCCATTATGAGTTCTTTTGTTTTAAGGACATTCAGCTATACTAAATGAATGAACTTGTTAAAGTGCTGCCTGTAAAGGTGTGGGCTGGACAGGAAGTGAAACTTTCTGTATTTTAATCCCCGTCTGATCGAGCCTTCCTGTGTGGAGTTTGCATGTTTGCTGTGCCAATAATCAGCTGTTTTTGCAGCAGTATTAATTTTCTGTGCAAATCTTATAAAGCTAAGCAGTGACAGTGCACAAGCCCTCTGACTGCTTTCTTAATCCTGTGCTCATGGCAACCATAGCATTCATTGCACTTTCACTGCACTCAAATCAGTCAAATGAAGACATGCTCAGTCTCTTATATAACCAAGGTGTGAAAAAGCTGAGCCTGGCTGTCACTCACAATATACATTTAAAAAATAGATGGCTTCTGTAACCTCTGCCAATGGGGACATGGGTGCTTCCAGTGACTGCACTGTAGATTTCACATTTTACAATCAAACATAGAAAAACAATATAAAACTCCTTCTGCTCAGTGGACAGGGACTCATCTGATTTTAATGGGACTGTCAGGAAACAATCTTTGCTTTGTGACACTGCTGACTGATATATCTGATCTGTCTTTTCTGGCAGTTGTAAAACTTGAACTTTGAGTTTCTTTACAGCATTGCTTCCCTTTAGAGGAGTGGCAGTGAATTCCGTAAGACTGTCAGCTGTCTTTTGATCATTCCCACCTTGCCTTCCACAGCTGTGATAGGCATGATAGGAAAAGGAAAACAGTTCTACAGCAGGATGAGTAAGAAGAAAGAGCAGAATAAAAGTTGAAGAAAAATATTTTTCAGATTAGAGCTGTATGCAGTCATGGAAAATTAAGGCTTACGATTAGGGACAAGTTGACAAACATTATCGGCTGGAACAGTGGACTCATGAACAGCACGGAGCAACCATCCTGCCCTCATGCTACCAAGGAGCACGACCGGAAGAAGAGGACTGTGGTACCTTCCTTCACAGAGAATGAGGACCTGAAGGAGCTCCTACAGCTGTATAAAAGCAACAAGATCCGGACAACAAAGTATTCCTTTCTGTCCTTTCTGCCCAAGAATGTTTTTGAGCAGCTCCACCGATTTGCTAACGTCTACTTCATTTTGCTTGCTGCACTAAACTTTGTCCCTGTTGTGGAAGCCTTTCAGCCAGAGATCGCTCTGGTTCCTATTGTACTGGTGCTGTCATTAACAGCTCTGAAGGATATCTGCGAAGACTACCGCAGGTTTAAGACTGATCGTTTGATCAATGGGCTTCTGTGTCGTGTTTACAGCAGGTAGGGTCAATTTTATTATAATGGCCCTGCATATACTGGTCCCTTTAAAGATGGTCTGTTTTGTCATTTCAAGCACTTCAGTCAATTAGCTGTAATATATTCGTAAGTAATATAGTATTAATTAATTTTTTTTTACAGTTCCTGTGGTCACGGATGAACCTTGATCACAGCATTGGCTAAAAACATATACATATCAACTATATTGTAGTCTACAGGGAAATTATGCATTAGTGTATTTCACCCTGTTCTGTGCTGTTAAACCAGATGTGGTCAAAGGTGGGTCAAGACTTCCACTAAAGCAGGTTCCACAAAACAGGAACTGACAAGTCCACCAACTCTTTGGATGTTTAACTTTTCAGAAATATTCATAAGTAACTTCTAACAATGTAACTTATATTTGACAAAAAACATGACAGTGGGTTTTACATTAGGCAGTGTTTACAGTAATCACAAAAAAACTCAACTTTGTTACTCACTTCTGCTGATTACTAAGTACTAATACTAATTTTCAAGTATTTGCACTTTACTTGAGTATTTATTTTTCTGACAACTTTTTACTTTCACTCCCCACATTTCTACACAAGTATCTGTACTTTCTACTCCTCACACTTACAAAACAAGTCATTACTTTAAGTTCAGCTGTATCATTTATAGTTTATACTCAGGGGTTAAAGTGGGCTGATAGTGTTGTAGTCAGAAGTACTCGTCTAAAAAACAAAGGAAAAGAAAAAAGTTGTGATATATATATATATATATATATATATATATATATATATATATATATATATATATATATATCTCTTCTGTATATATATATATATATATATATATACACTAGCACTACCAAAAACTGATTCAGAGAGCCGTCACCACCTGGCTACACCTAGATATTCTGTCTGAAAAGTCCATGAACATAATTGGTGTCTTGCAGAGTCCGACACCCACCATTGTGCCAATCCAGAGGCATGGCCTCAGACCTCCGTGCAACATTGCAGAGATGTGTCAGCCAGAACAGTTCGACAACATCCAGAGCTTTCAGGATGTCTGATCCCTCCCAGGTGCCCTGCCACTGTGCAGTTGTTTAACTACATTAGTGATAGGCAAGTTGTCCCCCTCATCCCAAGATTCTACTTGGATTATAGACGGTGTGCCAGTAGGTTTAAGGTGTTCCTTCCAGCACCTAACGGTGTCCCACCACTGTAAACGGTGTGTTTAGAATACCCCTCCTGACTCGACTGTCAATTTGGCAGAACTGCTTTAAGCCAACCAAAAAGTCTTCTGCCATCATCTGGCCGAAGGTTTTTGCCAGAGCTGCACTCTTGCTTGGCCTGCTGGTACCTGTCAGCAGGGTGCTGGAGCCTCTGGGTGCTCATTGGCACGGCTTCTTTAATCTCCGGTGTCCACCACCTGGTTCTGAGATTACAGCCACAAGAGGTGCCAACAAACTTATGTTTTCTTTGATTGATTATTAATTCTCTCTCTCTCTCTCACTCTCTTTTTGTCCCACAGTACACAGAAATCCTACGTTGACCAGTGCTGGAAAAATGTGCAAGTTGGGGACTTTGTTCATTTGTCCTGTAATGAAATCATCCCAGCTGACATGTTGCTGCTGTATTCCTCTGACCCTCGTGGGGTTTGTTACATTGAAACTGCCAACCTAGATGGGGAGACCAACCTGAAACAGAGACAAGTCGTTTCAGACTTCCCACTGCAGGTAATACATTTGACACGTCTGACAGATTTTTTTTTGGTGACATTTTTTTAAAATAACTGAAAAACCGTAGAAGGTGTCACAGTCTGGCGGAGGCAGACTGTATGGAGTGACGTAGAGGACCCAAAATGCAGACAAAATGGAACGTGGAATAAAACTTGAATTAACAGCGAGCCGTTTAATGAGGCTGGTAAAAAAGGTACAAACAAGGGGCAAGGCAAACTGAAATAAAACTAACATTAACCTAATCTGGGAGAACTAAACAATCAACATGAAACCTAGAAACATGGCGTGAATAACCTGACAAAGAATGAACCGAAACACACAGACTAAATACACACAAGGGTGATTAGGGGAAGTGGAAACACATGGGGAAACAGCTACACTAACGAGACAAAGGAAGCAAAGCTGACTACACTAACGTAGGACATGGACCTTCAAAATAAAAGAGGAAACATGAGACGCAGACATGACAATACAAACTTGACAACATAAGACAAGCAGCATGAAACACAAAGGGCAAAGGGAGGCTAAAACACAGGGGTAGAAGACACAAGGGGAATGAACAAATGAACTTAGATAACCTAATGAACTTAAACATAAACCATAAACATAAAAAGAAAAACTAAAACTCAAAATACTGGGTCAAAAGACCCAGGATCGTGACAGAAGGTGGTTTTGTAGGCACACTCATGCTGCTCAGTTTGGTGTGACAACAATGTCTGTAGGACAAATGGTGTGGGAGAAATTCAGCCTAAAGGGAAGAGAGGTTGGTCTCTCCATTCAAAGTCAATGTGACTCTATCAACAGAAAAAGTGGAACATTTCAGAAACTGTATCAAATTTCAACAGTCTGAATAGAAGCTCGCAGCACACAAAGGAGCTGTTGCTTTGCAGCAATGCCACTAATAAGAGGGGACTCTTACACAGCTGTGTATGTCAGTCTTTTCTTTTGTGTGTTTGTGTCTTTGCTTACTTGACTTTCTACATGTATTTATTTGCATGTTTGATAGAAAGTGTCTGTGTTGCAGGGAGAAGAGTTCACTCCTGAGAGTTTCCACAGTCGTATTGAGTGTGAGAACCCCAACAATGACCTCAGCAGGTTTAGAGGTTACATGTGAGTCTCTTTTTATTTCAGAGTGTTTAAACACATTTGTTTATTTGTCTGTTTGGAGTTGATGTCACCGTGTCATGGAAACACGGTGACATCAAAAATAGACTTTTTTCAGCTGCCTGGATGGATTATTTAGGAACACATTGTACGGCAAATATTTTAATTTGACAAGTGAGTGTCTTTTTTTATTATTTGATATCAGACCTTTTTACTTTTCCTGGAGTCAATATCCATGTCTCAGGGATTTCCTCAGACCGCCTTTTAGTTTCCAGTTCAAGTGGTCAGAATGAGCACTGCTTATAGAGAGGCTGGTATTCATTGTATTGTCAACTATTTTTGTCTTTGTATGAGTTTGTGTGTGTATTTTGTTTCACAGGGAGCACTCAAATGGGGTTCGTGTAGGCCTCCATAGTGGCAACCTGTTGCTCAGGAGCTGCACCATACGCAACACTGAAACGGTGGTAGGCATCGTAGTCTATGCTGGTAAGCCTGCAGTTTTATTTTTGTCACATCTGAACGTTAACAGTTACACTGGCATTTTTTCCAAAGTTTAAAACAAATTACATCCATAAAAGAAATTGAATTTTTTTTTCATAAGAAAAACTGAAAATGTTGTTTCAACACAACATTTTACTCGTTAATTCGCGCATATTGGCCTCTTACTTTGTTGCTTTATTTATAATGCCTTTTTCACAGTATTGTGTAGTAGCTGTATTAACTTAGAAGAGATATATTACTGAAGCTTTAGTGAGCTGTATGAATATGATGATCCAGCCGTAGTAGACAAGAGCAGTGGAACGGCATTAGATGATGCCCAGCCACCTGCAGTGACAGATGAGGATGAAGATTGTGGCCAAATTCAAGATCCATCCAGGGTGTACAGCCACAGGAGACCAATAATACACAACAGTATACAGGAACATCTGCACCTCGTATGCACTAAATTTCCCACTGAGAGTCAACACCAAAGGTAGTTGAGAACAACAGGGCTAAGGTCCTGACGATGGAAAAACTGGAGAAGTGTGGCTCAAGCAGATTTCAGGCATAATATCATAAACTCTTTTTATTTGAAAAACTTGTAGGTTTAGTTGTAGTAAGTTTTTATGTGGTAAAAGTGGCTTAGCTGTCTCTTTTACTTGAACCTTATGGGCTCAATCATTAGTTTCAAGTCATACTAAACAGAACATTAAGTTATGCTCATTCTAAATGGAGAATTTCCCACTTAGAACTTGTTATCCATGAGACTGCAGTTTCGATATCAGATCCGTCCCTGGCTCATCACATTCAGCTTTAAAACACCAAGACTGGGGCAGAGAAAATGTCCAGCTCGAGGCTTTATATGGGAACCATACTAGTGCCTCCATCTGTCTTTTCATACTTATTGTCCATGGCAACCCCACTCCCAGGAATCATCACTGTCTATTGCTTTGTGAAATATCCACAACCAACAGTTGAATAGTTGAATCTAAAATAGGGTTAGGGTCAACGTTCTGTTGATCTGTATTCTTAAGCTGTTCCAGGCAAAGACAATTAGAAATAGCCACTGTTCATAATAAGTCTTATCTTGGAATCTTGATGCCATACATGACCAAAGAAAAGCCAGAGACCAGAAAATCTTTGCCAGAGATTTGGCTAAAATGTCCACTTGTAATGACTCAATTAGATTTTGACTGTTGAAAGTTGCTCTGTCTTGTAGAGTAAAAGGAAGTGAAGACATTTACAGTTGTGTGGAAAAAATGTTTGCCCGCTTCCCGAGTTCCTGTTTTGTTTTGTTTTTACATGTTTCTTTACACTTGAATGAACATGTTTATTATTAAGGGGAAAAATCCAAACCTACATGGTGTAAAAACCTACAGTAATAACTGTGAGGCCTGATTACAGCCATGCCTGTTCTCAATCAAGAAATCGCTTAAATAGGACCTGCCTGACAAAGTGGAGTAGACCAAAAGCTCCTCAAAACATCCTTATTAATGGTTTTTAAAAACACAAATTAACTGATTTCCCACTTTAGAATTTCATGAATTTTAGTTAATAAAAAACTGCCATGTCTCATTATTCAAAACTTTCCAAGCACCATTAACTATTTACAGCAAAAACAATGTTATTAGTTGCACATACTTATCACTTACTACTTTGCAGAGTTTGACCAAACCGACTGAGGAAGCTGCGTTAAAAGATTTAGAGGCTGTAAAACATGTTGACTCATGTATGAATAAAGAGTGCTGTCCCGGTCTTGCTTATGTAATTTCAACACATAGTCTTCAAAGATGGCTGTGTTCTTCTCTTGTTATGGACTCAGGTCATGAGACTAAAGCCATGATGAACAACAGCGGGCCGAGGTATAAGCGCAGTAAGCTGGAGAAGCACCTGAATACAGACATCCTTTGGTGTGTGGTCCTACTCTTCATTATGTGCCTGACTGCTGCTATAGGTCTGTACTGACACTGTTGTATCACAGCTCTCACTTGACAACAGCTTTGACTGGTCACAGTATTCTTCTGATGGAAACTTTGTAATAGTGCACATTGTATGTTGCCGATAACAACAGTGAGGAATGGCCAGTAAGGATTTCATTTGTGTTCAGGCCACGGCCTCTGGGTGAGCAGCTTTAAAGAATCCATCTTCCAGGTCGATACTGAGACGCCTCCTGCCCTGGCTGGATTCTATATATTCTGGACTATGGTCATTGTGTTGCAGGTATGTTAGCTTCAGACTTGGGCACATTTATCAAAGCCTCTCATTTGCTGCTATTGTGGTCTTTTCTAGGATAACCAAAACAATTTTAAATTGACACAAACGTGATGGTGTAAAATCACAGGAACCTGTGCTTAAATTTTTTTACTCGTCAGCATGTTAGAAGGATTAATGCTTTTTGTTCAACAGGTGCTGATCCCAATTTCTCTATACGTGTCCATTGAGATTGTGAAACTAGGCCAGATCTACTTCATCCACAACGACCTATCCATGTACAACGAACAGCTGGACTCTAGGATCCAGTGCCGTGCTCTCAACATTACCGAGGACCTCGGTCAGATTCAGTACCTGTTCTCTGATAAAACAGGAACACTGACAGAAAATAAGATGGTGTTTCGCCGCTGCAGTATCTTTGGAGTTGAATATCCTCATGAGGAAAATGGTAGAACCCGCTATTATTGCTAGAATGCTTTGAATTTCATTGACTTCTGTTGTTAACATATTTTCGGCATTGAAGGGAATTCTGTAATTACAGTAGGAATGCAGCTAGGACGATGAGTGCTTACACACAGCATTTATACAAAGAAGATGTTCACCTTGTCTTTAGTGCCTTAAACTTTTGTACGATGTTGTCTTTAGTTGATGTCATTGTGCAGAATATCGTTGTCACTCAATATCACAAACTAAATTTCTTCATGAAATTCCACAGACACAAAGGTGTAAAACAAAAAACAGATGAAAAAAACAAACATTCAGATGAAAATGTTTTTGCTTCTCCATAGTGTTTTTGTTTTTGATCATTCGATCTGTGAAAACCACCTTACTGTCGCAGAGGACTGTGTGTCTTGGAGCTGTGTTGTCAGGGGCTTTGTTTTCTGTAAGGTCTCACTTGGCAAAGTTGTCCTGGGTGAAGGCCAGGTGAAAAGCAACTCAGTGACTCCTGTGAAATGAAGAAAACCAAGCGATCAGTTCACCCTGGCCAGGATACAGTTGCCGCACCCCCACCCTGGGGCCAAGTTTGGGTTGGGGCCCGAGGGAGAGTGCCTGGTAGGCGGCCTTTAGCCTATGGGGCCCGGTCAGGTGTAGCCTGAGGAAACAACAAGGGTCTGTCTATCTCCCCGGCCTGCTGCCTGGTTTTCCCAGAGGACAACAGGGTTGCTGTCCTGCACCCTTGGGTTGTTGAATGGGAGCAGACTGTCATTTGCACTTATGTGCTGAACAAGGGAGCCATCAAGCTGAAGGAGTCCTATTCAGCTTGGTTAGCCTGTGAGACTCTGGAGGCAGCTAACAATTAAAAGCAGGCCAAGCAAAGTTTGGCAGTGACTGAAATTGCTGAACTCAAAGCAATTCTTTGAGGTGACTAAGGAGGCGAAAGCAGTGCTCTGCTCAAACATGCATAATGCAGTTGAGGTCCTGCCAACTTCAACTGAGGATATAGTCAGGCGGTGGAAAGAGGAGTTTGAACATATCCTCAGTCCCACAGACAACCTTCTATAGAGGAAACAGACTTCGGGGACTAGGGAGATGGCTCGCCCATCAGCATTTTTAAGAATGTAGTGTATATATAAGGGGAAGGTCTATGCCAGGATACTGGAGAAGAGAGCCTGTCCATTACTCTAACTTCAGATTCAGAGGAACAGTCGGTTTATGTCCTGCTTGTAGAAAACTAGACCAGACCTTTATCCTCTCAAAGGTATTTAGTAGGAGTTACACTTTGTGGTCCTAGAGAAAGCATATGACCATGTCCTGTGGAAAGTACTGTGGTTATATGGGGAATCCCGTGTTCTGATGAGCTGGAGGAGGTAGCTGAGGACATCTCGGGTTGTTGGTTTATAAGCTACTCCCCCTAGTGGCCGGGATGGATAAATGGATATTCATTAATAATTTATTGGCAGTTTCAGTTAAGCATTAAATAGAGCTCTTCTTCTAATTTAATGACATACGTCAAGTTTCAGTCTGCTGCTGTTGCTCTGTGGTCTATGCTCTATTGTTGTTTAATAAAATGAAAGAAAGAGGGTCTAAATGTATTTGGTATCAGCAGACATTTGAAGCACTTTGAGGTGACAGTTGTTGTTTTTTGGCACTATAATGAAACTAAACTTAATTTAATAAAATTAACATCAAAATGCTTGAACTGGAGGAGAATAACATCCAGTGAATAAAACATTCTGACATCTGATCATAAATGTATAAAGATTTAGTAGATTTTAGACAATACAGCACCCATTATCCTTAAACTACAGGTATGCTAATGACAGCCTGCATGGTATCATTGTTGATGTGTTGTTATGTGTGTCAGCTCGAAGGCTTGAGGTGTACGAATCAGAAAACACCGAGACGGCTGTTCGCTCTGTGACTCTGAAGTCAGGCTACAGTGGGAAATCTCTGAGCTGTCGCTCTCTTAGCTGCAACCGCAGCTCTGTGTCTCTTCACACGCTCACTGCTGAGCCAATGGAGGAGGATCGACTGTCGGGTCACATCCAGCCCAGGACCGGTGCCTTCTGCAGCCGCATGGTCAGATTCTCTCACACACAGACATTATTTTTGGAACAATTTTACATGTTTGATGCAAAATTGCATTCTTTGTATTGTTAAAATAATATTCATGTTAAAAGATGTTTTTATAAAACAAATATTTTGTAATTTTATAATTTATAGACCCTGGTGTCAGAGGCCATGTCTACTCCAAACACAATACCAGCTAAAAGTTTGAACAAATCTAGTCAGTCCTTTTTTAACTGTGACGTTATCAAAACTTTGAAATGGCACATGTTGAGACTTGTGTTTAATATAATACAAAGTAGTTACTGTTTACTAGAACAACACACATTGGCACACTGCTTAACCAGGTGCATGAAGATCACCTAAGCTGGCTATTCTGGGCAAGTTTTGGGGTTCAATACCCAACGACACCAACATTCTCTGCTACCACAAACACCTTATAAATGTGGTGATGGTAGTGCGTGTGGTCAAACAGTGTTGTTACCTGGAATGACTTCTAATTAAAAGATGAGCCTCATCACAAGTCAGACTGGTGGAATTTCTTGCCTGGTCAATGTATATGAGACCATCTCCTTATGCTGCAAACCTAACTCGCCCCAGAGCAGGTCATGGTCCAGATTAGAGGTCAGCAGGTATGACATCATCACTGTCTGACTAATCACCAGAAAATGTCTAAATCTAATGTCTTTGTGTTATATAATCTACAACATCTGGAGCTTTATTCCTTAACTTCTTTTTCCTACTGGCTGCAGTTTTAAAACTGTTTTATTCTTCTGTCAGTATTAATATACAATTCTAGGATTGGACACCTATTTGTACTTGTTGACCTAAAATACAATAGAACATAGTCTAATCCTATTTTTGTGCTTATATTACTTCTTTACTTTCAAACTCTTAAAAAAACACCACAAAACTGTCCTTTAAACATTCTTTTAATGAAATACTTATCGCATCACATCCTGTTTGTGAAAGACAAATATTACATTTTGATAAGTCTGTTACACAATCAGCACCTTTGCCAGCTTTCCTTCCTGTCTTCAGATGGACTTTAATTTACACTATCTGTAGCTGTTATGTTGCTGCAGTTAAAACACAGCAGCCGTCTGTATTATGTGTTTAACTGCTTTTCCCCTATAGAACAGTTTATCTTCGTTTGTAAATTCAGTTGCTCTGCTGTCAGGACATCCATCCGTGTCTTGTGATTGGTCAGATGTTGGAAGTGGCAGTTCATTAATTTGAATGTGGGAGAATCCCTAAGTAAATATGTAATAATCAGCTCTGTCTGATCATTTCTCCTGACTGCAAATATTACTGTAAGTGAATCCTGATAATCAAAAGATTCCCTCGGTATGCTGACTTCACTTCATAGTTACGGTCTCAAAAGCAGACAGTTCAACATTTATGGAATGCACATCAAAAACTCGACTTGGAGACCTTATAAAAAGCTGGTTTTATTAATTACTGGTAAATATAGTGCTGTTTTTGCCCCATTTTTGAATTCTTAGTTTTTTGCATATTTCTCACACTACATTTTGCATGTAGTGAACTCCACTGCTTTTACATATTATTCCTATTGTTGGCATGTTGGGTAAGCAACTGTTGCTCCTGTGTTCAGGCAAAGGAGGTGGTACCAGACCCCGCACTTGGCAGGAAGCTGAACTGGCTGACCAATCACTCCTCATCCGAGACTCCATCCAGCATGGAACTAACTTACATAACTGACTTCTTCCTGGCTCTGGCCATCTGTAACAGTGTGGTGGTTTCTTCGCCCAACCAGCCTCGACATGTGGTGAGTAAATAACACATAAAAGATGTGTTTCCAACATTTGTTTTGATTTACAATGAAATGACTTACATGGTTTTGTTGGAACAATTTGCTCTTTTGTCTATACTGACGAGCCTATTTAAACATTTTGCTTAGTTTAGTCTGTAGAGTGATCTCGTTCAGTGTGATGTTTAGAGGTCTTCATAATCTTTAGAATATTAGTGTGAAAGGACTTGATATTTCCTGACTCGGATTAAAATGTTGTTCAGACATTTTGGATAGAAAAACAAATACGTGTTAGGACTGTGATGATAACAGAGAACTGATTCCCAGTAATTCAGTTCCTTGACATTGTCGTCTGCCTGCCTATTGAATCTGTTTATCCATTCCACTTGCACTTGTGCTACAATCAGCTGAGTTCAGATTGTATGCTAGAGGAGGAAAACAGTGGCACGGTCTACAGTGTATTACAGTGCATTATGCTGCTAACACAACTTCAGCTCTTTACAAGTCCCTGCACAGACAGCACAGACTAAACCTAAGCTAGCCAAGAACCCAGATTTATGTTAAAGCTGAACAAATACCAACAGTCAAGTTGCCAGACCCTGGTGTTAAACAGGTAATAAAGGTAATAAACGGATGAGCAGTCAGGCTGCAGCCTCGGTTTCCACCTGTTCATGTTTCTACAGTAGAATCATTGTGGCAGTTAAAGGCTCTTTGTCCTGTTTTCATCTTTGCTTTGTGCTGCCGGCTTTGTGTTCATATCTAAATACCAGTGGCTTACAATCAGGACTTGTCAAATATAAACAATATTAACAATATTTAAAATATACCAAAGTAAAGTGATTTCTCTCTTTCATGTCAAACAGCGCTGCCATAAAGCTCCTCGCCTGTCGATTAGTATGTGTATCCATCGTTAACATTACTGTCATCTTGTGACTGCAGTTATTTATACAGCGCCAAATCACAACAGCAGTCGCCTCATGGTGCTTGATATTGTAAGATAAAGACCTTACAATAATCCAGAGAAAGCCCAACAATCAGACGAGCCCTATGAGCAAGCACTTTGGCGACTGTGGGGAGGAAAAACTCCATTTTAACAGGAAGAAGCTGAAGGCTGTGGCTCTGACCATGTCTGGCCTATAATAAAACAGGGAAGTTGAGCAGGTGCAGGCTCAGCAGCACTTTTATCTTTTTTTCATCTTTGTTCTGTAAAAGTCACTGCATGCCACTGCTAATAGAAAGATCATATGTGTGTCCTGCATGTATATATGAGACAGGTATGAGACAATGCGTTTCACCATTTTATGGAAAAATGCAAAAATAATGTTACAAGTAGTGTAACAGATTACTTACATCACTTTTAAGAAAAGTGTTCTGCGTAATACATTATGTTTTTTGAGTGATGACCCAAACACTGACCATAACAAACATTTGACGATACTACATGCAGTTAATATTCACGGATATAAAGTCTTTGATACGCTGCTTACAGATGATGGTGACCCTCAAACAGCGACAGCGAGAACTGATAAGGAATCAAATCTATAAGTTACATCAATAATGGAATGAGAATTCTGAGTAATATCTCCTTGTTGATTTGACTGAAGACGAGTGTGGAAATGACTTCAGAGTCCGGACTAAAAGTAGTTCAACATGATTTTTTGACTCCAGACGGTCGGACGTGTTCTGACAATACGGCACGCTGAAATATGTTTGCATATTAAAATAGTCCTTACTTTCTCTTAATCATCATATAAATAACTTAAAGAGCCTAAATGCCTAAAAATTTAAAGGTTGAACATGATTTTGAACATGAAAATCACGAGACATGAGTTTCCACTTTACATCACCACAATATCTATTATTGAGTCTAATGGATATTTATTCCTCATCAGTTGACACAAAATACTCCACAGTAACAAAGCTGTAGCTGGTTTTCACTTTGCCTTGTGCAGAGATTCGACTAATGGGAAAGATTCTGGCTTGATTCGTTTACATTTTAATTAAAAATACAGTAAAGTGTTCAGTAGTGTAAAAATTCAAAGAATAATTTCAGGGGAAACCGTCTTGACTTTTTTAGCACGAGTTCCCTTCCTGAAGCTGACTCTATGTTTTCTTGTTCCTACAGATACCTGAAGAACGGACACCTCTAAAGTCCCTGGAAGAAGTTAAGTTGATGTTTCAGCGTTTCAGTTTCTCTCCCTTCTCCGCTCTCTCCCCTTCCCAAATCAAAGGCAGCCCTTACAGCTTCAAAAGCAGGCTATTTATTAGGGGGAAGGGAGGCTCTCTCACTCTCTCCACTCCCGTGAGCAACACCACAGACATGTCAGGGTCAAGCCAGGAAAATGACTCTAAACCAGACTTATCTGCCAGAGAGGAGGAAGAACAAGATGTGGAGGACCAAGAGACAGAGGATGACTTAAAGGATACACAGACAAACCCTGATGAGGCAAGACAGAGCATGCAAGACCTGACCAGACAAGTGGAATGTGTTGAAGAGATAACTGATGAACTGGTGTATGAGGCAGAGAGTCCAGATGAGGCAGCTTTGGTCCATGCAGCACGTGCATACCGCTGTACCCTGAGGGGTCGCTCTGCAGAGAGCCTGCTCGTGGATCTGCCAGGAATCGGCTCCCTGGCTATCCAGCTGCTCCACATCCTGCCCTTTGACTCCAACAGGAAAAGGATGTCCGTAGTGGTTCGCCACCCTCTGACGGGACAGGTGGTGATTTTCACCAAGGGTGCGGACTCAGTCATCATGGACCTGGCTGAAAGCCCCACAGGTAATTAAAAGGAATATTTAAGATTGATTTCCTACTGATTGATGATTTTTAGAACAAATGAAATTTATAATAAGAGCAATGTCTTTCATCAGTGTTCCTTTGTGTTTTATATGTGTGTTTGTTTTTCTCCGGTGCAGATCAGACGGAGGTATACAGTCACATCAAAGAAAAAACCCAAAAACATTTGGATGCTTATGCCAGAGAAGGCCTCCGCACACTCTGCATCGCTAAAAAGGTAACATCTCTGAGAAGTGAAATAAAATAGCTTTGTACAGAATGTCCATGAATACACTCTTTCACAATGTAGTATATAATTTAATGGTTTCTCACTTTAGCTGGATGCAAAGATCTTTGATGCACTCCAGGCAGCCATAAAATCTGTTTGAAGATTTAACACTTTCCTGATCTTTTGTCCTCAAGCTCATTGTAAATTATCAAGGAAAGACATGATGGAGAACTGATAAAGCAAAAGAGAATTGCAGTGCTTAGAGAATCCAGTTAAACTTACTACACAGGTCACATGTGATGTTGAGATTTTTAACATGGATCTGCTCTTCTGAAACTACTGTGTTTTGGACGTGGACATCAGAATGCAAAAAAACATTGGACACGTTGCCCCGTGCATTCTTGTTGTTTGAAGGAGGTCACATAAAAGAGACTTGTGAAAAGGGAAGTTAAATGCTTTTAAATTTAGCATTTAAATTTGTTACTAATCTTGTCCAGTTATAACTTAATATCTGATCCTTCAGTGTAACTGAAGTTTTCAATTCAATTATATTTTATTTATATAGCACGGAATCGCAACAACAGTCGCCTCAAGGTGCTTTATATTGTAAGGTAGACCCTACAATAATAGATACAGAGAAAAACCCAACAATCATATGACCCCTATGAGCAAGCACATGGCGACAGTGGGAAGGAAAAACTCCCTTTTAACAGGAAGAAACCTCCGGCAGAACCAGGCTCAGGGAGGGGCGGCCATCTGCTGTGATTGGTTGGGGTGAGAGAAGACAGGATAAAGACATGCTGTGGAAGAGAGACAGAGGTTAATAACAAGTATGATTCAATGCAGAGAGGTCTATTAACACATAGTGAGTGAGAAAGGTGACTGAAAAGGAAAAACTCAATGCATCATGGGAATCCCCCAGCAGCCTACGTCTATTGCAGCATAACTAAGGGAGGATTCAGGGTCACCTGATCCAGCCCTAACTATATGCTTTAGCAAAAAGGAAAGTTTTTAACAAATTACAGTACTCCAGCCTGGAAGTAATAAATGCATGAACTAGATGTATGCTATGTCTTCTAATGATACTGCCTAAGGGAAGCATGTATAATGTAAACAGAATTGGTCCTAGCACCGAACCCTGTGGAACACCATAATTAACCTTAGTGTGTGAAGAGGACTCTCCATTTACATGAACAAATTGGAGTCTATTAGATAGATATGATACAAACCACTGCAGCGCAGTACCTGTAATACCTACAGCATGTTCTAATCGCTCTAATAGGATATTATGGTCAACAGTATCGAACGCTGCACTGAGGTCTAGCAGGACAAGCACAGAGATGAGTCCACTGTCAGAGGCCATAAGAAGATCATTTGTAACCTTCACTAAAGCTGTTTCTGTGCTGTGATGAGCTCTGAAACCTGACTGAAACTCTTCAAATAAGCCATTCCTCTGCAGATGATCTGTTAGCTGTTTGACAACTACTCTTTCAAGGATGTTTGATATGAAAGGAAGGTTGGAGATTGGCCTATAATTAGCTAAGACAGCTGGGTCTAGAGATGCTTTTTAAGTAAAGGTTTAACTACAGCCACCTTGAAGGCCTGTGGTACATAGCCGATTATTAGAGATAGGTTGATCATATTTAAGATTGAAGCATTAATTAATGGCAGGACTTCTTTGAGCAGTTTTGTAGGAATGGGGTCTAAAAGACACGTTGATGGTTTGGAGGAAGTAATTATTGAAGTTAACTCAGAAAGATCAATGGGAGAAAAAGAGTCTAAATGAATATCAATGGTACTGAAAGTAGCTGTAGATGATATTACATCTGTGGGATGATTATTGGTAATTTTTTCTCTAATGATTAAAATTTTATTTGTGAAGAAGTTCATGAAGTCATTACTAGTTAGCGTTAAAGGGATGGTTGGCTCAACAGAGCTCTGACTGTTTGTCAGCCTGGCTACAGTGCTGAAGAGAAACCTGGGGTTGTTCTTATTTTCTTCAATCAGTGACGAATAGTAAGATGTTCTGGCTTTGCGGAGGGCTTTCTTATAAAGCAACAAACTATTTCTCCAGGCTAAATGATGATCTTGTAATTTTTCTCTTGAAGTAAATATAACCGGGTCAAAATTTTCCTGTAACACTAATGATTTTAACTAAACTAACACAAGACGAAGGCTAAGTTTATTTATATAGCACATTTAAAACAACAGAGTTGACCAAATTGCTGTACATTAAAAGTATATAACCTTCCAAAAAATTACACTAAAATCCAGAAAAACTGAGCACAGTACAAAAGGTTTGCTCTGTGTCACTGCACAGTCTGAAGAGGATGGAGGAGATTCCAGGAGACAAGCAGTTAATCTAGTAAAGCTGCACAGGGCCTCCTTGCACAAGCTGTTCCCTTGTGCAAGGAGGAACAGGATGATAGCACCGCCAGAGGCCTTAAACATGAGCTCCAGCAGACCACTGGCGTGAAAATCTTTGACCCAACTGAACTGTCTGTCTCACCTGGAGCTTTGTGATTCTGTTCCCCACTGTTGCTTCTTGGTCTCATTTCCCATTCATATTGAAAGATCCCACAGTCGGTTTGAATTCATGACAGACAGCCAACTACTGACTTTGTAGTTACTAATATTTGCTTGATCTGTTATTGATTACCTGCAGGTTCTGAAGGAGGATGAGTATGACTTGTGGCTGAAAGCACACATGCTGGCAGAGAGCAGCATAGAGAACAGAGAGGAGCTTCTTCTGGAGTCAGCTCAGAGGCTTGAGACCAACCTCACTCTGTTGGGTAGTCACTGCAGCTCAGACTTAAATCACTCGATATCAGAGCTGAAATACCAGTACTTAAAGTGTATGCGTGTGTTTTCAGGTACCACAGGGATTGTAGACAGACTGCAGGAGGAGGTTCCAGAGACCATTGCTGCTCTTCAGAGGGCTAGGATTAAAATTTGGGTTCTCACTGGAGACAAACAGGAAACAGCCATCAACATCGCTTATGCCTGCAAACTTCTATGTGCCAGTGACAAACTGCTGACAGCAAACTGTGGAAGCATGGTCAGTGAGTGAAAAAAACTTTATTTTACTGTAGAGCATGTGCAAAAGGGTGTAGGGTCTTCTTCACACACTGTGCACTCTGCATTAGATGGAGGAGTTGTACAGGGAGATGGATTGACAGTCGTTTGGGTCATCTCAGTCTCTCACTAAACATGCTCCTGTGACTACCCAGCAGTCACACCATGACACCCCAAGTATGACGGATGGAGTGTTGAGTGCGAGAGAAACTGACCTGAAAGATAGGATCATGGTAAAGCTGGAAAGCTGGACCCTCCGTAGCGGGTTACCAAGAATATGTTAAGTACCCTCTGAAGGTCTACTAGAAGATGTAAATGCACCATAATGGAGAGTCCGTACTGCAACCATCACCAAAAAGAACCAGCTGATCTACACCACAGCAGCAGTGATCACTGAGATGCTTGGCTATATGATGAACAGCCCAAAGGAGCAGTGCAGTTCATGGAGAAGGAGTCGAGAGGCCAAGATCAAGGTAGCACGGAGGGAAGTTGAAAGTAGAAAGTTGAAGAAAGAGGTACCTAAGAGCTGCCCATGCCTTGGAAATTCCCAAACAAAGACTTACAGTCTTGGCCAGCCACTTGAAGAAGTATACCACAGAGACAGAAGGCAGGAGAGTAAACCAGCTGTACTGTAGTGATAGCTGTAGCTATACCAAGTGATAGCAACATCAGGAAGAAGGAAAACCAGAAGCTGGAGAAATACCAAGGGCTGAGAGAAGAGCTCGAGAAGATGTTGAGGGTGAAGGTAACAGTGGTCCCAGTGGTAATCAGAACACTCGGTGCGGTGACTCCCAAGCTAGGCGAGTGGCTCCAGCAGATCCCGGGAACAACATCGGAGATCTCTGTCCAGAAGAGCGCAGTCCTGGGAACAGTTAAGATACTGCGCAGGACCCTCAGGTAGAGGACCCGAGCTTGAAGGATAGACCGTCCACAGGGCTAGAGGGAAACTTTTTATATGATTATTTTATTATTTTTATATATTTTAAGTCATTAAACCCTCAAAAACCTTTCTTATAAATCCTGTCTACACTCTTAAAAATACTTTTGAACCTTGCGTATTAAAAACTCATTTGTTCGTGTACACAGTGAATTAACTGTGCGTGAGATGAATGTACTGTACAGCAAAGAAGAGCATTAGAGCATGTCTTCTTTCTTTTTGCTGGTGAGGAACATAGTGATGGGTTGTTTCTTCTGGACAAGGTTTCTATAGACATTTGTAGACTCATCCATCGACCAGTAGTTTTACCAGTGCTAATGAATGTGTTCTATTTTTATTTATATTGTTATTCATTGTTTTAGGAAAGAAAATGCTTATGCCCCCCCCCCCCCCCCCCCCCCGACCTTACACACACAACACAGACATTACATGGGGATACAAGTCGGAGATCGGTAGCGTTACAGAAAAAACACTGAAATGTACATTACAATGGGAAAGTACAAGAGGAAAAAAAGAGACCTCTACTCATGCTGTGCTTCCATGGTAGGACAGCATGAGAACAGGAAACAAAAAAACTCCTCTGCACAAAAAGCACATAAATGTCCACAGCACAACATTACAAAAGACATAACAAGCCACAGGATTGGGTGGGGGGTGAGGAGTAATCCGAAGCGAACACAGCAGCCGCCCTGCCCAGCGCTACCATTCCAGCGCGGGCTCAGACCCGCCGTGTTCCCCCGCAGGAAACAAGCATCGAAGGCGTTTGGAAAGGGAGGGGGGATGAGTGTGTGCATATCAGTGTGTATGTATGTGTATGCGTGTCCAGAGTTCAGCTGGGACAGTGTCCTTCGCCCTGCCAGGCTAAGTAAACAGTCTTCCAGCCAACCCAGGTGGCCTTGCATAGAATGGGAGGAACAGTCTCAACACAGTCGTTATTAGGGAGTTTGTGTTCGGCTCCAGCCTTGAGCCCACAGCTGGCGCCGAAGGGATAGCCGAGTTATGATGGTGGTTTTCTTTTATGCGAACAACTCATGAGAATTTCAAAGTTGTTCTTTAACACTCCGACACCGACACTGGTCTCTCCATTTCCCGTTGGAGAGCCGCGAGTTTTTCCATGATGTTATCAAGCTTGCGCTCTGTGGTGTTGTCATTCTTGTGCCCAAAGAGCCGATTCTGAGACCTCACGACCGTAGTGAGCTGTTCCGAGGTGTTATCCCAACTTTCAGAGGTGTTATCCTGAGTGAACTTTTCCTTGATGTAATCCAATATACGCTCAGAGGTCTTATTCTGAGTATTCACTGCAGCTGTTAGCTTTTCCAAGATCTTAACCATGCTGCACTCAGTGAGCCCATTCTGAGAAGTCGCGCCTCGTCCCATCGTTTCAATCCCAGCGGGCAGCCTTGTGGGGGTTTGAACAGGGGGTTCCGCTTTCTTAATTCTTCGATAAGCCAGGGCCAAGCCAGCTCCGATCAGCAAGAACCCTGTTATCATGGTTCCGAATAGGTAGATATCTTCAGCGTCCTCGATCGACAGTCCCGCCAGGCACACGACCCTCCATGTCTGCCACCCGTCCATCGTGTATCCGGCAGGGAAAGTCCCTCCAGGGCACCCGGGCTCTCCCGAGCCGGGGCTTCTCGTTGAGAAGAGCGTGTCAATTGCATTCAGAGACCAGTTGATCAAATCCATAATTCTCTTTTAGGTTTTAGAAACAGACTGTGAGAGAGTGTTCCAGGGAAAGTAAAAAAAACACGAGACAAGACAAGGACATAAGAAGCTAAGCAGGGAAGATAAGGGAGAGGAGAGGAGAAAAGTGCGACCGCCTTCGCTGACAGCCAAACGAGATATAGAAGTCAGGAGAATAAACCAGCTGTTCTCCACAGAACCATCCGAGGTGTACTCTCAGTGGCAGGGGAACAATGTGAGAGCAGCCCCACCAAGGCTGGAGATGGACCAATACTGGAAGAGCATATGGGAGAAAGACACAACCCATAACGGCAATGCTCAGTGACCTATGGACCTGAGAGTGAACCCGAACCTACACAGCCCTGTGTGACAAAAGTGATTGCATCCTAAACCTAATAACTGGCGCTGTTTTGCAGCCTCAGGAGTAGGAGTGGGTTTAAAAAAAAAATCAATTTCCAGATTCAAATTGATTTTATATTGAATAAAGTGATATCGATTCATTGAATCCTGACATTGATTTTTAAATATAAATGTATTTTGCCAGAAACACCAGAATCTCAGCTTAAAGCTCACAAAACTATTTCAACAACCGCCAAGCAGCTAAAAGAGCAAAAGATTAAAGAGCAGGTAAACGAATTCACAGTGAATTTCAGCTTTTACGTATTATGCCAAATTACAAAACGCTTAGCTGTGTCTCTAACAAAACCTCTGTAACGTTGCTCTGCTTCACTTCACTGGGGGTTATCTACTATAAAAATCCAGCCCAGGAAAATCTCCTTCATATTTTTCTGTGTTTTATCTTCACTTTTCTTGACATAAATGTGCTGTGATGCTTGCACCTCTGGCCTCTGGTGAAGTCTCACAAGATTGAGATGCTCTAGCGTGACCTTAAAAAGGCTGTTCATGCTCAGGAACCCTCCAATGTCACTGAATTGCAACAATTCTGCAAAGACAAGTGGGCCAAAATTCCTCCACAGTGCTGTGAAAGACTCGTAGCCAGTTATCGTAAGTTCTTGATTGTAGTTGTTGCTGCTAAGGGTGGCCCAACCAGTTATTAGGTTTAGGGGGCATTCACTTTTTCACACAGGGCCATGTAGGTTTGGATTTCCCCCCCTTATTAAAAGTTGGTTATAATGACTGCAATAAATGCAGCTACGCATTCTGCTCTGGTACATAACAGTCCTTTCTTTTCCTTCAGGATGCTTGTGCAGCTTTATTTGAGGATCTCATACTGGAAGTCCAGGGTGGTGAGAGTTTGACTGACCTTACTGGAAATGGGGAATCCATGTCCAGCAGCTTCATTCTGGTCATAGATGGCCGGACACTGGGTTGGGCCTTGGAGGACGAATTGAGGAGCAACTTCCTGGAGCTGAGCCGGCGATGCAAGGCAGTGATCTGCTGCCGTTCCACTCCACTGCAGAAAAGCCAAGTGGTCCAGCTGATCCGGGACCATCTTGGTGTCATGACCCTGGCTGTTGGTAAGAACTCAGCCAACAGAAAAGCAGCTTGGAAGCTGATTGTTTATTATTCCATAAAGACATTTCATAATCCTTTTTCTGTTAGACATTTGAAATACAGATGATCTTTTCTTCACCTTCCTGCCTTTTCCATTGTCATTGCATGAGTACTGTCAGCTTTATTTATCAAATCACTGCTTGAAATAATTTGACACGAACAAGTGGAAAACAATGCTGCTATTTCAGGTGATGGAGCCAATGATGTAAGCATGATTCAGGTGGCTGATGTGGGCATTGGGATATCTGGACAGGAGGGAATGCAGGTATTAACAAAGAAAAAAAAATAACAATAATACTAGTAATAACAAAAAATACTGTCAAACTGAGGTCTTTACAGAATACTATGAAGCTACTCTTTGTTAGTATAGGTTTAATTCAGCCTCCCATCCAAGACTATGACAGAGAACTCTTTGAGAGCTGTAGCTTTCTGTGGTTATATTAGAATCAGTGTGATATTGCATTAGCCTGTATCATCTGGTTTCACTCACCAGTAGGCGCTAAATGAGGTTAACGCTTGCTTTCTTCTCCTTCTTTTTTTCATTATTTTGCTCTGTGGTCATTTTTTGTTGCTTTAAATCTTTCTCCAGGCTGTGATGTCCAGTGACTTTGCTATTTCACGGTTTAAACACCTCAGCAAGCTGCTGCTGGTTCATGGCCACTGGTGTTACTCTCGTCTTGCAAACATGATACAATACTTCATCTATAAGAATGTGGTAAGAGTCTTTTTTGACAGCTTTATAAAAAAGGTTAAAAACTGCTTGACTGACGTTTCGAATTAAGGCAGGTGTTGAACTCACAGCAGTTACACTGTCATCCCTAAAATCGCCTGCTGTAATTCACAAGAAAACAACAGCAAATCATTTTTTTAGTCTTACTGCAGTTTTGTCTCTGTTATGTTGCTGCATCCAAATATTTGTTTTCGGTTTATTCTGCCTATTATTTGGAACACCTTTAAACTAACGACTACATTTAATAAGACTTGCCTCATATAGTGTGACATGACTTTGGAGGGTTCCTGTTGTGGGACAGTTCTTCTCCCCGGCCACTGAGTCCAGCTCTCACAGCATGTCTCAAATCTGTCCTGAGGTCAACACTAGTCTGACATACCCAAAACACCTCACACAGGTTTGAGGCACCCAGCAGCCTTCTTACTCTAGCTTGCAATGATGCAGAGGACTTGTTGATATTGAGCTTTGCCTGTGCAGAGATTAGTAATGACACCTTAAAGTAAGAAGGTTCCTGATTAGAAAGACAGCTGGGGGCCTTTTATATGTTGACTTTGCATGTTTTCCCTGCGTGTGAGCCAAAGGGACACATTATTAGCATAAATCAAACATACGATCAATGAACAATCATTTATCATCGTATCACTGAAAGGATACGATGAAAGGATAAATCCAGTGATTTACGACCACGACAAAGCCGTGGTTCTCCACTGTGTTAGCATGGACTTTCTTCTTGGGGTGACTTTCTGTTTGAGCCTGACTGAAAGTGTTGTTCACTGAGCTCCTGCCCTCCTCGCACCAAAGCTGCTTATGTTCTGCCTGAAACTAAAGAATCTCCCAGAAATGGCACTTATTCGTTACAAAACACAGAAAATTTTAGAGCAATTCCTTGTTCACACAAGGATAAAAAAAAAGTAATAAGTAAGGAAATTCCTCACTACTGTCTGTGTGTTTCTTACCTGCAGATGTATGTGAATCTGCTGTTCTGGTATCAGTTCTTCTGTGGTTTTTCTGGGAGTGTCATGACCAACTCCTGGGTGCTCATCCTCTTCAATCTAATCTTTACATCAGCTCCTCCGCTTATTTACGGCATTCTCGACCAAGATTTACCTGCCGACACTCTGATGGAGCTGCCTGAGCTCTACCAGGATGCACAAACTTCCAAGGTTACTGCAAACACATACATGCCATAGAAATGACATACAAACTATACAAAAGGCAGTTGCTGTTTAAGGATTTCATTTGTTTTTTCATTTTTGTCGAACATTTTCTAGAATATGGTCAGTGCTCCTAACAAATGTATTTTCTGAAACAGAGCAGCTTATGAACACAAAATCTTAGAGGACACAGTTAGCATCATGAAGTCTCAACAGGTTTGCATCATGTCGATGAAAAAAGAAAACTGCTTAAATTATGAAAACTTTATTGATCACTACATTTCTTTGGCTTTCAAAGTATTTTAAATTATTGAATGTAAACTGGTTCTACACTTGCTATGATGAAACTCTAATACCTACTAATGTAGTCTTCACACTAACCAGGCTGCTAACTCATAATGTGCATAAACATGAACACAACAGTCCTGTATAACAGAAAAAAACACATAAATTCACTTTAATTAATATGTCAACAATTACATTTCTGTGATCATTTTATTATTTACACAGAAAGAGGAAACAGAAGATAGAAAATAGGACACTATCATAGCCATACATGCATCCCGACACCACCTGCTGGTTCATGTGATCATGTCCCAACATATTTCTGTTGGTTATCCTTTTATCTGTGTCCTACCGCTGGCCTCTGGCCTAGCTCATTACCTCATTATCATTAAGCATGGCTCATTTGTTTTTCATTCAAGTGTTGCGGCCCGTGTTAGCCAAACAAGTATTGCATGTGTGGCATCAGTAACACTAATATTTGTTTAGAAAGTGTAATAGATGATTGTGATGTCTTCACAGACGCTTGTTCCATACATGTTCTGGATCACGGTCCTGGATGCTTTTTACCAAAGCCTCGTTTGCTTTTTTGTGCCTTACTTTGTAAGTACACCATGCAAATCGTTACTTATCGCATTTCTTCTATTTACATGCATGCGGGTCTGTCTGTCTGTCTTCTCCTAATGTTCTAAGATTTTCATGTGAGAGTATTTTAGGGGACTTTTTTCTGTTTTCACAGGCATACGCAGGATCAGATGTTGGGGTGCTGTCCTTTGGCTCACCGATCAATGCATCAGCACTTTTCATTATTCTGCTGCACCAAGTGATCGAGAGCAACACACTGGTCAGACTCACCACCACCACTCAAAATCATTTATACTTCAGCTGGATTGTGTCTCAGTTACTTTGCCTTTACAATAACAAGTGTGTAGCTTAAAGGTTATGTGTGTTATATTAGGGTGTACAGCAGGGGTCTCAAACTCACGGCACAGGTCACCCTTACTTGTTGACGTGAAGAAATCTAATGCAGTTTGTCCCTTGAAGTGACTTTTTCTGTTCAGGAGGATTTGTTTGTTGTTGTGTGCAATGTTAAAATAAATTCTTTAAATGATTTAATATGAAGGCAACATGAGCAGAGAGCACAAACATGCTGAGGGACTGGCTGTGTTAGTTGAGTGAGAGTCACACACTAATGTGTACACTTGTGTCTGCACTTTGATTTGTTACATACGAACAAAATTACAGCAGAAGTGCTGCACGTGTCTGTCCACAAAGAGACGACCAATGTGTTTATCTGGTAGTTCAATGAAAGGCTTCAGTTAGTTAAGAGTGCGAAAAAAGAATCTTCATTCAAGTTTGCAGTTTGTTATACAATGTTTGAAATTGAAAAAACAAAAAATAACTACATTTTTGGAAATATTTGTGGGTGTTTTGTTGTTTGTTTGTTTTTTGTACGACTTGAACACTAAAGTGGCCCTCACATGAGATGACAGTGGCAGCAGTGGCCCTCAGCTCATTTAGGTTTGAGACCTTTGGTGTACAGCGTGAGGAAATGTAATCCAAGTCAGAACTGAAAATGGAAAGATTCAGGAGCAGCTCTCTCTCTTTAGTTGTGCTCTGGAGTTTTGCATCTTTTTTTTTTTTGCAGACATGGATTCATATGGTTGTGTTGGTGCTCAGCTGCGCTTCCTATTTTGGGTTTGTACTGCTCCTCAGTGGCTTCTGTGTGACCTGCAGCCCCCCTGTCAACCCTCTGGGGATTGAGTTACTCCAAATGTCCCACTCTCTTTTCTACATCATATGTGTTCTCACTACTGTGACAGCTCTGTTACCCAGGTACACACACACACACACACACACACACACACACACACACACATACACACACACACACACACACACACACACACACACACACACACACACACTGCAAAAACTCATGCACAGGTAGTCTGTTTAATTTGGGGGCACTTCATAACTCATTAATAATAAAGAGCTTTACTCTAATGACACCTGGATGTGCCAATGTCGTCATCACCGACACAGCTATGCACTGAATTTGTTTTCTCACTCCAGTGGTTCTCAAGCTTCTTCTACTCTGCTCAAAAAAATTAAAGGTACACTTTTTAATCAGACTACAGCATCAAGTCAGTAAAACTTCTGAGATACTGATCTTTTAGTAGCAGAATGGCTGATAATCTATCTTTGGTGTGAATAAAATTCCCCGTTGCCCCTCTAATTAATTAATTAATTAGAGGGGCAACAATGGGATAACCCCCAAATCAGGAATGGTTTTAAAGGACAGTTTTCCTCCTCTTCTGACTATTTTTTTTCACAATGTTTTGCATTTGGCTTAGGCCAGTGCCACTACTGGAAGCTTAAGGTGATACCTGGGCCCTGCTGAGGTTGCACAGGTAGTGTAACACCTCCAGGACATATCAATACATGCAATTGCCAGGTTTACTATATCTCCAAGCACACTCTTAAAGGCATGGAGAAGATCCTAGGAGACAGGCAATTACTCTGAGATAGTTGAACAGGCCTGTAGAAAGTCCATCAGCAGAACTGATATCTGCTCTTTTGTGCAAGGAGGAACAGGAGGAGCACTGCCAGGCCACTGGTGTGAATGTCTCTGACCAAACAATCAGAAATAGACTTCATGAGGGTCAGTGATGGTCTTTGTGTCCTCCACACAGACCTCTACAGGCTAGGCAATGGCATCGGGATGAAATCCCCAAACCCGCTGTCAGACCCTATGCTGGTGCAGTACTACATTCACTTTTGTGCACAACAATGCCCAACAATGGCAAGAGTATGTAGGTAGTTCCTGGAGGATGAAGGAATTAGTACCATTTACTGGCCTCCATGCTTCCCTGACCTAAATCCATGGACATGGTGTCCCAGTCCATCCAGTGTCACCAGGTTGCACCTCAGACTGTCCAGGAGCTCAGTGATGCCTTGGTCCAAATCTGGCAGGAGATGCTCACAGGGTACTATCGATCGTGTCTTTAGCATGCTCCAACACTGTCATGCATACAAGCATGAGGGGGGCTGTACAAACTACTGAATACCATTTTGACTTGCTGCGATGAAATTTCAGCAAAATGGACGAGGCTGTGGCATCATTTTTTCACTTTGATTTTCAATGTTTCTTTGAATTCAGTCCGCGGTGGGTTGGTCATTTCCATATTTCAATTAAACAATGTGGCATCACTTGTCACATTTGCTGTGTGGATGTGGACAAGAGTGGACTCAAACGCAGGACTCGCAGGCTGGTTGAGGATGTTTATTGTGAAAGCAGGATGAACAGGACATGAGACGACTGGCTGACTGAACATAATGCACACAGACAGAGGTGAACACAAGAAAACCGGAAGCACGTGGAAAATAAACAGAGACGAAGTACAAACTGAAAACACTGAGTCAACAACCCAGGAAACCTGACATCACTTTCATTGCTAAAACATTACCCAGATATCCAGGATAGTTTTTAAATACAAATATTTTAATTTGTTTATAACCAGACGTATGCTTTGGGTAAAATAGTGTTGGTTACCATGGTTTCCAGTGGTCTTTTGGAGTCTCCAAATTTCTATTTTTGGAAACACTAATTTTAATTGGACAGACCAATCAAAATTAATACATAAATAAAATATTGCAGTATTTTTAAGAAACATATTATAATAAGCTGTAGGCAATTATTTACAAAAATAAATCAGTGCCAACAGCACTTTAAGGGATCCTGTTAGGAAAAGGTTTAAGTATTAACCTTTAATTATATGGTTGTTTTAAAACTGGAATCATACAATTTCATGTATTATATATATGTGTAAATAGTAAACACCCCTACACACATAACTACAGTTGTTAAAAAAAAAAAAAAAAAAAAAGATTCTCACAGGACTGGTTTTGGCAGTTTGTTGGCACATTCAGGTGTGCACAGAAAATTCTGTGCGATGCTCGGGGAAATTACAAAACGCCCGACAGCTAGATGCAGTTCACCTTTTAAATGTTAAAGTTCATTACAGTAAAATTAGGCAAAGACTGAAATAGGGCTACAACAATTCATCATCTTTGCTACAATGTTTCGTTTCACACGAGGCCCTGTACTGTGTCGATGTGTTAAACGACGTAACCGCGAGTGCTTTACCCGCATTTGCTACTAAAAACAGACCTGCACTATAAACGTTTTGACAACATGAAGCCCACACAGCCTTCAGTTTGAAACAGAAACACTGATAACAGTCGCAGTGATGATGACTCTGGGACAGTTTAACATGGAGCCAGAGTCTGTTTACACACCACAAAGAGACGGAGGCATTACCGAGAAACCGAGCTCAGGTTGAGTGAAAGAAAACGTGTTTGTGGCGTCCAAAACAGGAGCACAGTTCCAGTGATGACCATTAAAACCTTTACTGGGAAAAATCTAGAGTACCGAGTCCTTCATCAAAGCACCTGATCAGCTCCAACGTGAAGAAAAACGAACGTTGTAGCTGCTCCATTCACACACAGAGAGTAATCTGCAGTAAGCCTCAGAAGTTATGCAGATGAACTATTGACTCAGTCTGATACCAGACTGGTTAAATTATAGAGCTTACCCAAGGCTGACGACACTCCTCGTATTTTACATGGAAGTAAACAGGGGTGAGTCTAAGGGGGGCACGGGGTGTACAGAACTATATTAATTTCAAGGCTTTCATAACATTTTTCAGATTGAAATTGAAGTAATATCATCATCATCGTTTATTTATATAGCACTTTAAAAACACACCTGGTAGACCAAAGTGCTGAACAATACAACTATAAATAATAATATTATAAGAACTGAACAAAACAATAAAATTAATAAAAATGTCAGTCACCCAAAGAGTTAAAAACCAGAGAATAAAACTAGGTTTTTAATCTGGACTTAAAAACTGGCACTGATGTAGCCTGTCTAATATTAAGAGGAAGATTGTTCCAAAGCAACCGGCCACAGCAGAGAACGCCCGGTCTCCTCTGAGTTTCAGCCGTGACTTAGGGACTGAAAGCAGCAGTTGCTCAGCTGACCAGAGGGAACGAGTGGGAACATAAGGCTTCAACAAATCAGACAAATAAGCGGGTGCCAAACCATTTAAAGATTTAAAAACCAATAAAAGAACTTTAAAACGGATCCTAAATTTGATTGGAAGCCGATGTAGAGAGGCCAAAACCGGAGTGATGCAGTCGAATTTCCTTCTACCAGTTAAAAATTGAGCCGCAGCATTTTGCACTAATTGTAAGCGTGACAAAGTGCCCAGCTCCTATTAAAATGGAATTACAGTAAACCAGGCGTGATGTAATAAAAGCATGAATTACAGTTTCTAATATTAAACATTGTGTTAATTCAGTTGCATTAGAATTTAAAAATATGAAAATAAGAGCTTTTTTTCGTAAGCCAAAAAATTGTACACGTGCCATTAAACTCGTTGTTGTTAGGTTGGACCAGGGCTGGACTGGGACAAAAAATCAGCCCGGGCATTTTGACTAGAGACCGGCCCACCAGGTATTAAAGCCATAAAGCCTTTGAATGAAAACAGACGCTGTTGTGACAGTGATGTACAGTCTTGTTGGTATATGTACGATTTCTATACATTTTACATCAGATGAAAACTTTGGTTGTAAGATTCAGATAATTATTTAATAAAAGCGAGACATTTTAAATGAGAATAAGAAAGAAAAGTATTTCTTTGTGCCCCCCTCTCCCTGTTAATGCCCTACCTGGCCCCCTGGCAAAACCTTGCTAGACCCGCCCCTGCACAGTTACCAGCTGTCAGCTACTTAGAAAAGGATCCTGGTGTTATTTGTCTCTCAGAAACAGTTCATAACTTCCCTTCAACTCATTCATGTCACCTAAAAGGTAAACCTGTTTCTTCATCACCTGTTCAGCTCTGATGATTCAGTAAGGACATCTCCTGGTTTCATCTTCATGTTTCCCTCTCACAACATATCCAAACCGACATCATGACCAGCAGCTTTTACAGCTGTGGCTCCAGCAAACATCAGCTGATACTAGAATTTAATATTAAATAAATTCTAACAACAGCTGATCAAGCTTAAACGTGCTGCTGTTTAACGCGACATCTGCTGGGTTCCTCTTTCTGGCGCAAAGTGGGCGATAAACAAACAAGAGAGAAAAGCCGATTAGCTGATC
This sequence comes from Pelmatolapia mariae, assembly GCF_036321145.2. Classification (NCBI taxonomy): domain Eukaryota; kingdom Metazoa; phylum Chordata; class Actinopteri; order Cichliformes; family Cichlidae; genus Pelmatolapia; species Pelmatolapia mariae. Next base: position 40,559,644 of record NC_086241.1, read on the forward strand.
ATTGATCAGTTTCGTGATTGAAGTAGCAACAGGAGAGGGAGGGGGAGAGAATGAGAGGAGAAGAAACAGCTGTGCAGCGTAACGACAGAATAAATCAAGCTTTGTGTCTTTTTCATTCTAGCTGAAGTCCGGGACAAACTGTGTTCCTTTTCAGCTCAATATGAAACACGTAATATTTTCTCTGAATACAAGACGATTCCATTTTTTATGGGACGGTTGGCAACTCTACTAACTAACCTTATGAATAAAATAAAGTTCACTATCAGTAACATCATAGCACCCACCCAGCTGTATAGAAACTCCGTCATGCTAGCTAGTACGCAGTACGAGTTATTGTTACTGACTGGAAAAAGTCAGCTCAACGAAAATAAACTGCACCTAAAGTTGGTTTATATCTGACCCAGATAGACTGCAGGTCATAACTTCTTACCTGAAGTTCAGTTCACCTGACACTCGGACCGGCGGCCGCCTCGGGTCTCTCCTCCTCCTGCCTCCCCTTTCCCTCATCCACCTGCTGGCGTGGAAGCTCCGCCATAGCCACCACCAAACAACTGAGTTATTTTTACATTTTACACATCTGCCAGCATCTGGCCAATCCACCACATTTCATTGTTTATACCGTTACAAAAAAACAAAACAACAAACAAACAAAAAAACATCGGCCCATAAAAACGAAAAATCACCATCGGCCCAAATGCCCGGTATGCCCGATGGCCAGTCCAGCTATGGGTTGGACACTGAATTATTATTTACATTACTTAATGTGTTCATCATCATTACATCTGTTTTCAGCAACACAAAAACTTGCTCCCTAATTTTACAGTTTTTCAGGAAGACAGAGCAAAGGTACATTTATCTTATTTGATTTGACCTTTGACAGTACATGAGATTATTTATATAATTTTGCATTTAAGAAAAAGTTTTCTTTAAAAATGTAATTTAAATATGGTACGTACATACAATCAAAGGGTTTAGGGTTTTTTTGGCAGGTGTTGTATGCAGTTCAACTTTCTCTTTTGAATAGTTATTATTTCTCATTAATAAGACAAAAGTATTTCTTATCTGATTACTTGGTTAAACAATGGAATAATCGATGGATTACTTGATTACTAAAATAATTGATAGCTGCACCCCCTACTGGTGGTGCTGAACAAGTGTGGCTTGCTTGTAAGAGTTTTCAGGAGAAAGTCTGTTCATCTAAAGAGAACAGCAGTATGGTTTAGGTTGCATCTGAGCAAACGAGAACAGTTAGACAGTTTGTTATGTTGCAGCTACAGGACCTGGGCACTTTGCTGTCACTGAGTCAGTCATGAACTCTGTAAAGCCATCTGTCTGACGCTGTGCAACAGGACAGTGACCTCAAGTAAATCAGCAACTCTACTGAGTGGCTGAAAAAGAAAAGAAACAAGGAACTGAAATTGAAACGCTGCGGTTGGATGTTTGAGAGAGCACTGCAGAAACAAATGCCTGGAAATCTCAACAACTGAAGAAACAAAGAGAAGAGTGGAGCAGAATTCCTCCTCAGTGATGATACAGACTGTTAAAGTTGATGCTGCTAAAGGACTTTCTATAAGCCACTGAATCATGATTGTACTCAGTTTTTCACAGGAACACATAAAACTTTTTTAATGTGACTTTATATGATTAAAAACATACTTTACATTGTGTGTGTAGTAAGTAACATATGCATGATGTGTGATTTTACACTGATAGCCAGAAGGCCACCTATTCTGTTTTTATTTATTGCATATACGTCCAAGCCCAGCTAACCAGCTGGATTTCATGGTTTTGGGGTTTCAATAGGGGCTCAGCCCATTCACTCCGTCTAACACAAACATATTATATCCTCCTCACTTAGTAAGTCTGAGGGTAGGCTAAACTTCCCTTTGAACTGGAAGAAAACAAACGGCTGAATCAGGAGTTCATTCCAACAGCGGACCAGGAGTGGACTACCTCCAAAGGCCTGGTCTATTTGTTTAAAGAGAAGAAGAAGTAATAAAATGTCATATATTGTGCATATTTTGTTTGGAAGGGCCAAACTTCCTTCTTTTGGTCCGCATTTTTAAAAAACCCAGAGGGGTTTTGTTTTTGGTTTTTTTTGGTGTGTGTGTGTGCGTGTGTTCCTAAAACTGACTGGAATGAAATGGTGATTGATAAAACTTAGAGTGGGTTTGTTTTATTTTCCCTTATCAGAGAGTGAGAGTACCTTAAGGTGACGTGTTGTTGTGATGTGTTTTTGTTGTCTGGAGTATAGTTCTTTACTCACAAACTAACTGAGCTGTTTTCAGTCAATGTTGAGGGTGTAAGGTTTGACGTTACTTAATTGTAAGGCAACGAACCTGTAACAGCACCATCATACATGTCAGGAGCGAGACTTGGCTGGCACTCCACAAGGAACAGCTTGCTTGTTAAAGTCTAAGCAAAACATCACATTACATATTATTTTCTAAATTAGGACTTTTATCAGTATAAGGCAGAGTCTAAACCGAGCTACTGCTTTAGAGTGAAGTCATTAATAGAAAAAAAGGCGAATCAATGAAGTTTGAAAATGTCACGTGCAGCCACAGTTCTAGAGGACTGACTGATGTGCTCTTCTCTACAGGCTGTTTTTTCAAGCTTTATACAGCACACTGCACCCATCTACAGTTTTGAAATCAGCTCACATGGATACAGTGGACTCTGAAAACTACTGCAGGAGAATGCAGCGCTGGAACATGACCCACTCCAAAACCAACAGGCTCTCGGCGGGTGCCGACAACCCTGGCCTGGAGCCCAGCGTAGCGTAAGAGCTAAGCACATGCAGAGAGTTGCACTTGATACCTCTACCGATGCACAATCTCCCCTGAGAAAAGTATACCTGAAACTGAAGAAAAGGTTTCTGTTAATGTGCTGCATTTAAGTGTAGATCACAGCCAGAACTGAAGTTTTGGTTCAATAAAAGATTTTGACTCCAAAGAACACTGAATATAATTGGCTGCATTTTGTATGAATGAGAAGTATGTATCTGCGATTTTATGAATAAAGTGTGTGAAAGTAATCCATCCATGTCATTCATTCAGTGTCTGTTTAAAAATCATACCAAATATTTATCTTTATATAATCTTTCTTGAACAAACGCACTGGTGTGATGCTTGGAACGGGATTGAAGCTCACACACAGTTCATGTGTAAGCTGTGGTGACGCGTTATCTTGTATGTCAGTTGGATTCTGATGAGATTTGGCAGATGTGTGCGAGAATCCTGTGTACCTGTGCGGCACATCATTTGACATAAGAGGTTAGGTGTGTAGGCAAAAAATGGCACCAAATTTGACCATGGTCTGGAAAAATTACCGACGGCTGCTTCAGTTGCAGCAGAGCATGAAGCGTTTATCTGTCAAGACTTAATACTGGACCAGTCCCGTTATTTTCTTTACTTATGATGCTCTAATCAGCATTCAACAAAGGCTCTATTTAACCTCTGTACTTGAATGACAGTAAGACAAACACTGAAGCTGATCAGTTTCTCAGGTTTGACTGATCAATACCGGCATAGCTAAACTAGTAACTAACTGGCAAACCAGTGAGGATGAACACGAAATCAGCCAAAATCAATATTTAAACATTTATTCTATTAATCATAGCTATTATCATAGCTTTCAGCTCCTTGTTTTTAGGCTTTGGATTATGTTTGTAATGAATCCAACCAAGTTTTCATCTGTCCTGCAGTTTAAACAGAAGCCCTCATTTAAAATCAAAGTATTGATGTAAGTAATTGCTGTGCCACTAAATGAATAGATACACAACCTGGAAACAAAAGAATTGATTTACATGTCTCAAAACCAAATGTTTTCAAAAACATATTAAGGATTTTTATCGTGAAGACTGTTGTCTGAGCCATACTGAATTTAACCAGATAAACACACACACACACACACACACACACACACACACACACACACACACACACACGAACAAACATAGTAACTTACATATAAAATGATATATAACTTATAAAAATAAAATATAAAACAAGCAAACACAGAAGTCAAAATAAGACATAAAACAATTATTATACTAAATAAGATTAAAAGGCAGCTACAGTTCTCCTCTTCACCTCTCCTGTGCACGTTGGATGGATTCAGGTATTTAAAGTTACCTGCCTTCACTACCTCTACTCCTTGCATCTTCACTGCTACACCTGTTTGCCTTTCATTCACACACATGTATCCTGTTGTGCTTCTACTGACTCATTCCTCCTCTTTCATACCTCGACCTCGTCAGACTGTCTTCCTGCTCCCAAATCTCAAGCATCAAGGAGACAGCCTGTCTATCTACAAACAAGAAGAGCTCAGAGCCAATCGTTGATGTAATCTCACCTCCATCTTGAACCCATCTGTCCCTCATACTGCACATCGCACTGTCCCCACACGTCCGTATGTCCACAAAGAAGCCAGTATCTCCTCTGTGAATGCAACTATGCTCTCAAAGCTTAATCCTGCTCTCCTGAATCAGCTGACCTTTGGCCATGGCGTTTTTTGTGCATGTGCATTTATGTGTGAGGACTTTAATTGTGATTATGTTTTTTCACATGGAGAACTTTTTACATTAATATAATTCCACAGACATCGCTCTTCCTTGTGTTGTTCCTGCTAACCCTTCCCCCTGGCGTTCACAGATGACATGAATTGAGTATGCCCTTCCTGACCTGCTGTCCGTCTATACTAAGCGGTGCAAGACCAAAGCCAGGAAGATTATGAAGGATCTCTCCCATCCCAACAATGGACTCTTGTCACTGTTGAGGTGTGGGAAGCGCTTCCGTTCCCTTAAGGCCAAAACCGAGAGAATGAGGAGGAGCTTCTTCCCTCGGTCCCTGAACCAGGTGTAGGAACCTGTCTCTCATTACTGTACATCAGCAACTGTTTATTCCACTGCAAACTGTTACTTTGCACTCTGTTTATTTACACACTTTTATAGTTTCGTAAGTTTTTTAAATTTACACATTCTGTTTTTGGTTTTTTATTTATAATTTTTTAATTTATTTTTTTTTACCTTCAATTTTACTGTAAATTTCTAATTTTTAATTTGTAAATTATGTAAATTTCTTGCTAGTTTAGTTTTATGTCTATGTTTAGTTTTTTATGGTCGGGCATTGCACAGCAACAAGCCTTTTACTGCATGTCGTACTATGTATGATTGTGTATGTGACAAATAAAATTTGAATTTGAATGCCCATAAATCAATGACCTCCATTTCCACTGTGCTGTCACCTTTCAGAGCACCTCTGGTTTATCAGCCTCATCAGAAAGGAAGAGGATGAAAGAGACACAATGAAGTGATAAATATGATAGATGTTGAATTAAAGGAATGTCCATTACAAACAGCATGTTGAAAAGAAACAGAGAGGAGAGGAGAGGGTCTGAACACAACAGAAAAGCGATAGAAAAGATGTCTGCAAGAGAAAAAATACAATCAGTGGAAAGATGAGCAGAATAGTCGAGAGAAGCCAGAGAGTAAACGTAGGCTTTCTTGCAAGAGGGTGGAATAATCCATGTGTTTCAGTATAATTTAAATCCATTAAATTATGTTAACAACAATATCACATAAAAATATTATTAATAATATTACATTGTTATATGAGTAAATTAAAGTTACATTTGTAGAAATGCCACTTTTTCACATTTGGTTGGCCCAATTTTGCTGATTAGCTGTCCTATTTTATCTAAAAACTTCTCAAAAATGTGGGACAGCTGATGTTTCAGTTGCTGTATGGCCTCAACAGATCAGAGCGACCTTCTGATATTCAAATTAGGCACAGAATGGGAAATGAAAAAAGGGACTTTGAAAGTGGCATGACTGTTGGTGCCATGCAGACTGGTCTGAGTGGTTTAGAAACTACTGTCATTTTTCTATGGTTTACATTGGATTGTAAAGAAAGAGAGAATATATTCAGTTGGTGGCAGTTCTCTGGGCAAAAATGCTTAGTTGATGCTGAGGGATGGGGGAGAATGGACAGTTTGTTTCAAGCCCAAAGGAAGGCAACAGCTAACAAATATATGAATATATGAAATGAAAATAGGATTATTCAAGACCTTGTATGTGATGACAAGAGTTTTAAATTCAATTCTGGATTTAACAGGGAGCCAGTTCCCCACAGTTTTACTGGAGACTGGAGGAAGATAATGAAGAGGACTCTCCATTTACATGAACAAAGTCTACAGAGTCTATTATATAGATATGATTCAACCCACTGCAGCAGAGTACCATTAATACCTACAGCATGCTATAATCACTGTAATAAAATATTATGGTCAACAGTATCGAACGCTGCACTGAGGTCTAGCAGGACAAGCACAGAGATGAGTCCACTGTCAGAGGCCATAAGAAGATCATTTGTAACCTTGTTGGTTGGATTTTAGACTTTTTAACTGACAGATCTCAGTGTGTGTGAGAGTAAACGGCAGTTTTTCCAATCAGCTGAATTCTTCCACTGGTTCACCACAGCGTTGTTTTTTCTCTCCCCTGCTATATATTTTGTACACTAATGACTGTCATAGTACACAGGCTAAAAGGTATTTCATTAAATATGCAGATGACACAGTCATTGTAAGCGTCCTTCGTGGTGAAGAGTATTCCCATGGACCTGCTGTGGATGAGTTTGCTTCTTGGTGTGATCAGTCCTTCTTAAAGATCAAAACCTTACAAACTAAGGACATGGTAATTTACTTCAGGAAGCCCCCCTCCAACAGTAGTAAATGGTGCAGCCATTGAACTGGTGGATAGTCATAAGTATTTGGAGGTTGCTCTTGATAAGGCTCTGTCCTTTGAGTCACATTTTGACACTACAGTGAAAAAGGTAAAACAACGATTGTACTTTTTAAGGAGATTGAGAGATTTTAATGTTTCATCTCAGATGATTACCCTTTTTTATAAAAGTTTTATTGAATCTGTTTTAATCAGCCCGGTGCTGAGGAAGGCAACCTCTGTCATGTCATGTTCAGACCATCCTCTCTTTAGAGACTTTCAGCTGCTTCCCTCAGGTCGCCGGTATAAAGTGCCGCAGTGAAGACAAAGTGAGTGTCTTTTATACCTGCTGCTATTGTTATGCTCAATAACACTATACCATAAGTGTTGTTGCCATCACTACTGCATATTGCACTTTGTTGCTACCGATAAAATTTGGGATGTTCTCTCTCTTTTGTTTGTTTGGGGGTTTTGTGTTGTTCGATGTGTGGACATACTGCAAATCAATTTCCCATTGGGGACAATAAAGTTTCCTTTAACGCTGACCTTCACTAAAGCTGTTTAGGTTTTGTGATGAGCTCTGAAACCTGACCCAAACTCTTCAAATAAACCATTCATCTACAGATGATCAGTTAACTTACAACTGCTGTTTTAAGGATTTGGAAGATAAAAGGAAGGCTGGAGATTGGCCTACAATTAGTTAACTGGCTCTTTTACGTTATGGTTCAACTACTACCAGCTTGAAGGCCTGTGGTACATATCCGCTTAATAGAGATCATATGTAAGATTAAAACATTAATTAATTCTAGGACTTCCTTTAGCAGTCTTGTAGGAATGAATGAATGCCTTTATTTTGTCGGTTGCAGTCGCCTGCATTTGAAATGATTGACCTTGCTGACCGTACATACAATACACAAACATCACATTGGGGAGACAGGTCAGGATAGGTAGCAAAAAGGAAAAACAGTGAAATGTGTAACACAGAAGGGCAATCCAGGAGAAAAAAAAACAAGAAAACAAAAACTCTATAGCACATAAAGAAAGCACAGATACCACCACACCATAACACCATAAAACACAGACAAGCAACATAAAATATCCCTGAGGAGTATCTCGTGTGCCTAATTCAGTGGTTGGTGAGCGTGTGTATTTCCTGTAGGCGTGACTGATCTGAGCAGTTTTTACTTCTCTATTTGGCCGCTCCGCTTGTTAGACCAACACCGAACTAAAGTTAACTGAAATCTGCTGGAGAGATGAGTTCTTTCAGTGATGCATCTTTCGAGGACTTGAGTGACGAGTTAGCGAGTCTTGGGTAAGGCCGGGTTGGGAATTATAAACACTTTTCACCTGTTGGAAAACATTAAACTGCTAAAAGCGATACTTTACGCGATCACCAGCGCGCACCAATTTTATGAGCAGGATAAAAAGCAAGACCATAGCTTTATACCACTGTTGTTACACGGTAAAGTCCTTTTACAAAGAGCTAACTCGTTTATCTTTAGACCATATATTGTGACATGTTTCATCGTCTCTGTCTTGTGCTGTATATTTTGTTAGGAATGACAGGATGTGCTTCTTAAATCAGTGTTTTGTGAAACAGTGTGAAATTGAAATCTACAAGAATTGTAACTTACTAACATAAATGATTATCATATAACGTTTTCTAAAAGCAAAAATTAAACAGCTGAGTTCCGTGTTAACAGGTTGTTACGTAAGTTATGTGTACACTTCTAATTTACTTTGCATGAGTGGAATATTGTCAGTTGTAACATGCCGAAAACAAGTTCCAGTACCGACTCATTGTGCAGTCTATTAACACTTCGCTCAGCTATAAATTCTCTCCGTGTAATGATTTGTAGAGTTTTCTGTTGTGTTCTGGTCCCTCCTGCACATATCAGACCCACTCAGGACAATATTTGCAATTCCAAAAGAAGCGCCAAGGCGCGTTTCAGAGATGTCCAGGACTGTCCGTTCCGCTCCTTAAAGCAGTTTGTTTGTTTGTTTGTTTGTTTGTTTGTTTGATTTACTGAAGTCGGGTGCCGACAAAATCGCTCCGATTTAAAGCCGCACAGAACAAAACTGCGCCCGAGACTCAACTCCGAAAACACGCAGCTGGTATTTAACGGTTACGGTCATACTGGCCTAATAACTTAATGACTCTATCATACCGATGGTATGTTCTAACGTTGTTGATACTTTGTTTTTTTTAGGAAGGACAAATATAATGTTAAACCACAGGATGACTGAACTTTTAGTGTGCTTATATATTTCACGAATTGTTACAGAAGCTTTCTGTAAACGCAAAAGATGTGAAAACAAATTCCAAATCCATAATCCTCAGGCTGTATCCACAGACTGCTCTGACAAATGAGGTCTTACTATAAATGCACTGAATAAAGTCAGCATGGAGTTTCTGGAACAGTCTTATATGATACCTCAATAACCCTGCAAACATCCATCCATCCATTCTCTTCCACTTATCCCTGTCAGGGAGGCAGAGGGCTACCATAGAGAAACAGACAACCACTTAAACGCCCTTTAACATTTAACCACACTATCACACATCTTTAGACTGTGGGAGGAAGCCAGAGTACCCAGAGAGAACATGCAAACGCCACACAGAAAGGCTCCGGCCAGATGGTGCATTTAAACTCAGGACTGCCACCTTGCAAACAAGAAATAGAAAAACTTAATGTTCAGTGTGGAATTTAAACTGATAATTCTGCAGCTGGTTTTAAAATATGATCAGAACCTTTTGATTCTAGCGGTTTTTCTTGAGCTGTTGCCTTCAGTGATATTTTTAAACAGTCCCAGCAACTTTTAATGCAAATTAAGAACTTTCACATCCTTTTACCAGTTCCCTTTATATTTTCATACAGTCTGAGGTTCACAGTACTGCAAAGATGACCTTGAATCATAACATAAGCCTGTTCTTTCACGTAATTTTGCACAACAGTGTAAAAAGCATACAGGTTCTGCATATGAGACAGAAGTCCCAGCAGTACACTTTCCTTATAAAAGTCAGTATTTTAATTCAGACCTGGTCTTCAGGAAAAACATTAGATGAAGCCCACGACAGATTATTTAAATCTGCATTTTTTATACCAGGATTAATTCCAGCTTCACTCTCTGTTAAAGTCATTGTCCAAAATCGTCACATTTTAACACTCACAAATGTCACTTATGGTTGTGAAATGGAGAAATAACATTAGTGTTGTATGTAAAAGTTTCAGCATGTCACACTGAGCAAGCAGCTTTAGGTTCCAAATAGGTTTTTCTAAGTCTTTGTAAATTGAGCACAAGCTCAGATGATCACTGTGATTTGTCCATGCTGTTGTATAAAGACTACTGTTGTTTCTGTTGAAATATTAGAAATCGATTTGACACAGAATGAACTGTAGCTAAAAGATGGGCCGCGTGTCAAAATGTAGATAAAAATTAGACCTTTCATATCATTTATCTAACAATGGTTTTATTTCATATTTTATAAACTTCTCACATCATATTACTATTGCCTTGAAGGTGGTACCACTATGACCTGTCCCGCCATGCTGCAGAGGCCCTTCTCTTGTCCAATGGGACAGATGGAAGTTACCTCCTGAGAAACAGTAATGAGGGATCAGACTGCTTCGCCCTGTCCGTTAGGTGAGTGAACGAGGGAAGTGCACCATGGGTTTGGAACCGTAACAGACAATCAGTGACAAAACAATGATGTCACAACAGATGCAGAGTTATCTTACCTGATTATAGCTTTATTTTTTACTTTTAGTTAAATTTGCCTTGTTCCCATGTCTTGTCTTGCATGGTTTGGTTTCTCACTGGTGTGTTTAGTAATAACATCACCAGATCCCCTTAATGTCGAGGTTAAAGGTTTAAGTTTTTCATTGTAGTTTTCACCAAGTATTCTAGTATTAGTCACACAAAGTGTGTGTGTGTGTGTGTGTGGACGGGTATTAACATCTTCATGGGGACCAAAAATTGGTAGTTTACTATACTTGTGGGGACAATCAGCCCTCGTGGGGACCAAAATCCCGGTCCCCACGAGTTTGAAGGCATTTTTGAGACTCAAAATGTGGTTTTAGTGTCAGGGTTACAATTAGGTTATGGTTAGGTTTAGGGTCAGGGTCAGGGTTAGGCATTCATTTTTGATGGTTAGGGTTAGGGTAAGCGGCTAGGGAAAGCATTGTGTCAATGAGATGTCCCCACAAGGATATAAATACACACACATGTGTGTGTGGAGAAAGACAGAGAGGTGATAGTGAACCACCTAGAAACACTTTGTTAAAAGCAAGTATGTGAATCTTAACAATGATGAAGAAAGGAAACACGTACTTGCTATATTTTGAAGCTAAATATCTGCAGGTCTGTGTTTAGTGTACTTCTACTTGTGAATGACTTTTAAAGTGAAACATTTATGCTGTTTATCATTTGACATAGGGCAAAGGATTCAGTGAAGCATTTTCAGGTGACACGAAATAGCAACGGCTATGTGTTTGGTTTTAATGAGTTTCCAACCCTTCAAGACTTTGTCAACCACTTTGCTAACCAACCTCTGCTGGGCAGCGACACAGGTATGCAGACCATGATCTTCATCAAAAAACGTAATGCTAGCTATGATGCACACATAAAGACTGCATCAAAACACACCCAAGAAGTATACTGACAAACAGAAATGTATGTCCATCTTTATTTCTTCCGTGTTTTAAAGTCAGCTTGCCGGGCATATAACCAACCTTTGTCTCTTAACCAGGAACCCTCATTGTTTTGAAGTCTCCGTATCCATGGCGTGTGGAGGAGCCATCTATTTATGAATCTGTGCGAGTTCACACTGCCATACAGACAGGACGCACAGAAAATGATCTGGTAGCAAATGCACCATCGGTACGACAACCATTGCAAACACCCATGTAGTCTCATGTGAGCAACATCTGACGAATTTCGTGGGAAGGGCTCTTTTTCGTCATAAATACAAGCTCACAGCTCTCACATGTTTAAATATTAAGTAGTGTGCTCTGATGATGCCTAAACAATTCGTAAAGTCTTTTTTTTATTATGGAGACTTTTTTGTGCTCAAATGATCAGGCTTTGCAGTTGTGATACTTTTATAAGCAAGTTTGGATTCAACTAGCAACAGTTGCAATAAGTTCAGATTTCTCCCTCAGTCTTTATGTACAGACAATGATTATCTGACCACAGCAACCTTTGGTGTGATAAACCTTTTTCATTTTTTAGGTGACCTATTACTCTGTATTGTAAGTCACATTACTTTAAATAAAATGTAAATGTGTTGCATTATTCGTAATGGGTATTCATACAAGTTATTTTAACTTAAAGATTATATAGCCAAGACTTATTCACAGTATGCAGCTTAAACTGGAATAAACCACAGTTATTCTTGAAATGTTTACAATTTAAAATGTATTTTCTATTTTTTCAGCTGGGGACAAAGGAAGGCTTCCTGGTGAAGCAAGGGGCAATTGTGAAGGTAACAGCAGTTGACATGCAAGAACAGTTACTTAACTGATTCTCATCACAAATACTTAGGAAATCTGTTTGTGTTTCGTTGCAGACAAAAATCTTATGTAACTGTGTGAAACAAGAATAATTCAGAAACATGGCTTCAGAGTTTGAGATGAAGTAACATTGAAGTATATATACTGTCAATCTTTTCTGCAGAACTGGAAGCAAAGGTGGTTCACGCTCAACAGATATGAACTTAAATACTTCAAAGACAAAATGGTAAGTCTGCTCAGCTCATCTGCTCAGCTCAGTGGTGCAGTGGCTTGCCATCTTTCAGAAAGCTTATGTTTCCTCTCATAGTCCAAAGATGTACATCTTATCGGTGTATCTTCTCACTGATTCCAAACTGGTTCTGGTGTAAACTCAAAAGACACGACGTTGTAGCCTCAACACAAGCTTTTCATTTCCACACCACGTTTTCCCGCACACGCACACAAACCACAATTCACCGCAGGCTACCGCACTCTCGCAATATAACAGAAAATAACAAGTTAACAATCTCCCTCTTTCTTTTAAAATAAAGATATAAACATACACCTTTAAAACATTTGTGTATATATATATATATATAGATATACAAAAAAACAACTTGTCAACACTGATGAACATTCAAGAAATTCAGATGTGCTTCACTTTAACTAAAGCATACTATAACTACACAAAATAAATAACAGTGCATTTTAATGCAAAAAAACTTAATAAACAAAGGATCACAGTATCCAGAGTCTAGTGCTTGTAGAAGGGTTAAAGGTGAAACTCCCTTTTTTGTCAGACAATCAGCAAGTTGAGATTTGGAATCTGACCAACAAACTGAGAAAATCAGACAGGTTTGTCTGATTTTCTTGGCTTGTATGAGCTCTTTAATGCTGCTCATTTCTAGCCTCAGTCTCTTCTCTGTAACCTGCTTAGTGGACTTGAGTGCATCAAACAAGGAATGATTGTCAGTCACACAGATCAAAGGAAGAGCATTCAGACCAGTGTTACCAGTTGTAAGCTCAGAAAAAAGTGCTGCCAGGAAGACTGCACCGTCTATTCCATCTGACATGCCAAGAGTTTCTCCTGCCAGTGTACTTCTGACCACACACCTGATTTTCTTAGACTGCCAAAAGAGAGGACAAAACTTTCCCCCTTTACCTATAAGGACGATTAATGCCCCTCCCTGAGTACCGCCATCAGGAAGGTTACCAAAAGAAGCATCACTGAAAACAACCAGTGCCAAATCATCACTGTTACCCAAGTGCTGAAACTTAAGAGTCACTTTCTCTGCCTTAGGTTTACGGATAACTTTGTTCACTTGAATGGACTGCACAGTTATATCTTTAATATTAGATGCTGCATGTGTCAAACATCACATCTGTCCTCGTTTGTTTGGTAACCCACAAAATCTGTCCTATTTTAGACCTGAGTTGCTCCTGTTCTGTTTCGCTTAAAGAAGCCTCCCTCTTTACAGCTGTGCTGCTTGTAACTGACCCGGTTGTAGGTTGTCAATGTAAAGTTGTTGATGCACCTCTGTTACATCATTATCTGTACAAATGTCCATACCAACATTAAAAAGTTCTTCACGCCCCAATAGGAAGGTAGATTTCAGTACAAGAATGACATGAGTTGCAGAGTAACTTGAACTAGCCCAAAGGAAATGATGAACGTGACATGCAAGCACTCCTGTAATCTCAGATTGTTCATTTTGCCAATAAAACACCTCGGGATCAAACTGTGATATTTTACCACCAGTGCTGAGCATAATGTCTTTGACCTTATTGTACCAATGAAGTGAAGCATCTGCAAGTCCATATACACACCTTTTAAATTTCCATAGAACATTGTCCTTGTCAGCCTTAGATGGGGGGCGAAGATAAATGTCTCTTGACAGCTCCATTCCCTGCAAAAAGGCAGATTTAATGTCCATTGAATTCACTTTCCACTTGTTTTGACATATCACAGCTAGCACCAGTCTGAGGGACTCAGATGCACATGTTGGACAGTCTTTTTGTAGTTCCTGAGTATTAACTTCTTCAAACCCGCATGTCACAAGTTGGGCCTTCAGGACAATACCGTTAGTAGTTTCTTTGAGTGTACAGACCTATCTAGTAGACACACATTTTTGATCCAAGTCTTCCACTTCATCAAATACACCATTACTTTGCCAGTTCTCAATCTCCTGTTTGGCAGCATCAAAGGAGATGTCTTTTGTTATGAGTACATCTGCATCTCTGGTTTCAGGTTCAGTACAAAGAATATCAACAAGTGACATGTCTACAGCTTTCTTTTCACCTTAACTACCATCAAGCTCAATATATTGCACATTATACCAGTTTTTGTATTGCCCTTTGGCTTTCCCTGCTCTGCCTAATACTCTGGCTGTATGTTGAACGCTGTCGTCTGTGTTAGTAAAAGTGATCAGCTGTCCTGCTCTTAACTTTACATCTGCAGAGGAGACAGGATCAGTGTATGTAGAAGGCTGTGTCATAGATATGTTACTGTAGTGTTAGTTTCTCTGTCGCTAGTGATGTCTTCTTCCTTACTCTGTTCACCATCGGGTGCTTCTGTCTCATCATTTTCAACTGTGTCTTTGTTGTCAGTGTCAGCATCAGTAGTACTCTGCAGTATTTGTTTATCTCCACTCTGTGCATCCACTTTACTCAACCTTGACTGCTGTACTCTTACAAGAGTCCCACCATGTCTTACCGATACAGCAGCTCCATCCTGCCCAATAACTACACCTGGACCCTTCCACTCTGTACAGTCGACTCGTTTGTAGTAGACTTTATCTCCTGCTTTATATTTGTCATCTGTAGGCCTAAGTTGCTTGCGTAGTGCCCTCCTGATCCTTTCTGAACACTCTGCCTCAGTAAATGCTTTCCTGGAAGCATGTAATACTGATATATGTTCAGCTACTCTTGCACTTACAGTTGTGCCCTCTAAGGCAGGTGGTTTATCCATCAACACAGAAGGGAGGTTGGGGTTTTGGCCAAACACAAGTTGATGTGGACTATAACCATGTACATTAAGCATACTGTTTTTAGCCATAAGGGCCCAGTCTAGCGCAGTGTGCCAGTCACATCCTCGTTCCTTTTTTACCTTGAGGAGGATTTCTGTCAGTGTCATCTTATGTCTCTCCAGTAGTCCATTGCTCCAGGGACTATACCCCGCTGTTGTCTTTACCTCAGTGTTGAAGTTTTCTGCCATGTCTCGAATCTCCGTGTTGTTGAATTCTCTGCCATTATCTGTGTAGACCCGCCTGGGGGCATCGTGAATGCTTATCCACGTGTGAATGAAGGAGTTGATGATTTCTGCAGCTTTCTTTGTCTTTATGATGCTCCCGGCGCTGAAGCGTGTGAAGTGGTTGATGATGTGAAGGTACCACACGTTAGGCTCCAGCTCATGTAGATCCATCGCTACTGTCTCATTATACTCAGAAGCCAGGGGCAGACCAACAGCAGGCCTCGGCTTGGTTTTGCAGCCATACTGACTGCTCGACAATCTGGTCTCTCATTTCCATTCCTCAAAACTCTTCAGCTTCTTTCCGCTATACAGTGACTCTGTGAAATTACAACCTTTGAAGGTCCATTCAAGGAAGATCACCCTCCAGCAAAAATTCCTGACATGAAAACACGTGTCCCCTTTCTAGCTTCACTCCTGCCCGCTCTGATATCAGCCCTCAGGCCAGGCAAGCCTCTTGAAACACGGGCTCATCTGTGAAGAGTAGGCCAGTCATGCACCTAAGAGTCTGCACAATCTGGAATCATTTTGAAGAACTTGAGTGTGAATGAGCAGGTTACTAACATAACCAATGTAAACTTCATTCCACTGTGATAATCACTCCAATATTAGACGTTAGTCCTACATGATCTTCCTCCAAGTCTTTGACGACGTATGACTCTCATATCATGACCCTACTCCCCACTCATCCTGTGCACCACCCTGATCTGTGGAGCTTGGATCGGTAGCCTTTTGGGCCTTAGTGGTGTGAAGAATGGGGCATGTGTGGCCCCACCAGTGTGGGGCCCTCGTAGGGTAGCCTAGAGTGTGTACATTGTCGGCCTGTCTCCATTTAATGTGGGCACACACACTATGGGCTAGTGTTGCAACAACTTACTGAGTATTTAAAATATTTGATTATAAAAGATTCTTGACACAAATTCTTTGCTTTGATGCTTGGTTTAAGGCATGGCTCTATTGTTACCATGGAAACGCGAGCGTTTCACCTATCATTTGCCACAAAAACAAGCCATTCATTATAAACGTATTTAGGAGCAGCCTGTGAATAACAAGCTTGACAACATTAAGCACACGCAGCCTCCAGTTTAAAGGATGATAGAGTCTCTGGTGGCGTACTCTCAAGCACCTCACCCAATACCTCTAAGAAGGCCGGGTACTCACAGACGACAGTCAGGACCCGTTCCCCAACCGAAACGCGCAGGGAACAAACCCTCTTGTCGACCAGAAAAACTCCAATGTAAGGGCAGCAAGCCACAGGGGACACCAAGATATCCACCCCAGCCCACTGCCTTTCACCGAGGGCAACTCCAGAGTGGAACAGAGTCCAATCCCTCCCCAGAAGACTGGTCCCAGAGTCCACGCTCTGCGTTGAGTTGTGCATGACTATATCTCGCCGGTACCTCTCAACCTCACGCTCTACCTCAGGCCCCTTCTCTTAACTAAACGTCACCTCTTTCAGAGAGGTGATGTTCCATGTCCCAGTGCCCACCACCCACCACACATTGCACGAAACCCCTACGATGCCGCCTGTGGGTGGTGGGCCTACAGGAAGACCCCATATCTCTGGAAAAAAAAAAGTTATTTATTCAGAAGCATGGACCTATATATTGATAAGAAATATATTAAAATATGTTAATAACATAAAAATCATCTGGAAAAAAAGGCTTGAGCAGTGCATGACATGGATAACTCAATATTCACAGGGGGAAGAAAAGTGTCTAGATGCTTTTCTTTCCGAGCTCCTCAGACTACAATGACCTGAGTGACTGAGAACTTTCACAGACATATTCATAGGGGGAATTCAAAATATGAAGGTGGAGTGTTGGTAAAACGGCTGGTTATTGAGTCAACCAAGTGATTTCTCATAGATGTTTAACAGAAAGTGGTGTCTGAGCCTGCACCTGGTCAACTTGTCTGTTTTTTTTATACTTTTTTTTGTTGACTGGTCAGAGTTGCCATCCTTATGAAATAAAGACAATAATTTTTCCACAATCCACCTTTTCTACATTACAAATGTTGGCCAAGATGGTTAGCAAGAGGAAATTTGTCTGTTAGAATGATAAATCACAGAAACTCTTTTACTTGCTAATGCCTGCTGTGTAGTGAAAGCAGAGCCAGCGCCAACTTTCTTCGCACACTGGTCTCCCTTCAGTTAATAGTGAAAGACCAGAGGTTTATCCACAATTTGTTTCTCGCAAACCACCAGTGAAAAACTACTGGCCTCTCAGTCATGCCCAGCTGAAGTCATTATCAGCGGGAGACAGAGACTACCATGAATTGGAGACGGCTACATGCACAGTTTGTCACGATCTGCGATGGCAGACCGTGTGGAGTGGAGAGCAGTGGACCCAAATGCAGACAAACGAAATGTGGAAACGGAAATAGATTATAACAAGAAGCGTGGCCGAAAACTAAACTAATCAAAAAAACCTAAACTGGTAAAACTAAATACATGAAAACCAGGAACACTAGGAAATACATGAACACTTGAGATAAGGGAAGGTTAACAGATGATGACAATGAACAGAAGGAGACTTACATACATATATGGGTAACGAAATAAGTAGAAACACACGGGGAACACAGCTGACACAAGTGAACATGACGCCACAGGGGAAGCAAAACTAAACACACCGAACACGGAACACGGGTTTGACAAAATAAATCAGGAAACATAAGTGAGACACAGACTGTGACAACGCGAGCTAGACAATACGACATGCAACGAACACATGAAACACATGAAATACCTACATTTTCAAATATTCAATTTATAATCAAAAACAAATGTGACTGACTGTAAATAATAATAAAGCTGAGAAAACAGTTATTTATTATTTATTTATTATTATCTATCTGTCTTATGTATGAAATATTTTGAGTTGCATTTTTATTTTTGGCTGTTTTACTACAAGTGCGCTGTATATTTGAATAATACCTAGCCTATGTAATCCACTTTAAATGCTCTACTCTAGAACCTTACCTGGCTAAAATCTAAGACAACTGAATGGAAGTGAAGAACCTGTCGCTCTTCTCCTCTTCAGTTTGCCCTATCATAAACTCATCATATTCTGTGTTATGATTTACTTTTATTGTGTTTGACAAGGTTTGTGGCCTTGCTGCATGTGTCACAAAACACATCTTCACTGTTTACATGACTCTGCTTATGATCAGCCAATATTGTCAACTGAATGAGCTGTGACACATTTCGTATATCCCTATGACAGGCGGAAGAAGAAGTAGTTCCTACAAATCGTTTATACTATTCCAAAAATATAGTTACTGTACTTTCTACCATGTTCCTGGTGATGATAAAGTCCAATTTTCCCCAAGTAACTAAAATATTGATATTTTAATATGAGACTAATTTAGAACACAAATATCTTGTACTGGAGGAATTGATATTTCAGTACTGAGCTGCACACCACTAAAGAAATATTAGTGATATAAAGAATACACAAGCAGCCCGACACCTAGCAATGCAGGCAGATGAGCGTATACACATCTCCTTTATTGAACTTACACATTAAAACATAAAAAGCCGTAACAAAATGTAAACAAACACAGTAACCTGACCAAGTATTACTGATGTAATGTAACATAGAAAGCTGTTTTGACGTACAGAAAATCCGAAGCTGGAATGAGTGCCAGAGGACATAGCTAGACTTTTACTGGAAGAGCTAAAAAGAAATAGCAGCTGCAGTTACAAATTGTCCTACAAAAATAAGGCTTTGCTACATTTATGTCAGGGAAGGTTTTTTTTTAATGTACCTGTTTATGTGTACAAGTATGTAGTATCATTTTTCTGTTGCAGTGTGAGGAGCCCATTCGAACCTTAGATCTGAGGTCCTGCTCTGCAGTCCAGTTTGACTACTCTCAGGATAAAGTCAACTGTTTTTGGTAAGTGACCTAACAACAGATTTGAGGAACGTGCCTAACTAGAATAAAGAGAAAGTGATCATTTACTTTAAGGTGGATATTGGAAAGTTAACTGAAACACAACACAGCGTTTTGTAGATGTGGCCAACACATGAACTCTCATTGCCTTACCTCTCAGCCTGATTTGGTATAATTTTACCAAATTATTAACTTGAACCCACACTCATATTCAGATATTGTTATTAATAATCATAATTAATAATCATTTTGGAGGATATACAAGCTTTGAACTCAGGTTAAAATCTGGAACCCAAAATAAAAATATAACATTAGGAAAATATGGAGAAATCTCTGTATGGAAGGTACAAGGCAAAGTACACGTAGTAGAAATTGCTGGCTAGGCTCAGTAACACTCGGAGCCACCACAAGTTAAAAAGTTGATTTAAGATATACTGAGCCAAAATGGAAAGCACAAATTGTACCTGTTTTGAAAATCACAGTGAAAACTATTGCATGGTTATTTAAAAAAAAAAAAAAAGGGGGGGGGGGGGGTCTAATGTGTTTTAGCAAAATGTCAAAATAACTTCTAAAGAATATTTAGCATGAATGAGTCCTAAATCTGTCCATCTACAGTTGAGAACACTCAGTTTATAAAGAGGTATTATGAACAGACAAACATAAGGTTATAAAGAGGATCCTAGTTAAAAATGACTTCTCACAGAAGTATACGACACCAAAGTTTTAAAATCCATGTTTGGATGCAGAGTGTGTTTCTGAGATGTTTGGGGCCAAATATTATAGCTTCAGTTTTCCATGATTTTCTTTATATTTTATTTCCAAGCAGTCAGATTTGCTCATAATTTCTTTGAATGGTTTTGAGGAGTAGTTCTCCAGGCTTTCTGGAGGTCTTTCAATGTTTTTGTTTGTCATTGGCTGCCATTTCAGTCATTTTCAGTCCAGTCTAGCTGATCATTCTTAGGTGAATGTGTTTTTCTTCTTTTGTTTAACCACTTATCACGGACCTATCAATCACTCAAGCAAAAGGCAACTAATTCAACTAAGTCAGTGGGTGAACCAGTGTCCATAAAAGACAACAAAGAACCAGTTTTAAATCTCAAAGACCTTCAAGGAATTTGGTACTAACAGCTTGTCACAGCAACACCTTATGTGTTTCTGGTTTTTTTTCAGTTGAATCTGTGAAAAATGCCAAATACAACATAGTTTGACAGTATAAAATAATATTTTTGCATAAATAATATCCAAAGACTCTATTGGCCTCCATTTTAACATATGTCGGCATGGTGTGCAATAAAACAAGAAACTGGACAAGTGGGAGACAGTAGATCTAAAAACAACAAAAAACCCTGCAGCGGATGGTGTCATAGTCCTGGGTTTGATTAAAATCATTAACATAAGTTAACTTGTGTTCTTGTGCTGTATTAGTTTTCTGTATTAGTTAATCTGGAGCTCTGTTTTCCTAGTGCCTCTGACTTTTCATTATTTATATTTCTAGCTTTTGATTTCTTGTATTTATTATGTGTGTCTACCCTTTTGTGTCAAGTCTGTCCTGGTCTCTTCTCAGTGTTTTGTTATCTTTTTATGTCTGCATAGCTGTCTACATGCAGATTAATACGTTTGAGTTAACATCCATCTTCAGCCCTCCCTTGCACAGTTTCTCCACGTAATGAGCAATATGCATGTCATGACCGTGTAAATGGAGTTGTTTACTCTGACCCTGAATCCTCCCTTATTTATGCTGAAATCCAGTCTTTAACCTCCTAAGTCCAGAACTCTTTCATGGCATGCATTTTTAATTTCTCTTTGCTATTTGGGCTGATTGGGACCAGATGAATGTAAAATGGGTTTTTTTACCTGATTTTTGTTTCTGAGAAAAATGAGATCCGCATATGATGACATTTGCTTAAAATTTTGATAGAAGAGTGGCAGTATAATGTCCTCGTAGGTGGATATCAGGCCCTTGTAGAGCAAAATTTTGTATTTTGGTCTAGACAACCCAAAATGTGATGTCCACATATGTGTACGCCAGGTCCTAGGAGGTTAAGTGATGACGTGGTGAACCCTGCTTCGGGGTCCAAACTACTCTGTGTTTACAGTTTTTCTCAGTCGCTTTGGTGCGTTTCTCAGAACACCATCAACATTTGCACAGCAGTTAGTGCATTTCCCAAAACAATTAGTGCAAACTGCAAAACCTAGTGGATAGCCTGCAAAAGCACGTCACATGCACAGAATTGATTATCCATACCGCAAAAGCAAGTATCCATGTCAATGAAACTGCCAGTGCCATCAAAATGAAAAGTCTTGACACCATCTGTATGAACAAGATAGTCAAATGGCATTGTCATGTTTCCACTATGACAGTTTATAATTTCAGTGTTTCCCATTGCAAAAACAATTGGTGACACCTGAAAATGCTGACAACAGCACTATGGCCTACCTGTACAGCCATCTGAAATGTGCAGTGAAGTCACTGTAGATGTTATGGGAGTCTTGGGAGTAACTGAGACACTGAATACGTACGTTTCACATTTCCATTGTGTTGAAGTGTTTGTAATCCTACAGAATTGTGCAAAAGAAAAATATGCTACAGTCACTTGTTCACTGTAGAATACATGTAAACATAAAATCACCCATTTGGTAGAGCTGTGCACTAATGTGAACAATAAACAGCACATGTAACAGTACAGTAAATCATTCTGGCACATCCAGACGTTCCTGTCTGTCTGGCCACATATTTTCATCTACATCACAGCGAATGTCAGCTCTATCGTTGCATCCAGGAAAGTATCTTCTGGAGTGTCGAATCCACCCTCTGCAGGACTCTGCTGTGATGTCATCACAAGCTGCATCCATAGCTGCTAGCAGGGTCATGGGTATGTGGATGCCTGTCATATACCTTCCACCTCCAGGAAGAGAAAAACTCCTCAATTGGATTTAGGAATGGAGTGCAAGGAGGAAGAAACTCCATAAGCATCCTGTCGTGTGCTGCAAACCACTGCCTGACTACAGCAGAGTGACGGAAGCTAACATTATCCCAAACCACTACATACATTGTCCGATTGTCACCAGGATCATCCCTTTCATTTTGTGGGATTAGGTCCCTATAAAGAGCGTCCAGTTTTGTAGATTCAGTATGCACCTCATGCCAATCCTGTCTGTTGGTTTACATTATATATATACTTGTAGAGTAGGGGATACTGTAACGCGATTCACCTATGACTGGGTAGAAGAGGCTTTTCATTGTTTGCAAGTAAGAGTAACACACACCAATTTTCATTAGTGTGAGATAAGGTTCACCTGAGAAAAGTAATTTATGGAGATTTTCATGGAAACTCCTTGAAAATAGGGTTTTCAAAATGGGTGTACAAATTGTTTGACAAGATGTTCAACAATTTTGAGTGCACTGACACAAGCAATGAAATGAAGACTATTAGTTGTATGGACAATGACTATTCAGCCGGTACAAGTATAAATAATTGTGACATTCATGATAGAAGCAAGGAGATAGTGATGAATAGCAAGTCAAAAGTGACCATTCTTTAGATATTTGTACTTACTCAACTGCTTCATGTCCAAAGGCATTTGCCTTTGGACGAAATGAACATGAAACCGCCACAAGGTTGTGCCAAAACGACTACATGTTGTGGAGGTTGAACTAACTGTTGTGCAAAGTTTAATTCTGTTGTGAGAAATGCACCAAAGCGACTGAGAAAAACTGTAATAAGGCTGTTGTTTTTTTTTTTTAACATGTTTTAATGCTTTGTATCTTGTTCTAATTAATGCGAACAAGCCCCTAAGAACAGTCAGTGATCACTGTCGGCTTCTCTCGGTTTTTATTACTGCTATTGATTTTAAAGCTCAGTTTTTAAAACAATATGATGTAACTACAGCCCAGCCCATGCAGCAGTGTATTACAGTTTTTCTCAGTCGCTTTGGTGCGTTTCTCAGAACACTATCAACATTTGCACAGCAGTTAGTGCATTTCCCAAAACAATTAGTGCAAACTGCAAAACCTAGTGGATAGCCTGCAAAAGCACGTCACATGCACAGAATTGATTATCCATACCGCAAAAGCAAGTATCCATGTCAATGAAACTGCCAGTGCCATCAAAATGAAAAGTCTTGACACCATCTGTATGAACAAGATAGTCAAATGGCATTGTCATGTTTCCACTATGACAGTTTATAATTTCAGTGTTTCCCATTGCAAAAACAATTGGTGACACCTGAAAATGCTGACGACAGCACTATGGCCTACCTGTACAGCCATCTGAAATGTGCAGTGAAGTCACTGTAGATGTTATGGGAGTCTTGGGAGTAACTGAGACACTGAATACGTACGTTTCACATTTCCATTGTGTTGAAGTGTTTGTAATCCTACAGAATTGTGCAAAAGAAAAATATGCTACAGTCACTTGTTCACTGTAGAATACATGTAAACATAAAATCACCCATTTGGTAGAGCTGTGCACTAATGTGAACAATAAACAGCACATGTAACAGTACAGTAAATCATTCTGGCACATCCAGACGTTCCTGTCTGTCTGGCCACATATTTTCATCTACATCACAACAGATGTTATCCCTCGCAATGCAGCGAGGAAAGTATCTCCTGGAGTGGCGAATCCATCCTCTGCAGGACCCTGCTGTGATGTCGTCACATGCTGCATCCATGGCTGCTAGCAGGGCCATTTGCTCATGTGGATGCCGGTCATAAACTTTCCACCTCCAGGCAGAGAAAAACTCCTCTATTGGATTAAGGAATGGGGAATATGGAGGGAGATATTCAACCAGAATTCTGTCATGTGCTGCAAACCACTCTCTGACCTGATGGGAGTGGTGAAAACAGACATTATCCCAGACAACAACATACTTGCTGAGTTGGCCTCCACCTCTCTCATTCTCAGGGACTAGGTCCCTGTAAAGAGTGTCTAAAAATGTCAGGAGATGTTGGGTATTATATGGACCAAGAAGGGGGATATGGGTGAGGACGCCGTTGTCTGAGATGGCTGCACACATGGTAATATTCCCTCCGCGCTGACCAGGGACTTCAGTGGTTGCCCTCTGTCCAATGCGATTTCTTCCACGCCTTCTGCCTTTGGCCAGATTGAAACCTGCCTCATCAACATATATGAATGTGTGCAGTGTTTCCCTGGCTTCCAGCTCCAGTACACACTTTAGAGAGAGACAGAAATGCAATGTCACAATATGCCTGTGTACAGTAACAAACAGTAATGCATGCATTTGGTAAAACACATTGTAGAGTATGTGCTGTGGAATTGCAAGTGTACTGCATGAAACTACGAAGTACTGTAAAACAGTTTGCAGTGCAGAACATAGAAGACCAGCTTTACCTGCACATACTGGTGACGGATCTCCTTCACCCTGTCACTGTTTCGTTCAAATGGCACTTTATACAATTGCTTCATGTGGATTTCATTCTTCTTGAGTACTCTGTCAATTGTTGAAATTGAAACAGATTCAATATTGCCAAATACCGTGTAGTTCTCTATGACAGCGCTTTGTATTTCTCTCAGCTTTATTGCATTGTTTGCAATGACCATTGCACAAATGGCTTCTTCTTGCTGTGGGGTAAAAAGGGGCCCTCTTCCGCCTCCGCGAGGTTGTCTGACAATCCTATGTGGTGCAGAGTGGACTTTTTGTGAATTTGCAAATACAGTACAGTAACATGTGATGTGTCTGAGATGGCACAGTACAGTACAGTGAATTACTGTTTGCATACCTGTTTTCCCTACGGAATGTTTGAATGATTGAACTGACAGTAGTTCTTCCAATATTGGGTTGCACCCTTCGACCAGCCTCCTCCATGGTGAGGCCGTGATTGACAACATGGTCCACAATTGTAGCCCTTATTTCATTAGGAATCCGCCTATATCTGCCTCTTCTCCCTCTTCCCCTTCCCCTTCCTCCCCGCATCCTCACCCCTCTTCCACGGTGCTGACCTTCCATTTTGTGTCACAGAAGTGTAGAAATGGTACACACTAGCTCCTGCGCAGTTTATATATGCTTGCCAATTGGGGATTCACAGGATTCATCCATAATTGACAGTGAACAAGTTGTTTGTCATTGGTTACAACTGAACTTTCACACGCCTCCTCATGAGTGACAGCTGTAATTCACCTGAGATCAATTGTTCAATTTCGGAGCCATTTCCAGGAAAAATGATACAGAAAGGTATAGGATTTGCTTGACAGATGGCCAATATTTGGCATGTGATAACTAGTTCAACAATTTTGTGTGTGATGACTCAAGCAATGGATGTATGACTATTAGTTTTATTGGGAACGACTATTCAGCATCCATAGGTATGATTACTTTTGACTGACATGACATAAGCAAATGGAAATGTCAGGAAGCAGCAGGGAAATGTATGGAAGCAACTGATTCATGTCCAAGATCATTTGCAGTTTGTTCAGAGAGGGGAGAAATTGCTACTATGATGTGCACAAATGACTGAGTGTTGTGGAGGTTGAACTAATAGTTATGAGAATTTCAATTCTGATCTGAGAAACGCACCAAAGCGACTGAGAAAAACTGTAATGACTAACCTCGTATTGTGGATGGATTATCTCAGAATCAGAATCAGAATCAGAAAGACTTTATTTATCCCCGAGGGGCAATTAACATACAACAGAGCAGCATGATTTTAAAGATAAGGACAGGGCATAAACAGGCAGTAAGAGTGAGATAATAAATACACAGAATATACATTATATACACAGTTTCAAAACTACACAGTTTTAAAATTAAAGTGACTGAAAGATGAATAAATAACTGTAAGTGAGTAAAAGTGAGTAAAAGTGAGTAAAGTGTCGGCAGTATAAAAAGAGTGTAGTATATGTTTCTGGGTGTGGGAAATGGTCTTATGGGCTGGAGTTAAAAAGCAGAGTAGAATAGACTAGAATAGAATAGAATAATCCTTTAATTGTCCCACAAGGGGAAATTTGGTTGTATCAGCAGCAAAAACACACATATACAAACAGAACAGGACACAGAACAGAAGCACAATTTTTACATATTTACATCATGGACAATAGCTACCAGAGCAGAGTACTGTACAGTTATTTAAATTAGCGTACACATAGTGTGAAAACGGAGCAGGATACTGAAAGATGTTTAAATAGTTAAGAATATTTAGAATAATTAGAAAAGTGCAGATTGTTTATTGTACCTGTGCATTAAAAAGTAGACATGTAACTTCCAATAAGTTAGTGTATATATAAGCTGAGAAAAGTAATGTGCAAGTTATAACAGTAGAAGTTGTTACAGCGCTGATGTGAGTGAGGAGAAGGTCATGATGCTTTCCAGGAAGGCGTATGAAAAAGTCATCATGATGGGTGTGCTGACTCCAAAGGAGGTATAGCCGTTGGTGGCACCTGAGAATCTCCTCTGTGTTGGCAGAGAATTTCAGGAGGTTGTCAAAGGTGGTTCCCAGGTATTTGTACTCCTCAACTACCTCCAATGGCTTCCTGTGGATGATGGTGGTGACTGAAGCAGCCAGATCCCTCTGCTTACTGGAGGTCACCACCATCTCTTTGGTTTTGCTCACGTTCAGTTCAAGTTTGGAGCTGTCACACCACTCTACAAACTCCTGCAGAGCGGGCCCGTGGTGCTGTGAGGGGCCTGACAGCAGTGACAGGAGAACTGTGTCATCAGCATATTTCACCAGGTGACAGTTGGGCTGTGTGGATCTGTAGTCATCGATGTAGAGGATGAAGAGCAGGGGGGAGAGCACACAGCCCTGGGGGGAGCCAGTGGAGGTGGAACAGAGACCGGAAAGAGAGTTGTTGACCCAAACTTTCTGATTCCTGTTGGTCAAAGAGTCCAATATCCACAGAATTAGCTGATCATCCAGGTGAAATTGGGAGGAAAGTTTAGTGGCCAGGATATGAGGCTGCAGAGTTTTGAACGCTGATGAGAAATCAGCAAACAGAAGTCTGGCGGAGGAGTCAGGGAGCTCCAGATGTTTGTGGATGGAGTCCAAGATGAAGATTTTTGCGTCATCAACACCTCTGTGTGCACAGTAAGCAAACTGGAGTGGGTCCATCAGGGGGTCAGTTGCTCTTACGATATGCTGTTTTATGATCTTCTCCATGGCCTTCATCACCAGGGAGGTGAGGGCCACAGGACAAAGATCATTCAGAGACTTTGGGTTGTTTCTTTTGGGGATGGGGATGACTGTGGAGTGTCTCAGTTAGTCTCCTGACTGAAGTTTGGTCTGTTTACAGCATTCTGCCTTTTACCTAACCATCGGGAACCCTCACGTTAACTTTTATTGAGTGGAAAAAAGTTAGCGTTCATCCTCCAGCTTCAGCTCCATGTGTTTATGCTATGCTAACATAGCTGTGTAGCTAGCGATCACGTAGCACATCATTATATACCAGCTAGCCCAACTTCAGTAACCCTACAAACGTCACTGCTGTTTAATTTTCTGTCTCATTTATGTTGGAAGTGATAGCAGAGCTGTACATTTAAATTTTTCAGAAATCTCTCAGTCAGAACATGCTATATCATGCTTAGGTGGAAACTAGCGAGCTAACTTCCTGCTAACTTCTAACTCTGTTAAATGTAATAAAAAAATTTTTATGGATGCCTGGATGTTAAACTTAATTGTTACACCTGGTAAAGCAGCAACGCTGATCATTTTATTGCAGATGAAAGAATTTATACAGTTTTTAACTCTCAGTGATGCCGCAGTGTTCGTTTGACTTTGGGACCTGAAGCGGTGTTTTGACCCAGACATGGCTAATAACGTCAGACTTAAAGACCGGACAGGTCTAGGCTGCTGGGGGATTCCCATGATGCACTGAGTGTTTCTTCTTGACTCACCTTTCTTACTCACTATGTGTTTGTACACCACTCTGCATTTAACCCTCTCAGGCTCAAATTAAGTTTTAGTTACAGGAAAAATCTGATATTTGGGGAAAATTATCAAAAAAAAAAAAAAAAAAACTCATAAAATATGCATGTGGGGTAATCAGGTTGTTAGTTTTTAACTGTTGCAAATCGGCAACACCTGCCTGGAGAGGGTTAATCATTAGTTATTATTTATCTCCGGCTCTCTTCCACTGCATGTCTTATTTCTGTCTTTGTCCCCTCAACCCCAACCAATCACAGCAGATGGCCCCGCCCCTCCCTGAGCCTGGTTCTGCCACCTGTTTCCACCTGTTAAAAGGGAGTTTTTTCTTCCCACTATTGCCAAATCGCTTACAATGTAAAGTTCCTTGAAGTAGCTGTTGTCTTGATTTGGCACTACACAAATAACACTGAATTGAACTGAATTGTAGTTTCTGTTAATCCTTCACTCCTTTTATTGGTTCCTTATTGTTTTGTTCTTTATCCCCTCAGTTCTTTATTTTAGTTACAGATAACCTTAGTTCCCTTTTCTGTCCCCATTCTTTATTAAGTTCCCATCTCTGGGTCAGATATTTTCATGTTTATGTTACTTCCCATGTTTTTTGGGGTGGTTTTTGACACTTGTGTTTTGTTTTTAGTTATACTTTGTCTCTCTCATCCACCATTATTAGTTTCAGCTGTGTCTGTTCTCCCTTCCTTCATTATCTTGTGTGTATTTAAACCCTCAATCTCCTTGTCTTCTTTGTCACGATTAACAGTTTGTTCGCTATTGTTTCCTGTTGTCTGCTGTTTGTGATGCTGTTGCATAGTAAATCATAGGATTTGAGAACTTTTTTTTCCCTAAAAATCACGACAGTAGCAATTCTAGTAACTGAAATTGGACTTGATGCATTTGAAGTTGGGGAAGTAAGAGTGGCCCAGGGAGAGAGCGATTTTGCAGCGGCCAATGAAAACATAGGCCAGTTTGAGGAGACAGCACTCCCAAGGTGGTATATGTAATGAGAACTTCCAGACAGGTTTTTAAAGGCTTGCAGATGTGACAAGCCTGAAGCAAACTCTTGAGATTGCACAGCACTGAGGCTGAATGCTGGCAACAAGAATTGCTGAGAGGAGAATAAACTGCAGGCCTCACAGAATGCAATGCAGGAACTTTTACTCCAGCTATTACACAGGAGAGCTTCACGGTTTGGGATCATGATGGGGTTGAAAGATAATGCTTCCTGAAATCAAAATGATTGAAGTTATGCATAAGCTTCATTTGTTGTCTGTTATGGTCGTACTGACAGTGTGCATGTGAGGATGGATGACTCATGAGTGCAGAACAAATCAACCTATGGGGACAAATAAAGTAACCTGAAAATTACAAGCCAAATTTTATGATGGATATGAAAAAAATTACAAATTTGTTGCAAAGTACTCAGCAGCTGTGAGACCTCTCTGTTTTCCCCCTGCAAAATTTTGTTTGCCACACAGGCCATTGTGGAAAAATAATTGGGCAAGCCAACAACACATCTTTGGTCCATTAATTTGACCATTTTCCTGAAACATTTGTTACATTAATTTGTTTAGTAGACACACTTCTTTGGCTGAATGGAATGCGATCATTTCAGTGTGCCTTTTGAAGCTGGATAGTTACACAGGTTGCAATAATGATGCACTGTAACTTTAAAAATCCAGATCCAAATGTGTGGCTTGTGCTGCTCCAGCTCCAGCAAAAAATAAACAAACAACAAAACAAGAACAAAAAAACTACAAGACTCACAGAGCACAACCCTGAACCTTGACTTTTACTTGACTTTGCTTTTACTTTTCACCAAAATTAAATCAGCTCGAACTGTTATTTGTATCGACCACCACACAAAATTGAACATATCTTGAAAACTGTGGATGCTAGACCTGCAAACAGACAAATAGACACAGCTGATTACATACTCCCTTCAGGGGGAGAATAGCAGCACCAATCACACTTAAAATAAGCATGTTACAAGTTTTAAGCTGCAACTGTATCGCTACACATTTTTATACCTTCAGCAGGCCTGCTTGTTTGTAACTTTACACTGACTTGCACTGCTGTTGTTGGGTTGCATTGTGAATGAATGTATTTACATTTGGTGTGGCTGTAGCTCAGGTAGTAGAGCAGGTCAGCTACTAACTGGAAGGTTGGTGTTTGCGGTTTGCGTGTATGAATGCTAGATAGTAAGCGCTTAACAGCTTAGAAAAAGTGCTTGTGTGAATGAATTAGTTATATAAAGCGCCTTGTCTTTTACTTCGTCCTAGTTCATCCAGTGTAGTAAATCTGGCCCTATGGGTCTTTTTTACCGTAAGATAGTAAGTCAGTCAGTTGAATGGGACCCCTCAACAGACAGAAGAAGATGGATGGATGTTTTTTCTTACATGTACATGCACAAACACACGCACACATGTACACAGTCACAAACGTCAGAATACAGGATGTTGTAAAACTCATCCTTCTGCTCTCTGTGTCCACAGTCTCGTGTTTCCAGATCGAACATTTTACCTTTGTGCTAAGACGGGTGTGGAGGCAGATGAGTGGATCAAGATCTTGAGGTGGAAACTGGTGAGTTTGTCCAAACTGCATGTTTTACATGAAGGAATATTTTTGTCATCAACTAAAATAATTAAAATCAAACATTTTCTGAAAATGGGATATTGCAGTAGAAGGTTCAACATGTTGAGGGAACGTTAATATTTATAAGGCTTAGGTCACAGCTCAGTGGAATTGGCTCTGAAGGAAGATTTGTACTTTAAGCAGTACCAACATTGTGTGAAGTGTTGTAATAACTTGTGTAACTTTAGGCCACTTCCTTATTACTGACAAACACAACATTTCTTCAACTCCAAGTTGTTTAAAGAGCCTTGAGACAATTGCACAGTGATCTGTTAAATGCAAGAAAAGGTTTTTATACCAGACAAAAAATAAGGAACAATCCTGATGCTACTAGTATTACTAGAGAATACCTTAACTATATCTCTCTCATCATAAAGAAGAGCATTACAGCCAGTTACCAGTGAACGTTTTCCAAACGGTTCAAGCACTGTGGTTGCAAAATTTCCCTGAAGCAGTGTACCAGTGACAGACTAATCTGTCTTAGTTGCACAACCCAGGCTTCAAAATCTGGTGAAAAGCCATTGTTTCCTTTTCTATTTTTCATATTGGTCCATTTAACAGAGCCAACGAACACTGATAATTACTGTTATACTGCTGTTGTTGCCTCACTGTTTGGGAGAATTTACTGCTACTGCTGTTTTGTTCATGATGTATTCACTATTTGTGGACATTTGTGTGTAGTTTCAGTGTCTATCTATCTATCTATCTATCTATCTATCTATCTATCTATCTATCTATCTATCTATCTATCTATCTATCTATCTATCTATCTATCTATCTATCTATCTATCTATCTATCTATCTATCTATCTATCTGTCTCTGTCTGTCTGTCTGTCTCTCTCTCTGGAAGTCCCACAGGATATTAGCTCGGTCATTCTAAACCACTCTAGGGGGCGTGTCTCATTTTGACCTTGGTACTTCCAAACAGTACTCAGCACAGATGTCCCTGTACACTATGCTGGCTGCTTGGTTATGGCATTCGTTTTATGCCGTGCCTACTAGCACCTTGCACCCTGCTTTTATGTGCTGAATTGTCTCATGAGCATTTTACACAGCCTAAACATAAGCATTTATAAATTACATACTAAGGAGTAATGTTTTATAAACAATGAATTAAGCACTTACTGATACTGTACTAATGCTTAATACCTTAATAGTTTGTCATTATTATACAGTGTTGGGTATAAAGTGTTAGCCAACAAGCTAAATTTGTAGGTAATCTTAAAATGAATAAACTTATAGTTTAATGTTTCAATTTTTTGTGTCTTTTTAGTTTCATTTTGATTTTTTTTTTCAGTCCCAGATAAGAAAAGGCAGATGATGGCTGTCACTGGAGAAACAAGATGGAAGGAAGACCCAACTGCACTGAAGGACTGAGATCAACAGGATGCACAATAATGAACAACAGGACAAACAGAAGGAAAACAATCACTGCGCTAATTTAAATTACAATTTGAATTGAATTAGCTAACCTGGATAGCAAGGTGTATCTATAGATTGTATGGGTTAATCAAATACAGACCAATACCTGCTAATGGGTAACGCTAAAGAAAACAATAGAATTTCACTCATTCACTCAGATAACTGAATCTTGGAAGTTGTGTTTTTCATATCAGCAGTGTGGCTGTTCTCCACTGACATCTACCATCAACAAGACATTTTCACCCACAGGACTGCCACTCAGAATATGTTCTCTTTTTATGATCATTATCTGTAATTCGTACAGACAGATGTGAGAATAACTCCCAGTAGATCATTAGTTTCTGAAATACTTTGACCAGTCTGTGTGGCACCATCATCCATACCACTTTCAGAGTCACTTTAACCATTTTATTCCTTATTCTGATTGAACTCGGCTTGAACTTCAGCAGGTTGCTTTGACCGTGTCTGCATGTCTGAATGCATTGAGTTGCTGTCTTGTGATTGGCTGAGACATTTGTG
The DNA here is from genome assembly GCF_036321145.2 of Pelmatolapia mariae. Classification (NCBI taxonomy): domain Eukaryota; kingdom Metazoa; phylum Chordata; class Actinopteri; order Cichliformes; family Cichlidae; genus Pelmatolapia; species Pelmatolapia mariae. Next base: position 40,592,449 of record NC_086241.1, read on the forward strand.
TTAACAAGCAATTTAACTGGTGTACCTAATTAGTGAGAGTTGAGTGAATGAATCATATTTGTTTAGTACAATAATTTAATACGATATATTAAAACTACTTGAAAAGCCACAGTCTGTTCATTTAGTGTAAATTTCTTCTTAAATTAGATCAGTAAAAAGTCTGGTGTTCATTCTAAAGCAGGGATTATACATTCTGCATCTGTGAGTCTGCTTGGGACCTGGTAATGTAAATTTTGCTATCAGGTAGTGATTCCTGCTCAGAGAATTTACATTACAGTTCTCCAACTATGCATGTTCCCCAGGTTGAGAATATCAAAGGAGTATAACAGGAATGTCAACTCAGCTATCGGGTCTCCAGCTGTCCATGTGTGTACTGGAGTAAAATCTAGTTTAAAGTGTGGCATTGAATTTGTAAGCTGTTATAAATAAAATAAAATTGCAGAGAAATATTGTAAATAATATCAGAGTTCAGATACTTGAGTTAATTGTTGAGTTTGGTGCAATTACTGTATAAAAGGGTTAGGTCCTCTTCCTCCCACTGTCCAACTTATTGTAGTGGCCATCTTGCATTTTGGGAGCCAGAGTCTAGAGTAGGGCTTTGGGATTAGAGTTGCTGTATCTAACTCCCATCCATCCATATGTTAGAGCAGAGCAGGAGGCTCGTAGCAAAGGCCTGGTCAGCACAGGGCTCACAGGATGCTGGTGGCTCAGGTTCGACACGATCAAGATGCTCATGCGTTCTGGTGTCCTTGAAGTCTTGGGCTGCACAGGGTATACAGAGTTATTATGCAGTTTGACATAGAACGGTAGGAATGATTTCCTGCATTCTTTTTGGTAGTAGGGTTGAATCAGTGTAAGGTAAAAGTAGCTCTGCTGCCTCAGAAGTATGGAGTGGAGCAGGTGAGATGGGTTATCCATGATGGAAAGAAGTCTGTTTAGTGAGCTCCTGTCCCTCACTGACTCAAACGCCTCCAAATTCTGACCAGTGATGGTTCCAGCCTTATGGATTAGTTTGTTCAATGTCAGGCGAGGGAAGCTGTTCCTTCATCGTAACATGGATTGAACTGCACCACCTTTCTTCAACAAACACTTCAATCCCTCCAGTCTTTTTCTTACCATTCATCTTGGCATCTCCGTCAACCCGAACACTGAAAAAGCTGGGCACTGAAGTCAGGGTGCACCCACGTCTCCGTTAAGCATAATCAGTGCCCACAATTTATCCATCTTATTAGCCAAAGACCTCGTGTTCCCCATGATGCCCAGTGAAACGGAGTTTACATGTCCTTCTCGCTGCTTTAACTCTTGCTCCACCCGGCACCTGCAATGTCTCCTCTTGAGTTTCTGCTAGATGACCAGTCTGTCTCCAGACAGCAGCTTGTTTTGGAGAGCACTAGCAGCTGGTCCCAAGTGTATGTGAATACAGAGCGACTGCTTAGCATGACCCGCAACCATGAAAAGTGTAAAAAGGAAAATCTTAAAAAACGAACTATTAAGAAAAACACAAAGTACCAGAAACTCCAGGAGCTGCTGCAGAAGTCTGCCAAGCACACAGTCGTTCAGAAAGCAACCCTAAATCCTTCTTCTTTTGCCTGCTCCCTTAGTAGCCCTTCCTCTTCTCCTCCTGCCTGACAGCTCCATATTCAACATCCTTTGTCCAGCATATCAATTGTCCCTTCTTCTCAGGAAGGACAATCTACTAACCATATGTTACCATATGTAACCATATGTCTACTAACCATAAGGGTAACTGAACCTTCTGCTACATTAATATAATAATGAAATAAAATTGACGATAGTACAAATATTAGTCTAATTCTAATGAAAGTACTCAGTCATCTGTTATGTAGGAGACATGCAGCAAAAGATCATTTTTAAAAATAACTATTTTCTGTTGCCTACATTGTAGAGGTGCCTTTGCCTCCACACATAAACAGTAAAATGAGTTCAGTCAGGGGTTACAGTAGGAGTCAGCAGCTTAGGGAACCATAAGTTCTGTACAGTGGCTCAGCTTAGAGAAAAGAATCGCAACTCACAGTCACTTCTCATAATAAGCTCCACTGGGTTTGCTTTGTGTGCAGGCTGCGATCAGCTGACCTGCTCCTCTTTGTGGATTTACACAACTGAATTTAAGAAGATGTTTGCAGTTGGCTGATGTCCATCCTCAACAAGAAGAACAACACTCTTGACTCCATTTGTATGTCACAGCTCCCACATCTGTTCGTACTTAAGGTGGCCCTCTGGAAGGGAAGGCTCCCTTGTCCATATACGGCAGACATCTAGGCGCCATGCACACTCCAAAGGTCACAGATCACACATATGTCAACACGTATGTTCACATATTATAACAACACTGAACTGTGTACATTAGACCTACTTTATGAATACCAGAACCATATGCTGAGCCTAGATTTGTGTGAATGTGGAGGTATCAGTACAGGTGGGGGTGCATGTCTCTGTCAATTCATCTGTGTGTGTGCTTGTATTTGTGTGTCGTTATGTGCAACTATATATATTATTATATCTATGGATGATACATGTGTATATGCTGTGTGTATATGTGTATTTATACATTAAAAAAATATGTACACATATATATGTATTTGTATATGTGTGTGAAAGAAAAGCATCCTAGCTGGAGTAAAAAAGTTGTCAGAAAAATAAATACTCAAGTACAATACGGATATCTGACATTTCTACTTAAGTACAGTAACAAAGTATTTGTACTTTGAAATGTGATTACTTCTGTTCTCGATGCAGTTTTTTATTTTACATATGGATATTACTTTTAACAAAGTAATAGTAAAAGTAATATCCATGTCCACACTGTAGACTGCACCACTATTTTTCTCCTCCAGGACATGAATGGAAAGTAAGGATTTGAGCTACTGGGAACAGAACTCTACAAGAACCGGATTTCGATTCCCAAACGTGACATCAGATAGAAAGACCGTCAGGCTGCAGCATATGAAAAATGACTCTAACTATTTAGTGTTTAATTGCCTGTCATTTTATTTAGTGAAGCTTTACTGAAGGTGCTGGAACACTGGGTTGTTCTGGCCAACTTTAACCACTGCTTATATGATTGTGTGATGTTACATTGTTCAGGGAAACAGCAAAAAACCAAGAGCTGCATGTCAGACTTGACAGGCCTCCTTGGGCATGTTGAATATTAAGGTTCATCACAGTAGAAAAAGACTCAACAGTCATGGCTTACTAAAGACGTGCCATGAACATGGCAGTAATGTTCAGCAAAAACCAAACATGGGACACAAATAGTGGTACAATGGTGATTTGTTTTGCTACTGGAATACCTCGCCCTGCATGGCAAAGTATCCTTGAGCAAGGTACTGAACCCTGATGTTACTCCGGATGTATTTATTGAAGTGTGATTACTCATTAGTAAGGACAGAGACTAAGAAAAAAAAATGCTTTTATGAATGTGTGTGAGTGAGACGTGCTGTATAACAGTCCTTTGAACGCTCATGTAGAGAAAGAAAGTGCTATGCAAGAACAGGACGAGTTTTTAAAAAATGTCTTGATATATAAAGCCTTAGAAGTGAAAGAGCATGTAGTTAGTTAGCATGTAGAGCAGACAAAGTTACCCCCTGCATGTTGCAGGTGTCACAGCTGCTGTCTTCCATATTCAAAGATTGTGCCAACCTAAGCCAGCGGTTTATCTGAATGTACACTCTCAGCTGTTGCCTTAAACCATTTACATGTTTACACAATACAATTCAATATTATCATTCACACATTGACACAGCACAGGCACTCTTGTCTTGAAGAAGAACAAGCACTCACACGTTACTACTACTACTACTCTTGACTGAGGATGGCAACTTCAAGGGCTGCTGAAACGGTAAAGTTAAATTCAGTTGTCTATTTACAACATCCATTTTTAAGGCAGTCGGCCAAAGAAAAGAGACGACAAAAATTGGCACATTCTGTCTCGAATCATAGACTGGTGTGAAGTTTTGCTGGGACTTTGCGTTAATGTTTAGTTAAGGTTTGTGTCAATATTTGTGTTTCAAAGTTTTATTTAATTGCACGGGTTTAAGGAATATTAAAGTGTGTGTGTAGATTTTAAATTTGTGTTTTTTTTCCTGACCTGTAAAATGCTTTACTTTGTTTGACCAGTGTGATCCAATTGCCCCCCACCCCCAAAATATTGTGTTACCACCGGCCGGCACTGATTTCAACTTATATCTTTATCTTAAAGACCCCACACAACTACTATATTTTGGGAACATCCTGTTTAAAGGGACCCCCTGTCCCAGGTGAGCAGGACACTGTTCCACCCCTTTCCTGCAGGGCTCGTGTTGATGGGCTGGCCCCTGAGTGGGAGAGGTTCTTTGCCTTAGGGCTGCCTGAGCCAGTGATAGAAACTGTGCAGGAGTCTTGTGCACCATCCACAAGGGTTGCCTATTCCTACCACTGGGGACTGTTTGCAGGCCTGGACCCCTGGCTCTCCTAAGGGACCTGGACTTAGGCGTTGTCACCCTTCAGTGTCTTCCCTTTGACCCACTTGAGGATGCTGATGTGAAATTGCTCTTCCTCAAAACTGCCTTTTTGGTGGCCATAGCATCTGCCAGGAGGATTAGCGAGACCCACGCTCTGTCAGTCCTTACGGATTGCTGCAGGTGATTACTGGACGAGAAAGGGGGTAATCATCTGGTTCAACAATGCATTCCTGCTGAAGGCCCTGTCTGAATTCCAACTGTCCCAGTCGAGCTACAGTCAGCTCCCACTTGGGGCTTCAACCAGGAAGTAACTTGCCCTGTCAGGACCTTCACAGATTATGTGAAGTTACTCAGCCTTTTAGGTAAACAGACCAAGTGTTTGTCAGTTTTCACCCTGTGATCCTGGGCAGACCTCTGTCTAAATCCTAGATGCATAATTAGGTTATGGAGGAACCCTTAAAAGTAATGCAGTATGTTATTTAATTGCACCCAGGAGAAAGACATTCTTTATACTACTCAGTTAAGTTACTTTCATGTTACTCTGTAAAATGATCTGAAACACACTGTCTCATAATTACCAATTAACAATATTAACCTACAGGCTACATTCCCACACACCAACACAAATCCCTGCCCTGATGAGAACACACATATCTTTCTCTTAATATTTAGGTATGAACACAAAGCCGACAACACAAAGAAAAGATGAAAACCAGCACAAAAACACTTTAAAGTGATTGTCATGGTGATTCTACCATAGAAACATGAGCAGATAGAAATAGAGGCTGCACCCTGACTGCTCATCCCTTTGTTATCTGTTGAAGTTCAGCAGCGGCTGACTTTTTCACAGGTCAGCATCCACTCAGCTTTAACATCACTCTGGGTTCTTGGCTAGCTTAGCATTAGCATGCTATCTGCACAGGTGCTTGTGAAGAGCCGAAGTTGTTTTAACAGTATAATGCAGTTGTTTCTGTTCTGGAGCAATCTCCACTTTACCATCACGCTCTCATCCTTTTTTACAATAAAAATAAAAGTAATGTCCATATGATCGTAGTGAGAATGCAAGAATCGATCAGCGGCACTGATAGACAGGCAGACTAACGATTCCAAGGAACCAGTTCTTGATCCCAAGCACAAACACTAACACACAAAGTTTACAAGAATCCACGGCTTTTCATATATGAGCAAAAATCACACCACCACTTTCTGAACCAGCCAGGCTTCAGACGTCATCAGTGACATCACTTACTCTTAAAGAAGCAAGCCTCAATTCACGCTTCATTAAATACTTCCTGGATTTCTCGACACACACTCCGAAGCCTTGGCACAGTGCATCCCATCACTATCTAAAGGTACTTCCTATCTTCTATTCCTAACCTCTTTTCCTTGACCTAGATGAAAATGTAATTTAGATCACGTAAAAGTAGGCAGGGGCAAATCTAGGGTCAGAGTTTTAGGGGACCTCAGCTCCCCATCATAAACAAAAGCGAGCCGTTTATTTTGGCTGGTAGACATGAACATAAAATTCGAGCAAAGGCAAAACAAGGAGCGACAACTAGACTGAAACCTAAACTAGGAAAACTAAAAAACTATGAAAACTGTGACAAGACTGTAGAACTATGAATCAACTATGACGACTGTGAATACTGTGATGAGACGTGGAGGGAAAACAGACGACCTGACAATGAACAAAGTAAGACCGAGGACTTAAATACACACAGGAGGTGATCAGGGGAAGTGAAAACACACGGGGAAACAGCTGACTAGACAGGGGAAGTGAAACTAAACACAATGACAAAGACATACAAGACTCTTTCAAAATAAACCAGGAAACACTGAGAAAATAACACTAACCAAAGAAGAAAACTAAAACACGCAAAACACTGGGTCACAGACGCAGTACCATGACAAAAGTACCATTCTTCATTAAAGACAGCGGAAAATCACACTGCCACGCCATACACAAGAAGCAGTCTGGTCAGACAACTGCTTTTACATACAGACCCTCCCTTTATTGTGCAGAGACAATACGAGAAAGAGAGAGACAGTCTCAGTTTCCTTGTGGGAACAGGTAAAAGGGTGATGCCTTACCTGTTCCCCAAACCGTAGGCTGACGCACCTGGTTTATTTATTTATTTAATTATTGAAAAAGCTATCAATCTGTCAATCCTTTCCGTGTCCGGGCCGGGTGAGGTTTCCTCGAGCAGTTCACTGATCATTTGCATAGGAACGGTTTCAGTCAGGATTTAGAGTGTGTGATAGCACAGAAACAGGACTAGAATTGACTTCTTATGGCCTCTGACAGTTGACTCATCCCTGTGCTTGTTCTGCTAGACTCAGCATCTGCAAGATGCTCAATGCAACATTCACTACTATTGAGCACAGTATTTTACTTCAGAGATACAAACAGTTGGTATTAAAGTAACTGCAAAAAAGTGGTTTTAATCACGTCTTCACACAGTCAGAGAGTTCCATCAGGTCACTCTGAAAGGTGCTTGAGAAGCCTTTAGCTGCAGCAGAGAGAATTCAAAATCTTGAATAATTATGCCCCACTGTGTCTTAAAGACCGCATACCTCATTATCCAAACTTTGCTTTCAGACTGCAGGGTTACTTGTGATTCTTAGATTTTTCAAAGTAGAATGGAAAACATAGCCTTTAGCTTTGAGACTCTACTTTTAGGTTCCAGTGTCATGGTCCTGGGTCGGTGACCCAGCGTTTTGAGTTTATTGTTATTATTTTCTAGTTTCTTCTGATTTTGTATTAGTTCTTAGGGTCTGGGTCTTGTGGTTTGTGTTACTGTTATCCCTACCTGTGTCCTCTCCCGGTGTTCCGTTCGTGTCTCTGAGTTTGTGTTTGTAAAACAGTCTGTGAGTTTCCTGTTTTACTTTGAAGGTCTGTGTCTCGTTATGTCCATTAGTTTCATCTGTGTCCACCCCTGCGTGCCATTTCCTCATTACCTGGTGTGTATTTATAGTGTGTGTTTGCCTCTGCTCGTCGTCGGTTCGTCTGTGTTGTTTGGTCATCTCTGTGTCTCTCTGCTCCACATTCTGCTCTCCATTCCCAGCTCTTCATCCCCCGTGTAACCTCCTTATGTTTTCCCCTGCATGTGGCTTCGTGAGTTATGGTTTCAGGTTTTGTTTATCATTAGTTTTCCCCAGTTTAGGTTTAGTTTTGCCCTCGCCTTTGTTATTGACTGTGCACTGTAAATAAACTCACTCGCATCACCCCCGCTGTCTGCAACTTGGGTACTCCTTCACATCACTACATGACTGCTGCCCCAGCCGTGACACCCAGCTTCAATTCGGGAGACAGATGCTCTCTCTACTTATAAGATTAGGCTTAAGATTCCCATTTGTGATAAAGTGTATCAGCTGGATCACGTGACCCTGAACCACCCCTTAGTTATGTTGCAAAAGGCTTAGGCTTAGGCTACTGGGGAGCTGCCATTGATGCACTGAGCATTTCTTTTTTATTCATCTCTTTTCAATCTCTTTGTGTTTATACACCTCTAGTGGTTTCTTATTGTTAAAAGGTAGTTTTTCCTTCCCACTCTCACTCAGTGTTTGCTCACAGGACAAATTTAACTATTCATTGTTTACTTACCAGTGTACCACCCTATATTCTAAACATCTAAGAAACAAATAATAATACTTCCCTCTCTGGGATGATTATCACCTGCAGTTCATTGACGTGGGATGGAGGTTTTCATGTTTTGCAAACAACGGAGCAATGTGTGCAAGAAGAATACAAGAAAGTATAAAATGTAACGAGGTGTTTAGTTGGAAGTGAATGGGCATAGATAGAAATTCATATACACTGGGTCAGTCAGATCAGTATTTGATCAGGGGTGTCAAACTCCAGTCCTCGAGGGCCGGTGTCCTGAAACTTTTCCATGTGAATAAAATTACTCTATAGACTCTATAGCACTCCACTGCATGCTGAGGTGACAACCCCTAATCCTACTGAAGTAAATTAAAGTGAAGTAAAGTCTAAAAGTACTTTTATTGCACCATGTTCATTCAGTCATGAGCTGCTGTAACATAAATCAAATGGCTGACTTGCCACCTCAACATGCAGTCAGGTTCTACAGAGTATTCCTACAGATGAAGGAAATGTCACTAGAAATCAGAAGAAGACTATTATCATTGGGCACTGGGTAAATTTACAGGGCCACAATCAAGATACACTGTTTAAGATGATCCATCTCACATTTGGCCAGTTTAGTATTACCACCTAATCTTACATGGATGTCTCATAGGAGCTGGAGAAAACCCTTGCAAGCACAGGGAGAACCTGCCAGGGTTTAAGCCAGAAAATCTTTTGCTATCAGGTGACAGTGCAAAGCACAGAAACAATGTACCACCCTTATCAGCAAATAAATATATATAAAAGGAAAAGAACATTTAGATTTGGCTGTAAAAGAAGCCATAAAAATATTTCAGCTGATCTAGTTTTCAACTTCAGCTGGATCAAATAAAGAGCATAATAAGACAGAGACTGGGGAAAAGTAGAAAAGCAACTGGGGAAAGAAAAGAAAAGAAAGGAATGATGGAGGGAAGACATAATAATAATAATACATTTTATTTGAAAGCGCCTTTCAGAACACTCAAGGACACTGTACACGGCAGAATAATAAAAACAGAATAATATATTCATATAATGAATACATATCCATCTGTTGGTGTTTTTCTGTTATGAGTAATGTGCAGTTTACATCATATACAAAAAACACCAATAGAGAATAGGCAAAAGGCAACCGATCCAAGCTCAGTAAAGTGAAAGGTGATCAATGTACTACAAAAAGAGAAGAAAGTGATTTTTGAGCACCTTTCATGTCTATACCAGTTGGTGGCGCTAATGCACCACTTTGTGGTTTGCCAGCCACCAAAAATCAAGAAGAAGAAGTAATCACGTGATTATGTTTTTTTAATCTCCCTTTCCAGATCCCGAGGGTTATGTTTTTGTTTTAAAGTCGTTCAAAGGTTTGTCATTTCGTTTGAGATTTTAATGTGTATTTCCAATTTGCCTGTCTAGTTATTTTTATCATTTGTTTTTAGTTTAATAAGGAGATGTTAACTCACGCATTTATATTATCGTTGTATTATCTGGGAAACAGCTCATATGGTTGTTTGCTTTATTTGACATAAAAGAATGTGAAGTTCCGACGACGTACTCAGTCCTCTGTGTGAACAACTATCATTACAGTCATCTCCCTGCAGTCGTCGAGCGGTCTCGATACCTCGATAGCTGCCATGGCCGATGTAAGTATGAGATGTCTGTCATTCTTCTTGAGTTCCCGTCTCCAAAATGGAGAAGCAGGAAAAAACGTATTGCTGATAATTTCTATAAAAAAGGACACGTGAAGTACTGTTCGAGATTAAAAGCGCTCTCAAAAGTAAGCACTTATTTACTTGTTTATTTTATTTTGATCTCTTTATTTTTGCGGGTGTCGGAGATTAATGAAGCGGCTTCCTGTGCCCTTATCATGATGTCGAGGCGACCACTGCGGAGTGTATTTTGGAACCTTCACAGTGCAACTGTGCTCGCGGCGTCGTCTGTGCGCGAGCCGATTTTGACGTCACATCACGTGTCTGTGGTCGTGCACTTTTCGGTTCGTTGCGCTGCCTCCGGAGCTGGGTGGAAAGCATAAGTGTACGATTGTTTCGGTTTTTTAAATGACGTTCCAGCACAGAAACTCGGAGACGTGCAGATATACAGAGAGAGAGATGTTGGAGGAGTTTTTTTTTTTGAAAAAACAAGAAAAACTCTTCCGGCTTCCGGTTTTGACCTCTTCTCTTCCTGTATCAGCGCGTATGTGGCGATTGTCTGAGCGGCGACGCCTGTCGTTCAGGAGAATATGCAGTGCTGCCATAACAGCGGGTTTCGCAATGCTGAAATATGCAAGTCCGTACTTCGCAAGTTCACATGCAAGTCTGGATTTCGCGAGACCCGGGAGGAAGCTAGACCAGGAAGGAAACGCAAACTTTATTTCAAAATATTATACGTGTATGCACAGCTCACGCTGCTTATTGAACAAAAACAAACGTGTCCGATGTCAGAATGCTTTTATTTTTATTTTTATTTTAGTAGACACTCAAAACTTAAAATAGACAGCTAGTGTTTGGAAGAGAATTGAAAAAAAAAATATAAAAAAAACCCCATAATTTGATCATCACTGGAGCAGTCTTCAGGATCTTCACGTATCAACATGCTGTTTCTGCTCCCGGTGGGATTAAAATATTTATAATGTTAGATTTATTTCAGAGTCAGCTGTTAAAATAAAAACGGCACATTTTCACATCCAGGGATAAGGACCGGTGAAATATTCAGTTCAGTATACTGACAGCTCTCCAAGTAAGACTTTGAAATAAAACGACCCAGTTATGAAGCTTAACTTATATTCTCGGCCAAACCGATTTGCTGTAATAAGTTTTGGAAATGATGTGCGTCCTCACCAGCTGTAGTGAACCTTGACCAGGAGTCAAGGTTCACTACAGCTGGTGAGGACGAAAATGAAACGACAGACGAAAATGTCAGAGCAAAAATGACATTTGGAAAAATGTCAGAGCACTTTTGCAAATAGGTGATGTCTTGATAAATCGAGCGATATTTGAAGTTTACGCATCTACATCCTGAAAATATTGTAAGAGTTAATTTTGTTCCACAGAAATGGTAACATCTCAAACTTTACGAACACTTCTAGCAACTTTCCTCCGCCATTGCTGCTTATAAGTTTTGGACAAACAGAATTCTGGGATACTTGGCTTCACCAAGTCCAGATAAGTCACCGGACACATGAGTGACCAGGCTGCAGTGTACGCGCTGTAATGCTCGCTTTGCTCATTGCTGCACCCATGGTTCACAGAAACTTGTATTTATACCAGTCATTATTGTGCAGGAAACCACTGCAGTATTCTAGACGATAGGCGTCGCCGCCCAGACAGTATCACCAGATAAGTGCTAATACAGGAAAAGAGGAAGTCAAGACTTTGTCAAGTGTGGGGGTTTTTTTTTTCCCCCACAAACTCAAGTTTTCAATCTCCCTCTGTATATCTGTGTGTCTCTGCAGTGGCCTCAGCGACAAGATACAAATATTGAAAGGTCATAACTAGCTGACGCCCCGCAAAAATTGTCACACGACATATCATATGACATCAAAATCACAGTGCGACACCAGCGATGTGTCGACTATAATAGTACTGTCACACAGACTAGCTGTAACACATACTTGTTGTACGCTGCCTCCATCTGACAACAGAGCTCACTGCAACCAGCTGGGCCGTCCCAGGAGTGGAGCGGACACCATACGTGCTCCCTCTGCTGGACGATGACGTATGGTTTGTTAGCTCTGACCAACTATCTAACTTTTTTTTTTTTTTTTTTTTTAATGTAAAATTATTTGCAGGATTTGAAGAGGTATCTTTACAAACAGTTGCAAAGGTGTGTATCATTAAAGTAACAAAATCTTCAATGTTACAGTCGACACTATCAGGATGTTCAGTGTTTAATGAGGAAGTTTTGTTGTTTGTCTCCTTCAGCATTGAAGGTCTTCATGCTATTGTGGTCACTGATAGGGACGGTGTCCCGGTTATTAAAGGTAAGAAACATTCTGAATGGCTGGTTATTGCTGGTCTCACTGCTGTCATGTGGAAAACTGTAAAATCCATCAGAGCAAAAGTAACAGAAGAGAAATTTGGTAGTAGAATTAAAGTGTGTTTGAATAGAACCTAAAACCAGTTTCCACATTGGCACTGATAGGAGTAGCTGCTCCTGAAGGTGGAAGTCAGCCAGGAGGGAAGTCCACGAGCTATCAGTTTCAGATCAACTCACAGTTATTCTGTGAATCGCACATACTATTGCACAGAACATCAGAGCAGAGAGCACACTTGACTTACTTTGTTTGTATATGTCTCTTTTTGGCTGCTGTTACAACCAAATTTCCCCTTGTGGGACAATTAAAGGATTATTCTATTCTATTCTATTCTATTCTATAAGATGTTTTTTCTTAAAAAAAAAAAAAAAAAGGATTTTTGTATTTTACTAAATATATTAATGTTTCAAATCTTTTCAAATTTGAATTTCCAAGAAATGTTATATATTAATTGAGAGAAAAATGTAACCAGTTGCTCTTTAGTGGGGAAAAAAAGCAAATAAGTTGCATCATAAATATACTGAATTATGCGGGTTTGGGCAGTATTTGAAACAAATGTCAGCAGACATTCCTTATGTGGAGAGTGTTTTATCCCTACATCCCTGACATCATTGCTGTATCCTTGCAGTTGCCAACGACAATGCCCCAGTTCATGCTTTGAGACCTGGCTTCCTGTCTACGTTTGCTCTGGCCACTGATCAGGGCAGCAAACTGGGCCTTTCTAAGAACAAGAGCATCATCTGCTATTATAACGCCTACCAGGTCAGACCCCTTCTTTCCACCAATCAGGAGTTTGGTATATTTGTCATACCATAGTCTAGCTCCACAAATATCATATATTCTATATTTGTTACACAGAAAGTGAAATATTTCAAGCCTTTAACAATTGTGAAAAATAAAATAAAGCTTTTTGCTATAATGAAAGCAAACAGCATATTCATTTATACACACAGTACTTGTTTTAGGGTCCTTTGCCCCAAATTACTGCATCAGTGTGGCATACAAGCATAAGGTCAGGTTGTTTTGATGATGGTCTTCAGCTCTTCTGCATATCAGAAGTCGAGGGGATAAAATTTTATATATGAATTTCAAGCCCTGACCTCTACCCAAGTTTAATGTCATTATTTCAGTTTGTTCTAAGGTCAGGATGAGTATGGATTGACCAACTCAGAAACTCAGGTTTGATAAAGTATATCTAGTTTATTTAACTTTTTTTATAACATGTAATGTTTCTGGATTGAACAGATTGTGCAGTTCAATCGGCTACCACTGGTCATCAGCTTCATTGCCGGCAACACTGCCAACACAGGTAAAGTTTGAGCCAGCGATCAGCAGAGTGTCATGCCATTTCGATGTCATATGAAGAGTCAGTAGTTGTCAATATAAAATCAGCATTACAAGTGAAATTTAACCAAATCACAGGATCTTCGATTCTATTCTATTTTGACTCAGACTGTCAGAAATATTATAATTCTGATCATTTATCAGGACATATTCATGTATGTGTATATATATATGTATACACACACACACACATACAACACCCATCTCGCCCCTGCGGGCGGTTTATCCTTCAAGCTCGGGTCCTCTACCAGAGGCCTGGGAGCTTGAGGGTCCTGCGCAGTATCTTAGCTGTTCCCAGGACTGCGCTCTTCTGGACAGAGATCTCCGATGTTGTCCCCGGGATCTGCTGGAGCCACTCGCCTAGCTTGGGAGTCACCGCACCTAGTGCTCCGATTACCACGGGGACCACAGTTACCTTCACCCTCCACATCCTCTCGAGCTCTTCTCTGAGCCCTTGGTATTTCTCCAGCTTCTCGTGTTCCTTCTTTCTGATGTTGCTGTCATTCGGAACCGCTACATCAATCACTACGGCTGTCTTCTTCTGTTTGTCCACCACCACTATGTCCGGTTGGTTAGCCACCACCATTTTGTCCGTCTGTATCTGGAAGTCCCACAGGATCTTAGCCCGGTCATTCTCCATCACCCTTGGGGGCGTCTCCCATTTTGACCTCGGAACTTCCAGGCCATACTCGGCACAGATGTTCCTGTACACTATGCCGGCCACTTGGTTATGGCGCTCCATGTATGCCCTGCCTGCTAGCATCTTGCACCCTGCTGTTATGTGCTGGATTGTCTCAGGGGCATCTTTACACAGCCTGCACCTGGGGTCTTGCCTGGTGTGATAGACCCCAGCCTCTATGGATCTTGTACTCAGAGCTTGTTCTTGTGCTGCCATGATTAGTGCCTCTGTGCTGTCTTTCAGTCCAGCTTTGTCCAGCCACTGGTAGGATTTCTGGATATCAGCCACCTCCTCTATCTGCCGGTGGTACATACCGTGCAGGGGCCTGTCCTTCCATGATGGTTCCTCGCCTTCCTCCTCTTTCTTGGGTTTCTGCTGCCTGAGGTATTCACTGAGCACGCTGTCAGTTGGGGCCATCTTCGTGATGTATTCGTGGATGTTTCTTGTCTCATCCTGGACTGTGGTGCTGACACTCACCAGTCCCCGGCCTCCTTCCTTCCGCTTAGCGTACAGTCTCAGGGTGCTGGACTTCGGGTGAAACCCTCCATGCATGGTCAGGAGCTTTCTTGTCTTTATGTCAGTGGCTGCTGTCTCCTCCTTTGGCCAGCCTATTACCCCAGCAGGGTACCTGATCACGGGCAGGGCGTAGGTGTTGATGGCCCGGATCTTGTTCTTACCGTTCAGCTGACTCCTCAGGACTTGCCTGACCCTCTGCAGGTACTTGGTGGTTGCAGCTTTCCTAGCGGCCTCTTCATGGTTCCCATTTGCCTGCGGGATCCCCAGGTACTTGTAACTGTCCTCTATGTCTGCAATGTTGCCTTCTGGTAGTTCAATCCCCTCAGTTCTGACTACCTTCCCTCTCTTTGTTACCATCCGACTACACTTCTCCAGTCTGAACGACATTCCAATGTCATTGCTGTATAGCCTGGTAGTGTGGATCAGTGAATCGATGTCTCGTTCACTCTTGGCATACAGCTTGATGTCATCCATGTACAGGAGGTGGCTGACAACCGCTCCGTTTCGTAGTCGGTATCCATAGCCAGTCTTGTTAATGATCTCACTGAGGGGGTTCAGGCCTATGCAGAACAGCAGTGGGGACAGAGCATCTCCTTGGTAGATCCCGCACTTGATGGTGACTTGTGCTATGGGCTTGGAGTTGGCCTCTAGTGTTGTACGCCACATCCCCATTGAGTTCCTGATGAAGGCTCTTAGGGTCCTGTTGATCTTGTACAATTCTAGGCATTCCATTATCCAGCTGTGGGGCATTGAGTCATAGGCCTTCTTGTAATCAATCCAGGCTGTGCACAGGTTGGTCAGTCTGGTCTTGCAGTCTCGGCTGCCTGTTCTGTCTACCAGTAGCTGGTGTTTTGCGCCTCTGGTATTCTTGCCAATCCCTTTCTGTGCCCCGCTCATGTATTGACCCATGTGCCTGTTCATCTTAGCCGATATGATGCCTGACAGGAGCTTCCATGTAGTACTGAGGCAGGTTATTGGTCGGTAGTTGGAGGGGACCGGTCCCTTCTTGGGGTCCTTGGGGATCAGGACCGTCCGACCTTCGGTTAGCCATTCCGGGTGTCTCTCGTTAACTAGCAGCTGGTTCATTTGTGCTGCCAGACGCTCGTGGAGTGCAGTCAGCTTCTTCTGCCAGTAGGCGTGAACCATGTCGGGCCCTGGTGCTGTCCAACTCTTCATACTGGAGACCCTTTCTTGGATGTCTGCCACTGTGATGGTTACTGGACCCTGTTCAGGGAGGTCGCTATGGTCTGCCCTCAGATCCACTAGCCACTGAGCATTGCTGTTATGGGTTGCATCCTTCTCCCATATGTTCTTCCAGTATTGCTCCGTCTCCAGCCTTGGTGGTGCTGTTCTCTTATTGTTCCCTTGCCACTGAGAGTACAACTTTGCTGGTTCTGTGGAGAACAGCTGGTTTATTCTCCTGCCTTCTATCTCTCTGGTGTACCTTCTCAAGCGGCTGGCCAAGGCTGTGAGTCTTTGCTTGGCAGTTTCCAAGGCCTCAGGTATGGACAGCTTGCTGTATTTCTTATGCACCTTCTTTGTCGCGCCTTTCTGCAACTCCGTTAGTTGGCTAACCTCCCTTCGTGCTACTTTGATCTTGCCCTCTAGCCTCCTTCTCCATGGAGGGTACTGCCCCTTGTGGCTGTTCAACTTGTAGCCAAGCATCTCACTGATCACTGCTGCCGTATTGTAGATCAGCTTGTTAGTGTCGGTAATCGTGGTTGTAGGTATCATCCGTAGTGCTGCATTAACATCATCTAGCAGACCTTCTGAGGGTACTTCACGTAATCTTGGTAACCGGCTACGGGGGATCCAGGTTTCAAGCTTGGCCATGATCCTATCTTTCAGGTCCAGAGATAGATAGATAGATAGATAGATAGATAGATATAGATATATATATATATATATATATAACATGTGTGTGTGTACACACACACACACACACACACACACACACACAGTACCTGAGGATAAACCACAGAAAAACATGAAGGAGATTTGGGAAGTGGTGTAGTAGTTAGTAAATGCCCAATGAGCAAATGTGACCGAAATGATGGAGTTTGAGATGCTGTGACAAACGTGACGCTTGCAAGATTATCTGTGAAGAGAACGGGCCTGGTGGTAGGGTTGGGCGATATGTAAACATTTTCCAACCGACAATCGTCAGTCTAATAATTGACGATGGGCGATATATTCACGCATGCGCAGACTTTTTGACGGGCGGAGCAATGTAATCATGCACGGACTGATTTGCGTGTTTACAACACAGAAGTCCAAACATGGACAAAGTAATTTCCCCCCAAAATTAGGGCTGCCAGCTTTAATGCGGTCATCACGATTAACGTGATTAAACTTTTGAACGCGCTCAACCCGTCTGGAGCGCAGAATGAACAAACTTTGGACAAATTGCAGATGTAGCATTTGGGCGCATTCTGAGGAATGATAATAAACCTCATAAATATTATGTGTCTGTACTCACTGTGTGTTATGAGTTCTTCTCCTCACATGTAATGTCATATTTGTTGAGTAACAGCACAACACTGTCCTTGTGTGTCCTCAGGTCTGATAATGAGCCTGGAGAAAGAGCTGGCTTCACTAACAGAGGAGCTGAGGCAGGTGGTGGAAGTGACTTAAAGTTGTGACATATCAGCTGCACAGTCACATGATCTGCATCACATCCTGCTCACCTTCATGCTCTCAGTGCTTCTGCATTCATGTCTTTAACAGATCTGACTAAATATAAGACCTGTGCATATCTTGCTGTGTTTTCTGTACACCTTTGTGCCATTAACGGATATTTCTTGTAGAATTTCTTGTCTGATTAAATCTGTAATTATAAGCATTTAAAAATGTCTTTTTTGGTTGGACGGGGGAATTGCCAATAAAAATAATACCACTGAGGTTAAATTTTACTTATATTTTATTTTATTTATTATTGGAATTTAACTTTTTTTTTTTTTTTTTTTGGAGGGTCTTGCTTTAAGCATTTCATGATATTAGTCGTGTACTGCTGTAACAGTGCTGTATGTATGAAGGAAAAATGATTCGGAGAATATTTAGATGTGATTTATATCATTTGAAAATGTAAATTTAAAAAAATATCTCTTTTTTTTTTTTTTTTTTTTTTTTTTTTTTTAAACCTGTCCCGTTTGGTTCTTTTGCCATCAGAATTATTGTCTAAAGGCGAAGAAAGATGCCCAACGGATTTACTTTACCAAATGGACCATCCCAGCCTTGCCGTAATGGTCCATTTGATTTACCTTTTATTGTTTATTTTATTTTATTTTATTTTTTTTTACTTGCTAGATACGGGACAGGGGAAAAGAAAAGGGAGAAAGAAAGAGGGGGGAAAAAACAAAACAAAACAAAACAAAAAACAGCGGAGAAGAGGGACGGGGATAAAGGGCAAAAAACAAAAACCAACAAAATAAGCAGACAAAAAATACATATCTGGATCACCTGTTGAGAAAGAAAAAAGAAAACAAGCAGAAGAAAACGAGAGTAATAGAATAAACAACATCACAATGATATATGGGAATATAACACTACATACTTAATATTAAACATTATTGTGCAGCACGTAAGATCGACAGCGCACAGTGTGCTTTGAGGTAGGAGCCAAAAAGGGTGTAGTTTGTGTCTGTGATCACCTGTGTGTACACCTGTGAGCATGAGCGCGCTTGTATTTAAAAGGTTCCTTAATGTAATGATCTGCTAGAGGGTGTGGGGGGCCACAGTCCCATCCTCCAGGGCATGAAGCAGGTATGGAGGAGATCAAAACTCCAGACATCCAGAGGCCCCCAGAACACAAGAGACCAAGGAAGACCAACAGAGGGGCAGCTGCGCCACTGTCCCAGAAAGAGCTGAGGAGAGTCCCAGATGAGGGATCACTCAGCAGCCGCGGAGCAGAAGCCAGGGGGGGTTGCAGTGACGTGCCCGTGAGCTCCGCCGGCAGCCAGCTGTGCCTGAGTGACTGAGCCCCAGGCCGAGAGGCCGAGGGCACCCCACCCCCGAAGTGGCCCGAGCGAGCCCCAGGTTCCAGGCCCCGATAAGCAGCCACCAAGGAGTGAGCCGGTGTGTACCCGGACGCCCACCCCCGGACACAAAGAACCACCAACGCATCGATGTCTGAGGGCGTCTGCCACCGGCAGGGGAAGTGGTGGGGGGAGATAGGCCTCCAAACCTTGGAGGGCCTGAGATGTCCCCAGAGAGGTGGCGTCTGATACCCAACCTGACATATAGACACAGACATACAGGCACACTCAAATACAAACATCCATTCCCACCCTCATGCTCTCATAGGCAATTACTCCACACTCAACCAACGTGGAGACAGACATAAAGAGACGCTGTACACACAATCACACTCCCCAAGCGTACTCTAAGAACCGGGTCTAGGTACCCTTGCCCCTGGAGGGGGAAACTGCACCCAGACCCAGGTGGTGTTACCCTTTTCCCTGCAGTGGGGAGAAGCAGACTGCCCCGACTCCGCAGCAGCAGGGAGGCCCCACACCCCAGACCCCAGTCGGAAGGCCAACTCCTCCTCCTAGCCCCCCCGCTCCAGCAGGCCGCAGAGACCGGGGGTGTGAGAAGACTCCAAACCTCCCTCTACCCGCTCATATGTAGTGTTGATGTATATGTGTTCTAAGGTGCAATTAAAACCCAGGAGGGCATGGAGCTACCTGCCAGAGAGCAGCAGGTAAGCGCATAGCCCCTCCTGATAGCCCTCAATGTCTACGTGTATTTAAAATTGAGAGGTGGGCAACGACGCCAGGGGTGAGGTGTACACCCTGATGGTAATTTGGAGTCCGTGTTGTGAGCCCACCCCCAAGATCCTATATGTATGTGTTATGAGAGTGTGAGTAATGTGAATGTCTAAGTTGTGAGATAAAATTGAGGCAGAGGCAGCCAGAAGGGGACAGAGGGGGGGGATGCCTCCTCTGCACCCTGGTGACACACCCCTACCCCAAGGCCCTGCATGTGTGGGTGATTGTGGTGGAGCGGGAAGAGGGAGGCAGCTGGAGATGGGGAGGGAAGAAAGGGAGGGGCAAGTGACCCCTCCCTGGGGCCAGCTCCCCCGCTGACCCCAGTAGGCACCCCCATGCTCTGCAACCCGCCAGGGAAAGGGGGCCCAGGCCCATCCGGACCAGGGCCCAGTGCAGCAGCGCCGCCCGGCCCCACAGAGCCCGGGACAGCCCACCCGACCCCACTACAGAGAAAACTGCACCCACCCCATCATCCACTCATCTTCCAGACTACACAAGACAATAGACGCCCAGGCTGAGATCTTCCTCCACCTCTCCTATATCTCCCCCTCCTGCAGAGAGAATTCCTGAGGAGAGGAAAGCTCCTGCAAGATGTGACAACCTCCCCCACCAGTTGAAGAGTCCCCCAGGTGGCTCGATGCACTGGCGGCGCCCTGCGCCAGGACTGGGCCCCCATATACCCACCCGCCCACAACCCCAGCAACACACCAACCAGGACCCGAGCCCCCGAGGCCCGGCCAGGGCCCCAGCCCAGAGACGGAGTGCCCCCAGAACCTCACGCCCGTCCCGGACCCACCCAGGGGCAGCTAGGCTACCAGGTCAGTAACCCACGTCCGTCAGCACAGACCCTCCCCTAGCCCCGCTGCACGCAGCCACGAGGAAACCGTCACCTAAGAGCCAACAGAGCCCTTAATTGGCCATGACCGCTACCCCGGGTTGAGCCCCCCAAGGAAGATGCTCCTGGGGAACCCCCCGACGCCCTAAGCCTGTCCCTACCCCCACACCAATCACAACAGTAAAGGTGGGACCAAACTATGACCCCCCACCCCCACTAGGTGATGGAGCTGATCAAAGGAGCCCAGAGCAATTGATCTGATGTGGTGGCAGAGGCTGTATCAAGACTAATGTAATCTAATAGATAATTTCTATACTGGTTAGAATTAAGATTATTTTTATTTTTCCAGTTCATGAGGACTGTTTTCTTGGCTATGCATAGGGCAGTGAAAACCATGTGGGCTATATTCTTTTCTGAAGTGACATTATCTAAGCTGCCCAACAAACACACTAAAGGAGAAGTTGGAATGTTACATTTCAGACACTTTGATAAGTCTTCACATATCTCACGCCAAAACTTCTGAACTGGTGGACAGAACCAAAGAGCGTGGATATAATTGTCCAGTGAATTGGTTTGGCAGTGTGAGCAGTTGTTGGTAGACGTAAAGCCCATCTTGAACATCCGATGACCTGTATAGTGCACTCTATGTAGTATTTTGTATTGAATTAATTGAAGACTGGGATTTCTAATTAGATGAAAGGTTTTTAAGCAAATCTGAGACCAGAAGTTTTGGTCTAAGTTAACTGATAAATCCGCTTCCCATTTTTCAATAGGAAGTGATATTGATTCATCTATTTTAGAAAGCATTCTGTATATTTTGGATAGTAATTTGGGGGTTTTAAGAGTAAGAAATTGAACCACACTTGGTGGTGTTTGTAGTTCAACTTGACCCGGTTTAAATTTCTTTTTTACTATGGATTTAATTTGTTGATATTCTAAAAATCTTTTCTTGTTGATCCCATATTTTGTAACTAGTCTGTCAAATGAAATAAATTCTGTTCCTTCTAGTATATGTTCTAAATATTTGATTCCTTTACCACTCCAATCTGAAAAGTTTATCATATTATTGTTTTGTAATATGTCAGGGTTGTTCCAGATAGGTGTACGTTTGCATGGGATTAATGAAGACTCTGTCAACTTCAGAAACTCCCACCATGCTGTCAGAGAGGAGCTAATGTTGACGCTTTTGAAGCATTCATGTCGTTGAATGTTTGAGCTAATAAATGGTAGATCTGAAATCTCTAGATTATTGCAAAGTGCTTGTTCTACATCTAGCCAAGGTTCATCTAAGAGGGTATGTTTTAGCCATCCTGAGATAAATTGGAGCCTGTTGGCTAAGAAGTAGTGCTGAAAGTTAGGTAGTTCTAATCCTCCTTTATCCTTGGTCTTTTGTAGTGTTTTTAAGCTTATACGTGGGGGCTTATTTTTCCAAAGGAATTTGGACATATATGAATCTAGAGATCTGAACCAATCTTGTGGCGGTTTAGTTGGGATCATTGAGAATAAATAATTTATTTTTGGTAAGACCATCATTTTTATAGCGGCAACCCTTCCCATGAGTGATATGGGTAGACATTTCCACCTAGCCAGATCGCCTTCTACTTTCTTTAAAAGTGGGATATAGTTTAATTTAGTTAGATCTGCAAGCTTGGGAGAAACATTAATACCTAAATATTTTATATTTCCCGATTGCAGTGGAGTAGAAGAGGAATTATGGAAGGAGCAATTAATCGGAAGGACTGTAGATTTTGACCAGTTAATTGAGTAATCTGATATTCTTGCAAAAGAGTTTATCAATTCAATCACCCCAGAGATATTGGTTTGTGAATTTTGGAGAAAGAGTAGCACATCATCCGCATAAAGGCTGATTTTATGTTCCACGTTCTTGCATTTTATGCCCTTAATTACTGAATTCTGTCTAATTGCTGCTGCTAGTGGTTCAATAAAAATTGCAAACAGTGAAGGGGAGAGTGGGCATCCCTGCCTGGTGCCCCTCAGGAGACAGAAGCTGGAGGATGTCTGGTCATTTGTTCTGACACAAGCTGTTGGGGAATTATATAATATTTTTAACCAGCTGATGAAAGAAGATCCAAAACCAAATTTGTGTAAAGTTGCAAATAGAAATTTCCAGTTAACTCTGTCAAACGCTTTTTCTGCATCTAAAGAAAATATTGTAGTTTCAAGGTTTTTACTGTATGAGTAGTCTATCAAATTAAGTAATCTACGTGTATTTGTTGATGAGTGCCTACCTTTTATGAAACCAGTTTGGTCAGGATGAATTAAGAGGGGGGTTATTTTCTCTAGTCTCTTCGAGAGAGCTTTGCAGATTATTTTAAGGTCTACATTTATAAGGGATATTGGACGATAGCTTGAGGGATATACAGGGTCTTTGCCTGGTTTTAGCAGGAGATTAATGTTTGCAGAATTCATATTTGATGGGAGTCTGCCATTTTCTTTGATTTCCAACAGCGTTCTATAAAAAATTGGGGCTAAAGTCGTCCAGAATTCTTTGTAGAATTCTGCAGGAAAGCCGTCTGGACCTGGAGCCTTATTATTGGGCATACTTATCAGGGCTTCCTGGAGTTCACCTGGTGTCAGTGGCGAATCCAATGCCATTGCTTGAGAGTCTAATAATTTTGGGAGAGTTATGTTGTCTAAAAACTGATCAATTTCCTTTTTAGATGGGTTTATTTGTGGTGAATACAACGTTTTATAGAAATCCCTGAAGATGTTGTTTATTTGTTTCGGGTCATATACTGTATTCCCAGATGAGTCTTGAACAGCACATAGAGTTGTTTTTTCTTTATTTATTTTTAGCTGGTTTGCTAGAAATTGACCGGATTTATTACCATGTTCATAATTTTGTAAGCGTAGTCTTTGTACTAAGAATTTTGTTTTTTTATCAATTATCTCATTTAATTCTAGTTTTGTTTTGCGTATTTTGTTCAATGTTTCCTGATCTTGGTCGGACGCATAGGCTTCTTCTAGTGATTTGATGGTTTTTTCTAATTCCTGGATATTTTTGTTTTCTTTTTTCTTTTTATGTGATGAGAAAGAAATTATTTTACCTCTCATCACAGCTTTCCCTGCTTCCCATAGAACAGAAGCTGATGTTCCGGGAGTGTCATTAAAGTCTAAATATGAAGTCCACTCTTTTTTAAAATATTTAATAAAGTCTTCATCTTTAAGCAGTGATGTATTAAATCTCCAGTTTTTACTAGGCGTAGTATTATTCTTGTGCATTAGTGTTAAAGATACAGGAGCATGATCGCTGACAGCTATAGGGTGAATCTCAGTGTCTGAAATGTCCCTCAGCAGTGAGCTGCTGACCAAAAAATAATCCAGACGAGAGTAGGAGTGATGGACATGTGAGAAAAAAGTATATTCCTTACTGGTGGGGTGAAGGGAGCGCCATGCATCGCAAAGACCAAAGTCGCTCATATACTGTTTGATTATATTTATGGACTGCCAATTACGCTGAGTTCCTGCTGTATTGAGCCTATCCATTTCTTCATTTAGTCCAAGGTTGAGGTCGCCTCCAAGAACAAGTGTGCCATCTAAGTGTTCGGAGAGTGCACTGAAAAAACCGTGAAAGAATGAGGGATCATCAACATTTGGACCATATACACTTACAATACATAGCTTTTTATCAAGTATAGATAGTTTAATGATTAAGAATCTGCCCTCTGGATCTATAACTGTATCGAGTACTGTGAAATAAATTTTTTTATGGATTAAAATTGCTACTCCCCTTTGTCTAGAATTATAACAAGCTGAGAACACATTAGGAAACTCAGATGTTTTAAGTTCATTCAAACCTCTAAGAGGTCTGTGGGTCTCTTGTAAAAGGACAACATCTGCCTGTAGTTTTTTGAGTTGGTTAAATATTTTTAACCTCTTTTCTCTGGAGCCAGCTCCATTTACATTCCATGTAACGAATCTTAGTGCACCCATAGATGTCTGTGTATAACTAGGGGTGTGCGCTGTGTGTGTCGCTTAGACAGGTGGAGAGAATAAAAAAAAATATCTCTAAAAAAACTGGTTAATTACAAGCTAACATTTTAGTTAACAGATTCAGGTTTGCATTTTCATTGCAATGACGTTCATGTAAATCCTTTCAAACCTTTATTTTTTGTGCATAATTCAGTTCAGTTTTTTTTTTTAAATCACAACAATTATCACAATGTGCTTTATGAAATAAGGGAACCCCCCCCCCCCCCCAAAAAAAAAGCCATAAGAACCAGTGTCTTAGGTTCTGGCCCACCGTCTGCCACTTTGATGTTTTGCTGGCATTGTTGTCCAAGTCTCTGGAACTCAAGTGTTCAAACGGTAAAAAAAAATGTTAAAAGGTATCATTACGAGGGAGCTTATGGAGAAAAAAATGGTAAAAACAATTTGGATGTACAAAAAAGTGTGGACGAATAAGAACCATAAAAGATTATTCTGCTTCACTTTAATGGTAAAGAGATTCCAGAAGGTCTACTATGTACTGGCTTTATTGGCTGTCTAGTAAAGATATATTCCTAATCTGCTAATGTGCTACAGGTATGAGAGATCTGGCCTATTGCAGTGAGAACGTTTGGTTAACAACTCTTGAGCTTGTTAACCATGAAATGAGTGAAACGCCCAAGTTTTCTGGACCAGGAAGAGAGTTAACTTTGACAGTTACCAAGAAAAAGACTGAACGTCACCTGCTCACGTGCAGGTTTTCTTTAACAGTTTCTTTTTCTGACCCTAAACCACCTGACTCATACACTAGTACATTTCGTCTTTCATAAAGTCGCTGATGAAGCTCCAAGAGGAGCGAATTAATCTGCAGAAGTTTAAGCCAGACGTTAATATGTTTTTGTACATACCGTGTCCACTTTTACAGTCATTCAGGCATTCTAATGTAAGGTTGGTGACGGTGATCATGTTGCAGATTTATTATTGGTTTGAATGGATGAATGTGGCATGTTGTATAGTACTCCAGGAGTCCATTTACCATCAATAATCAATGATTTGGTTGGTGTGTTGGAATCGATCACGCTGATGGAAAAAGTTGAAACTTGGAGATGACGTGAATATTTGAATAAAGCTGAAAAGACTTTGACTCCTCAATTTATTTATTTTAAAAAATGTAATTATTTGTGTTTTTGCTGTCAAACATGCTAAATTAAGTGAAGATTGTTAAATTGAACATAACACTTCAAATAGATACAAATTTAGGTATGATGCAAATTAGCAATATTCGAAATAAATGGGCACGAAGTAATTTAACACATTTTCAAGTACTTTATGTTGCTATGCAAAAAACTATCATTACTGTTAATTGCACATAAACCAGTTTAACAAAAAACTATTAAAAAAGTTAAAAAATTTATACAAACTGTTATTTCACCATCTGAAGTACTTGCTGTTATACCTACCAGGCCGTTCACACCTTTGCAAATGTGGCAGGCAAAGACATCCTTTAAACCTGGGTGTCAGTCATTAGTGCATATGGTCTTTGCAAGCTCAGACAGCTGGTTTATTGTTTAGGTCTTAGAAGTTCTAATTTGCTTTTTTGAGTTGGTTCAGTTTCCCAGTGACCTGTTGAATGACTTAAGTGTAGGAAAACTGGAATTTCTAAATGTCTTTCCTGTATCTGTATGTGGGGCATCCAAGTTTTCTTTTTAAAAATACCTCGCAGGTAAACTGACTTATAATTTATATGCGTGTGTGTAAAGACTTAAAGATAAATGACCTTGCTTTAGCTCTTTTTCCTTATCAGAACTCCATAAAGTCGTCCTCTGAGATGGAACCGATGTTTCTGGAGATCCAGTAATGGGAACCTTGGGAGAATACATTTGACTAATGATAAAACTTAAACTTCTTCTTGTGATCTCTATAGCTACGTTAACACTGTAGGCGAAAGCGCATCAAATCTGACTTTTTTGACCCTATGCGACCCATATCCGATCATGGTATGACAGTGTGAACGGCACAAATCCGATCTGGGTCACTTTCGTATGTGGTACTGAATCTGATACATATCTGATGTTTTAGAAAGCGACTGGTGTTTGAATGGTCATGTCACATTAAATCCGTCTTTTACGTCACTGACACAAGACAGACGCCAATTATCAGCGCCCGGGAAGACATCGTGAACGCTTCCTGGCCATCCAGTGTAGATGTTAGTGAAACTGTTGGGAAGACAACGTTGGAGAAACGTGAACATTTTATTTGTACTGTATAATCTGCAGATTCTGACAGAAATCTGCAACTATCCTTTGAAGCACCGCTCCTCTCTAAAACAGCAATAACGATAATTATTAGGCCATATGTAAATAACAAAATAACTTTATAACTTAAAGCAAAATTGGGAAACGTAAAGTCCGAAACAAGTCTTTATATTAAGGTCCATCAGTCAAACAATACTGTTTGGTCTGGGTCTAAACAGAGCGCGTTGTGTGTGAAGTCTTCTTTTGCGCATGCGGGCTGCTTTGAGGGTTCACACTAGAGCGCGTTTGCTGTCACATTTTATTTGTAGTGTGAACAAGCAGACACAACAATCGGATTTGATCAAAAAATCGGAATTGAGCACTAAGACCTGCAGTGTGAACGTAGCCTAAGTCAAAGGCATCTTTTACCTTCTTGTTCCTTCAACACTGGCTTCAGCTTCCAAAAAGGGAATGACAACTATTTTGGAAGTTCTGACCTTATCAGTCACTATTTCAGCAATATGGACAGACCTGTGGATCAATCTGATCATTAAATAAAAACAAACCTATATCCATAGGTGGGATGTGTTTAAAAAAAGATCTTACTCATAGAGAAGAGCTGAATATTTAAAAACTAATATTTGGAAGGATTTTGCTGGGAACAGGCTGCTGGCGTTTTGGCTGAGGGCTGTGATGTATCAGTGGGAACAGAATGTGAGGGTTGAAGGCAAATGGAATATCATCAGTGGGTAAGGACCTGCTTGCAGGGAGTGGACTGAACTGGATCTTCATGGACCTCATTATAACTGTGATGTGAAAGACTTAGGAAACTCCTTTGACTATGATGACCTGGATGACTGAGAACCTTCACAGACATAAAGACTTAGGATAAAAAACTGTCATGCTGGTGTAACAGTGTTTATGTTGTATGTGATTACACTTGCCATGTTAACACATGTATTTGTGTATTGTGATGTTTATTGGCTCAATGGCACCCTCTCTCATAAACGGTGCATAAATGCCACTAGCAGCGTTAAAACAGTGCCAGATTACGAGAGACAGCACTGTGCATGATCAATAGACATCTGTATTTGTGCGACCACTACATGGAGCATATGACCACTATAAATTGTCTGAGTGTTAATAAGAAGAGAACTGTTGCAAATGTGAAGTGCTAAAACAGTCACATAATAGTATTGTACACTGGCTAGCTTAGCTAGCAAGCTGTGCTACTAGAACATGTTATTCCTTTTGTAGTGTCCTGTGTTTGAGCCACCTGTAACGAGCCAACCTGCCTGACCAGCACATATGCCGTAAGAAGGTCTCATGCATCTTTTACTACACAATGCAGAGTCAAGTTAATTTTTAGACCAGTTAGTTACAGCAAAGTGTAATTAAGTCTTGTTACACTGGTGCTGTGAGCCTTGATTCTGAACCCAGTGAGAGGACCCTTTAGTGTTGGAGGCGTCGACTGGTGGCTGGAGAGGCTGTGCAGTGGGAGTTTCTCCGGTTGCTTGTCTCTTTGTTTCAATACTACTCAATAGACTGTGCAGGTTAAATAAAGTTTTACAGTCCTGGGGTGGTGCCAGGGCGCTGTGCCTCCTTTCGTCACAAGGTGGCAGCGTCCCCTGACATGTGGCTGATTTTATAGTCAAAGTATTTTTTTTATTTCATCTGTTTTCAGTTTAGATATTATTGGGTGGTGATCTTGCATAATGCCTATTAACAGCAGTTCAGTGATACTTGCCCTTGAAACTAGTTTCTACAAACTAGAGCCGCCATTTACACTGGCTCTGTTAATATTATATATACACTGGAAGTGTTTGCATCATCTGTAATGTACAGACTACTGCAGTTAACTTGTGTGACTGGTAAAATAGTAAAATATAAAATGCTAATCATTTACAGATTTTCTGTTATTTAGAACATAAACATCATATCTGCACCAAAGATTATTGGAAACATTTAAATGTATTATATTTCCGTGTACTTTAAACATTTAGGTGTTTATTAGCAGCCAACATGAACCTTTGTTCACAGGTAACAGGAAGCACACATAGCCAAGTTAGAACCACAGCGACATCTGCTGGAAACCTCCGTAACAGCAGCAACGGCAGGCAGTATGGACAAACATAACATTACTGTTATCTACATCCCCCTTTTCTTTCTTTTTTTTTCTTTTAGTTTTGGACCTCTTAGGCAAAAACAAAAATAACAACACCACTATTATGGAAGAACTTATCAGGTTATGGATTACACAAAAATAAAGGTTCATATGTCAAATGAAATTCATGGTAATCATTGTCATAAATGCAACAAATATGCAACAACATAACATGAGATAAAACACATTTCAAAACAGAAAATACAGCATCAGTGTGCTTTTAACCCAGGTATTTACTATTTGGTTTAGACACTCTACCAGATCTGGTTCGGTAGAAGTTGTCATCAGAGCGTACTTGGCAATTTTTAGGTGTTTTCATTTTACCCTGTGTTTTTCTGTCCTTGATCACTTGTTCGGACTGTTTTGTGCCAAGTTGTGGTGGGTCGAGTTGAACTTGAATCGTTTCATGTTTGTGCTTTATCGGATTCAGTTTCATCCGCTTGTCGAATTGTGTCCAGTTCATTTTGTGTTGTAGCGAGCTTTTCCGGTTGAGGCTCGCTCACAGGCAGAAGATGTTGTCTGTTGCGCCTGTCTTCCTTTCCGTCCGACTCAACTACATAAGAGCGAGGTTCAGCACATACCTTACTTACAACGCCAATCTTGCCATGTCCGCTCTGTGTTTGTAATCTCACCACCTGCTTTGGTGTTAATGGACTGAGCAGCTTGCTGGACTTGTCATAGTGCTGTTGAGTTGAGTTTTGATAGTAGTTGTCACTTTTGCTGTTGGGGTTAACAGTTTTTTGCACACAGGAAGGGTTGATCATGTTTGCCTTGATAGCAGCCTCCGTGCTGGTGAGCCAAGAATGTTGTCTTGTGGCGTGTTGCGTAGATGTAACAGGTTCAAATAGAAATCAGTTCCATCTCTTTTTGATGTTTCAAGTCTTTTAGCACAGCTCTTTCACTGAGTCCATTTGACTGGGGAAGCTCAGGGCTGCTTGTGACATGTACAAACTCCCAGTGTGTGGCAAACTCACAAAAGGTCTGGCTGGTGAACTGGGTGCCATTGTCTGAGTACAGTTTCTGTGGTATCCCATGTACTGAGAAGTGGCATTTGAGTGTGTTAATGACTGAGCCAGATGTTAGGTTTTCAAGTTTATCTATTTCAAACCATCCAGAATACGAATCCATGAGGTAGTGGCAGTTGTCCCATTCGAATATGTCTGTGGCTGTGATGGACCAGGGAAGATCAGGAATTTGGTGTAGTTTCAGGGGTTGTTTTTGTTGGTGAGGCTTTAGACTGTTGCAAATGCTGCATAATTTGACTTTGTTCTCAATGTCAGAGTTTATTGTCAACCAGAACATACTGTCCCTTGCTCTCCTTTTTGTAGACTCCATGCCTGGATGTCCCTTGTGTAGTTCCTGTAGATAGGTTTCATGTGGTGATGCTGGAACGATGGCTCTGTTGCCTTTCATAATGACATTGTTGTCGATGATTAGTTCATCGTGGTAGCTGAAGAATGGTTTGATTTCTATAGGTACACTACTCACTTGTTTTGGCCACCCCTGCTGGATGTAACAACCAAGTGTCTGTAGAGTAGCGTCCTTCGAGGTGTGTTCGGCAAGCTCTTGTAGGCGTCTTGGTGAGATGAGCTGAAGTGACATTACCTCGAAGTCGCGCCCCTCTTCCTTTAGAGCAGTGGTTCTTAACCTTGTTGGAGACACCGAACCCCACCAGTTTCATATGCGGATTCACCGAACCCCTCTTTAGTGAAATTTTTTTTTTTTCAAATTCAAGACATAGATATGTTTTTTTACTGGTGCACAAAATGATCCGTGCATGAACATCACCTTGTTCAAAGAACAAAACCAACACAATGCATGAACTTACAAGAAATTACATACCTGCAAATCAGTGTGACTTCTGCTGTTGCCTTTGAGAGACCAGTTCAGATATGCGTGGCTTCACCTTGGCAAGTGCCAGTCTCATGTCATTTTCACAGAAAAGTCTGTTCCTTTTCTTCGTTTTTATGTCCAGCATCGTCGAAAAGGATTGCTCGCAAAGATATGTTGTAACAAATGGTATAAAAAAATCCAGGGCTTTCTTAGCTGAAATGCGCTGAAAATGCGGTGCCTCAGAGCACTATTTCGCACATAGTTCACACATTCCACCACAGTTTTTAATACTTCTGCCATTGTTGGAGGAAAGTTTTTTGTTGCCAATGCATGCCTGTGCAAAATACAATGAGTCACAATGATGTGTGGTGCATCGGCTTTTACTAGCGCACCAAAGCCAGAGTTTCTTCCTAGCATGACTGGAGCTCCGTCCGTACAAACTGCAGAAACCATGTCCCATGAAAAATTGTTGTCTCTGAAGAAGTCATCCACAAGCTTCTTCACATCGGCTGCCTTAGTTGTTGTTGTAAGAGGCTTACAAAATAAAAAATCTTCTTTTATCATGTCATCTTTCACATAGTCCACAAAAACAGTAAGCTGGCTTAGATTAGCAACGTCTGTGCTCTCATCGAGCTGAAGGCTGAATTTTGCCGGGCTTGAAATCAGATCAGCGACTACTTGAGCCAAGATGTCTTTACTCATGTCTTCTATTCTGTCGCTGACGGTGTCATTTGAAAGAGGAATTTGGGATAATTTACCTTCGGCCGCTGTTCCGAGAATCAGATTTGCCATCTTTAACGCAGCTGGTTTCACGAGTGTTTCACCAATGGTGTGTGGCTTGCCCTGCTTTGCGATCAGGTAAGCAACTTCG